>NC_072428.2:125544469-125847500 GCF_028878055.3 Symphalangus syndactylus
AAATACAAAAATTAGCCGGGCGCTATGGCAAGTGCCTGTAATCCTAACTACTCAGGAGGCTAAGGCAGGAGAATTGCTTGAACCTAGGCGGCAGAGGTTGCAGTAAGATCGCGCCACTGCACTCCAGCCTGGGCGACAGAGTGAGACTCCATCTCAAAAAAAAAGGTAGAACTCATTCAAAGGAGAGTAGTTAAAATGGTGACTGAACTTGAATTATAAAAAGGTTGTTTATTCAGAGAAGATTCTGAGGGAAGAACGTAGAAATATTTGAAAGATTCCATATGAGATAGTAAAATGGGCATTGAATAAAATTAAATTTAGTGGACAACAGTGAGACCAAAAGATTCTCACCCGCTATGTAGAAATCACAGGTAAGTGTAAGAGTTAGAAATTGAGAGTTTGGAAAATGGTGAATTCCATGTCTCTGCTGGTATTTAGGGATAAGTTGGATGGCCCTCGAATATGTTGAGCAAGAAGTTAGACAGTGGATGGATGTTTGTAGTAGAGGACCCCAGGGCCCCTTGAGCCCTGAGCTACTGTGATTCTTTGAACTGAACATTGTTATATTGATTTTTGTCTCTTCCTAAACACATATGTGTTTATTAACAATATTATTTCTCAACTTCCTTTTTCAGGAGAGCATCAACAGCCACATTTTCCTGGCCTTACCAGAGGATTAGTAGCTGTTCTTTTGTACTGGGATGGAAAGCGATGCATTGCGAATTCCTTGAAAGCCTTGATACAGTCTAGACGGGGAAAGACATGGACCCTAGAACTCAGGTCTTTTTACTTCTTGGGATCTCAGGGGTTAATTTGAAATTACTTGAAGTATGACAATATTTCCCTTATTATATACAATCTGAGCAATATGTAACATAAGCTGAGTAATATACTCCCTTATTCTGCCAAGACAGATGTAACAATTTAAACCTATTTTATTGTGTTTATAAATAAAAAATAATTTGGACCCAGGTGCAGTGGCCCAAATTATTTTTGGATTACAAAGTGCTAGGATTACAGATTACAGTCTTGAGCTCAGGAGTTTTAGATCAGCCTGGGCAACATGATGAAATCCCATCTCTACAAAAAATAGAAAAATTAGCTGGGCATGATGGCATGCACCTGCAGTCCCAGCTACCTGGGAGGCTGAGGTGGGAGAATGACCTGAGCCTGGGAAGTCAAGGCTGCAGTGAGCCATGATCACGCCACTGCACTCCAGCCTGGGTGACAGAGCAAGGCCCTGTCTCAAAAAAAGAGCGTTTGCTATACCTATTATTATGAAGAAGCATAAACAATATTGTTTAACATAGTTGATTGATTTCTTTTCATTACAGTCCAGAGCTGGCTTCCATGACAACACGCTTTACAGATGAGCTGATGGAGCAAGGATTGACTTATAAAGTTCTTACCCTGGTGTCACAGATTGATGTGAATAATGAGTTTGAGAAACTACAGCGAGAGAGAGGTTTGGGCAGTGAAAAACATCGCAAAGAGGCAAGGGTTCAGTGAAATCAATTCATGAGTTGTCTGTCAAATCTCAGAGGCAGTAACATGGCAATTAGAATATTCATTTTTTCAAGATGAATTATGTAGCTGACACCATGCCTGATTGCCACTTTTCTTTTATTTTTTGCTTTTATTATTTTTCATTGACACAAAATTGTACATATGTATAGGGTACAGTGGTATTTTGATACATATGTATGATATGTAATAATCAAATCATAATTAGCATATCCATCACCTCAAACGTTTATTATTTCTTTGTGTTGGGAACATTCAAAATTCACTGTACTATTGTTTGACAGTACAGTATACAATAAATTGTTGTTAATTGTAGTCAGCTCATAATGTATATTAAAGTTTGTAGGCCGGGCGCGGTGGCTCACGCTTGTAATCCCAGCACTTTGGGAGGCCGAGGCGGGCGGATCACGAGGTCAGGAGATCGAGACCACGGTGAAACCCCGTCTCTACTAAAAATACAAAAAATTAGCCGGGCGTGGTGGCGGGCGCCTGTAGTCCCAGCTACTCGGAGAGGCTGAGGCAGGAGAATGGCATGAACCCGGGAGGCGGAGCTTGCAGTGAGCCGAGATTGTGCCACTGCACTCCAGCCTGGGTGACAGAGCAAGACTCCGTCTCAAAAAAAAAAAAAAAAAAAAAAAAAAAAAAAAAAAAGTTTGTAGTCAGCTGTGTCCATAAAATTGACTTGCAGTTGTTTCAGCTTCTGTATAGTCATTTATGTGCCATTCTAGCTCTTTTTATGAAATGAACAAGAAATTGGTCATCCCAATTTCTTAAGGAACTTAAGGATAAGGAATAAACAATAGGATTTGTTCAGAATTCCAGAGGTGACATCTTAGGATCACTTGTGGATTTAGATAGGTTTTTTTATTAGCCTTTGTAAAAGGTGGTTTGTACTTTGGAATAAGACCAGGCTTCACTGTAATTTATTTATACTGATAGTCATATGTTTTTATTTCTAGGTTTCTGATCTCATTAAGGAGTGCAGGCAGTCTCTTGCAGAAAGCCTTTTTGCCTGGGCTTGCCAGTCACCCTTAGGCAAAGAAGACACTCTCCTCCTCATTGGACATTTGGAAAGAGTGACAGTTGAGGCTAATGGCTCACTGGATGCAGTGAATCTGGCTCTTCTTATGGCGCTTCTATACTGTTTTGATATCAGTTTTATAGAGCAAAGCACAGAGGAACGAGATGGTATTGAGTTTTATACATTTTCCTACATTAAAAAAATCAGATTTAAAATTGGGATAACATTTAAAAAGGGTGATATTTTAGCTACTAAAATAGACTGCTCTGTTCCTTTGTTTGCAATCCGTTCATATTTGAATATTTATGTATAAGATCACATTTAAAAAACAAGCTGGAGTCCTGTTAATTATTTCTGTTTTTTGGGGGGATTTGGAATGGAAAGTATTAAAGCATATATTATACATGTTCATGATTGCACATGCCTTATTTACTTAATTGCTTGTTTCTTTACCATTCATTTACATTTTCAAACTTTTTATTAAAACATTCTGAGAGACAGTGACTGTCATTTCAGTAATGTTATCTTTGATCTGTGTTTTCTATGAAGTAAATAAGATTTTTATGATCTTTAGATAGCATGATTTCTATTTTAGAATTTATGTGCAGAAAAAATGAGTGTCTAACTTTTTTCTAGTTTATTTATAGTACACTTATAAAAATAACTGAAAATAGTGAAATTGAAATTTAGGATTATTGTCATTTTCTTTTTTTGTTTTTAGTATGTGTACAATCAACAGTAGTGTACCTTTTGGTATATAGAAATTAATGTTAATTGGTCATTATTCTTCTGTGAGAATGCTCAGATTTTCTGACTTTTGGACATTATTCCTGTGTATCAGAAGTGAGAATTTATCTGGTGATCGGTAAAGTGGTCTATTTTTGTGTTTTCAGATATGATTCATCAACTTCCACTGTTGGCAGAAAAACAGTACATTGCAACAATTCACTCTCGTCTTCAGGACTCACAGCTTTGGAAACTGCCTGGGCTCCAAGCCACTGTTAGACTTGCCTGGGCACTGGCATTGAGGGGAATATCCCAGCTACCTGATGTGACAGGTGAATTGATTGTAGGTAATTTTGTTATGAGAAACAGCATGTTAGCACTTAATGACATTTTTGGGAAGGAGTGTTATCCTTGACATACATAAGCATAAGCATAGGAAGATATCCAGAGTTGTATTAAATGAAACCTTTAGTGTAGTAGTGAAATACAGACTTTTTTCTCTTTGTCTCTCAAAAATATTATATGAAATACTGTTTCCCATTCTTGGAGCCACTGACAATGCTCTTTTACCTTCAGGGTATGAGTTTAAAATTTGGAATGACAGTGTCACATTAAATTTTTTTTTTTTTTTTTTTTTTTGAGATGGAGTTTTGCTCTTGTTGCCCAGGCTGGAGTGCAGTGGCACGATCTCAGCTCACCACAACCTCTGCCTCCCGGGTTCAAGCAATTCTCCTGCCTCAGCCTCCCAAGTAGCTGGGATTACAGGCATGCGCCACCACACCTGGCTAATTGTGTATTTTTAGTAGAAACGAGTTTCTCCATGTTGATCAGGCTGGTCTTGAACTCCTGACCTCAGGTGATCCACCTGCCTTGGCCTCCCAAAGTGCTGGGAGTACCACGCATGAGCCCACCCCATCCGGCCTTAAATGTTTTTTAAAATTAAAATATACTATTCCTTTTATTTTTATACATTTTCCTTCTTGATTTGTTCACAAACTAATTTTTCACATTGTGTCAAATTAAAAACAATTATTTTTCCATACAGTGTATTAAAAAGGAGATATTTGGATCAGTCGAACAGATGTGGAATCCCAACTTTTCTTTTTTGTGGCCCAGGCTGGAGTGCAGTGGCTCGATCCCGGCTCACTGCAACCTCCGCCTACTGGGTTCAAGTGATTCTCCTGCCTCAGCTTCCTAAGTAACTGGACTACAGGCACATGCCACCACACCCGGCTAATCTTTTGTATTTTTAGTAGAAACAGGGTTTCACCATGTTGGCTGGGCTGGTCTCGAACTCCTGAGCTCAGGTGATCCACTTGCTTTGGCCTCCCAGAGTGTTGGGTTTACAGGCGTGAGCCACCGCGCCTGACCAGAATACTGACTTTTAACAGCCTGTTAACTCACTGTAGCATATATTATTCTGCTATTTACATTTACATTGTTTAATTGTCATATTAGTAGGGGTTTATTCTAACAGAATGAGAACCATACGTGGAACACGAAGCCCAAAGAATTGTCGTTGTCTGTATCTTTTTGTGGTAAATCTGGAAAGGCTTTATTCAAGTTTACAATTTATGTCAGTTTTCTAATCCTTAAGTATCAACAGATTCTAGTATCTTATCAATTGTGTAATTCCAGAACATTTTGTTTTCACTAGTGTCATGCTGCTCCCAAGGTGTTTGCAGAAAGCTTTTTTTTGTGTTAGGAGTCTTTCTTTGGCCACTTAATTTCTGTCTGTCTATCAATCTGTATATCTAAATGCTGATAGCGAATTAGACTTTTACATTCCTGTACAAATTCTGTTTCTCACCTGTACGTACCCTCTTCACTTATAAGTCTTATTTCACTACTTTTCTGACATAAAGTTACCCTTTAACCTTTGAAGTGGCTATGTGATAGTTAATATCTTCTTTTTTTATTTTGGAGATGGAGTCTCGTTCTGTTGCCCAGGCTGGAGTGCAGTGGCATGATCTCAGGTCACTGCAACCTCTGCCTCCTGGGTTCAAGCAATTCTGCCTCAGCCTCCCGAGTAGCTGGGACTAGAGTCGCACGCCGCCACACCCAGCTAAGTTTTTGTATTTTAGTAGAGACGGGGTTTCACTGTGTTGCCCAGGCTGGTCTCGAACTCCTGAGCTCAGGCAATCTGCCCACCTTGGCCTCCCAAAGTGTTGGGATTACAGGCACAAGCCACCATGCCTGGGTGTGATAGTTAATATATTAACTATATAATATAGTTATACATAGATAGTTATTATAATATTATGTAATATAGTCACAGTCTTATGCTATAATTGCCCATACCACTGCACTAGTTTTGAAAGGTTTAATAGAATATGCTATAGTTTGCTGTAGAATAATAGTAAAAATAGGTTAGGAATCACAGCCCTAGTTTCAAGTCCCAGATCTTTGGCTACTTAAATCTCTTTGATTTTATATGCTCATATCCTTTTATAAGCTTTAATAGTTAGGGGTATTATAATTAGAATTTTTAAACTATAAAAATTTTCCTGTTAATTTGCATTTTAAAAATTGTTAGAAAAAATGACTAGCTTGTGTTATTTTGCAGAAATGGTCACTTCTTGAAATAATCCAGACGAGTTTTAACTAAGATCTCTAATTTGAAAAATTGGTTTCTATTCTCTTCATAGACTTCTGAAACTTTTATCAAATGTGTTTATTATATTATTCTATAAAAGGCATGAAGCCAGGTGCAGTGCCTCATGCCTATAATCCCAACATTTTGGGAGGCCGAGGTGAGAGGATTGCTTGAGCCCAGGAGTCCATGACAAACCTGGGCAATGTAGTGATTAACCTCATCTCTCCAAAAAATTAAAAATTAGCCCAGTGTGGTGACATGCGCTTGGCTGTAGTCCCAGCTACTCAGGAGGCTGAGGCAGGAGGATCACTTGAGCCCAGGAGACAGAGGCTGTAGTGAGCTTAAATTGCTCCACTGCACTCCAGCCCGGGTGACAGAGTGAGATCACATCTCAAAAAAAATTAAAAAAACAAGCATCGGCCGGGTGTGGTGACTCACGCCTGTAATCCCAGCACTTTGGGAGGCTGAGGCAGGTGGATCACTTGAGGTCAGGAGTTCAAGACCAGCCTGGCGAACATGGTAAAAGCCCGTCTCCACTAAAAACACAAAAAATTAGCCGAGCATGGTGGTGCGTGCCTGTAATCCCAGCTACTTGGGAGACTGAGGCAGGAGAATTGCTTGAACCTAGTGGGTAGAGGTTGCAGTGAGCTGAGATCATGCCACTGCACTTTAGCCTGGGTGACAGAGTGAAACTCTGTTTCCAAAAAAAAAATCAACAAAAAAACCAAGCATCTTTGTAATTTCACTAAGCTTTACAGAATTTTAGCATACTGTTTTTAGGCATTGAAACTCAATTTATATTAAGGCATTAATGATGCCTTATTACCTAAATGGTCTTCAAGAAGTAATTTTTGGCTGGGCATAGTGGCTCATGCCTGTAATGTCAGTGCTTTGGGAGGCTGAGGTAGTTAGATCACTTGACGTCAGGAGTTCAAGACCAGCCTAGCCAACAGGGCAAAACCTTGACTCTGCTAAAAATACAAAAATTAGCTGGGTGTGGTGGCACATGCCTGTAATCCTACCTTCTCAGGAGGCTGAGGCTGGAGAATCGCTGAAACTGGGAGGCAGAGGTTGCAGTGAGTCAAGATCACACCACTGCACTCCAGCCTGGGCAGCAGAGTAAGACCCTGTTTCAAAAAATATAAAAGACGTAATCTTTGAGTTGATTCTCTTTTAATTCCAGTGTTTTTGAATTCAAGTAAAGTTTTGAAAGAATTTGTTATTGTTATTAAAAATATTTAATAATTAGTAATTTTAGTAATTGTTATTACTAGTCGTACTAAAGAATAAAGAAAATATTTTATTCTCAAGGATTTTGTATAATATGGGTAGATATGCAGGTTTTTGTTTGTTTGTTTGAGATAGGGGCTTCCCTGTTGCCCAGGCTGGAGTGCAGTGGTGTGACCATGGCTCAGTGTCCTCAACCTTCAGGACTTACGTGATCCTTCCACTTCAGCCTCCCAAGTAGGTGGGACCACAGCTAATTCTTTGATTTTTTTGTAGAGATGAGGTCTCACTATGTTGCCCAGGCTGGTCTTGAACTCCTGGGCTCAAGCAATCCTCCTGTCTTGGCTAAGTGTTGGGATTATAGGCATGAGCCACCACACCTGGCTGATATGCAGACTTTATTTCAAAATACAAAACAAAACATTAAAAAAACAGGCCAGGCATGGCGACTCATGCCTGTAATCCCAACACTTTGGGAGGCCGAGGCAGGTGGATCGTGAGGTCAAGAGATCGAGACCATCCTGGCCAACATGGTGAGACCCCATCTCTACTAAAAATACAAAAAATTAGCCAGGCGTGGTGGTGCGTGCCTATAGTCCCACCTACTTGGGAGGCTGAGGCAGGAGAATCTCTTGAACCTGGGAGGCAGAGGTTGCAGTGAATTGAGATCATGCCACTGCACTCCAGCCTCAGCGACAGAGCGAGACTCCATCTCAAAATAAATAATAAATAAAATAAATAATAAAAATAAAATAAAACTACAAATCATATGTTTTCCTCTGTTTGAGACTATCTTGGCTTTTATCTGTTCCTGGCCCTTTTCAAGGCAATGAAAATGTACTTTCGGTAACAGACTATGTATTTGGTCTGTATGACAGTCAAACAGAATAGGCTGTGTAGTGGTCTTTTTCAAAGCCAGATTGCCACACAATTACCTATCAATTTTATATTCAAAATTTAAAAGCAGTAATCAGCAATATGTTTCTTGATGGAAAGATACACCATAACCTATGACATACTCTTAATAGAAAGTTGAATGTAAGTCAGATTAAGTCATTCTAGATCAAGCCACTGCACCCAGCTGAGGAATTAGTTTTAAAGATATGATAATGGCCAGGTGCAGTGGCTCACACCTGTAATCCCAGCACTTTGGGAGGCTGAGGTGGGAGGATTACTTGAGGTCAGTAGTTCAAGACCAGCCTGGCCAACATGGTGAAACCCTGTCTCTACTAAAAATACAAAAATTAGCCAGGCGTGTTGGTGCACACCTGTAATCCCGGCTGCTTGGGTGGCTGAGGCCTGAGAATTGCTTGAACTGGGAGGGAGAGGTTGCAGTGAGCTGAGATTGTACCACTGCACTCCAGCCTGGGTGACAGAGCGAGACCCTGTCTCAAAAAATAAAATAAAGATACGATAATGGTGTTGTGTGTGAATATGTAGTGAATTTTTACTTTTGCTTTTTTTTTTTTTTTTTGAGACAGAGTTTTGCTCTTGTTGCCCAGGCTGGAGCGCAATGGCGTGATCTTGGCTTACCGCAACCTCCGCTTCCTGGGTTCAAGCAATTCTCCTGCCTCAGCCTCCCCAGTAGCTGGGATTACAGGCATGCGCTACCACACCCGGCTAAGTTTTTGTATTTTTAGTAGAGATGAGGTTTCTCCATAGTCCCGACCTCAGGTGATCTGCCCATCTCAGCCTCCCGAAGTGCTAGGATTACAGGCGTGAGCCACCCCGCCCGGCCTTGTTTCTTAAGTATATTTTTGAGTTGTACACTGCAAATACTTACTGGTAAAATGTTAAATTGGAATTTGCTTTAATGAGATATGTATGAGTGCAGAGGGGGAAGATATATATGAGGTAAGATTGTCCATAAATTGGTAGTATTGAAACAGGTGATGGGTATGTAGAGGTTTATTATACTTATTTTTAGATATATATTGGATATTTTCCAAATAAAATATAAAAAAATTACAGTTAGACAAGTTTACATTCAAGTTAAAATTTAGTTTTTAAATTTTAGCTATTTGGTTACCAAATTAGCACAGTTACTTACCTATTCATGTTCAGGTTTTGGTCTTGGATTGAACACTTTTCAGATGACCCATGAGATTTCATTGGGATTAAAGTCTTAACATCATTTTAATATGTGAATGTTTGGATGATAGCTCCCTGACTACATCAGTGTTGCATCACACATCTCTAAAGTAATTTTCATTAGTTATGTTATTATTTCAAAGAGTATGTATTTTTCTAATACACATTCAGAGTATATTGTTATTTGGGGTTTATGAGTTCTTCAGGGTTTATGAGTCAATTACAGTTATATATAGTCTCATTTTGTGCATAGCACATGCTAGAAGGCTGGGAAGATGTCTGAACCATCAGCGGAGTATTATGAGATATAATTACAATCTGGGTTAATGACTTTTCCTCCATGTACTGTGTTTTAAAATCTATTTCTAGCTCTGGCAGAATTCACAGAGGCAGATGAAGCAATGGCAGAACTCGCAATTGCTGACAACGTTTTCCTGTTCCTCACGGAATCTGTGGTGGTATCGGAATACTTTTATCAGGAGGAATTTTATATTCGCAGAGTCCATAATCTCATCACAGATTTCCTTGCACTTATGCCAATGAAGGTAAGTGTAATAATGTAGGATGAGTAAATAGTAGAAGAATTTTATAAAATAATTTAAAACTGATTAACTAGATTTATGTTTTGGAAACTAATAAAAATTTTTAATACAGACTAAAATTTGCCAGTAGCTGTATTACATCTTGTGAACCAGTTTGTGACTCATGAAATAAGTCATGAGTCTCTACAAGGTATGAGAACATACCTTGTAGAATTTCAGTTGTATTAAATTTGTTGAGGTTTGTTTTATGGTTCAGAATATAGCCTGTCTTGGTAAATGTTCTATGTACACCTGAAGAGAGGACATATTTTGCTGTTGTTCTATGGAAATAAGTCCTCTTAACTGGGGTAAGTCAGTAGAAAGAAATATTTGACACTGTGAATGGTTTATAAGTGAGAAAGTAATTAAATGAAAATGCTTCTGTGAGTAGAAAATTACTAACCTCATGCTGCCCTAAGGATTAGTGCTAAGGTTGCTTTATTTAATATTTTTTATACATGATTTGGAAGAGGCACAGTGGAAAAATTGCATTTTATAGATAATTGTAGTCTTGCTCTATTGCGCCCAGGCTGGAGTGCAGTGGTGTGATCTTGGCTCACTGCAATCTCCGCCTCCTGGGTAAATGATGCTCCTGCCACAGTCTCCCAAGTAGCTGGGATTACAGGTGCCTGCCACCACGCCTGGCTAATTTTTTGTATTTTTATTAGAGATGGGGTTTCACCATATTGGCCAGCTGGTCTTGAACTCTCAACCTCAGGTGATCTGCCCACCTCGGCCTCCCAAAATGCTGGGATTACAGGTGTGAGCCACCAGACCTGGCCCGATTGTTTAGATTCTGAATTGCAGTGTATGAAAGGGCTTCAGCATGGATACAGGTAAAATAATGAATTTAAGAAACCGTAACACAAAGGCTACTTTTGAATAGATGGCTTGAGCTGTAACTGTCATCTGAAAAGCGATTCTTAGAGCCATTTCAAACAGTTCCTTACAGTATATGCTCTGTGTGCTATTTTGTGCCAAAGAAGCCATCAGATGTTGGCAGGAAGTAAATGAGAGAGAAAAACATCTTTTTTGTGTGTTTATATTATAAAACCACCTATTTCAAATGTACATTTTTTAAAAGCACCCTGAAAGGTCTACACTTGTAATAGATTGTGCAGTTTTGATACCCTATCTCCTGAAAAGTATAAATTGATTATCATAAATTTGCCCTTAGGATTCTTGTATTCTTTTTATTTTTATAGGATCTATAGTGATTTTTCTCTTTAATTCCTAAAATTGGTAATTTGTGTCTTCTCCCCCAGTTCTTAATTAACCCTGCTCGAAGTTTATTGATCTTATTTATCTTTCCAGTGAATTAGCTTTTGGCTTCATTGATTTTCTTATATTTTGCTTCACCATTATTGATTTTTGCTCTTATGTTTATTATTTTCTTCCCTCTGCATTGGGTTTAATTTGCTCCTTTAATTTTGTTTTTTAAGATGGAAGCTTACTGATTTTAAGTCTTTCTTTTGTGTAATAGAAGCATTTAATAATGCTATACATTTACCTCCAATCACTGCTTTAGCTATGCCACACAAATTTTGATATGTTGCATTTTCTTTTTTGTTCAGTTTAATATATTTTCTAATTTTCCTTGAGACTCCTTTGATTGATGGGTTATTTAGAAGTGTGTTGTTTGATTTCCAGATAGTTTGGAGACTTTTAGATTTCTGTCACAGGTTTCTAGTTTAATTCCGTTGTGCTCAGAGAACATACCTTGTAGAATTTCAGTTGTATTAGATTTGTTGGGGTTTGTTTTATGGCTCAGAATATGGCCTATCTTGGTAAATATTCTATGTACACCTGAAAGGAACACAGATTTTGCTGCTGTTCTGTGGAATGTTCTATAAGTGTCAATCAAGTCAAGTTGGTTGATGCTGTTTTTCAAGTTTTCCATATCCTTACTGATTTTCTGTGTACTCGTTCTATTGAATATTGAGAGAGGAGTGTTGGTATTTCCAACTATAATTGTGGATTGGTCTAGCTATATATATATTTTTTTAACAGAATTTGTTTCTTATTTTTGTTGGCATTTAGTTCACACAAATGTTGTGAAGCAGTGATTCTCAACTGAGGTATAATGTTCTTCAGAGTGTGTTTGGGAAATGAGTGGGGCCAGTTTTGCTTGTTATGATGACTCTGGTGTTGTTATTGATAGTTGGTAGGTAGTTCCAAGGATGCTAAATGTCCTGGAATATTCAGGATAATCCAACCCAGTGAAGAAACGTTGTGCCCAAATGTCAGTAATGTCCCCATTGAGAAACACCACAGTTAAGTTCAACTTTTCTGTAGTGGAAAATGCATTCAAGTTTTAAGATATTATACATTATGGATAGTAATATTGCAAATAAGATTCCTGGCATGTTTAAAATATATTTCTTGTATGTAATCACTTTAAGACAGTTGCCTGATTTCATTATTATTAGCATGTACAATATATGTACATATTAAAACTATAATAAATTTAATAGGTGAAACAGCTGAGGAATCGGGCAGATGAAGATGCTCGAATGATTCACATGAGTATGCAGATGGGTAATGAACCCCCCATTTCACTTAGAAGGGACCTGGAACACTTAATGCTATTGGTAAGCCATTATATTAGAAAGCTTTTCCTCTTTCCCTCCTTTCATTATTTTTTCCCCTAACTTTGGAAAATTTCAGGTGTAATACTTTAAATGTCCTTTTTTTATTGAAAGTAATTTTTGAGTCATAGACATTTCCCTACAGCCTTTGCTTACTCTTTGCAGATTGGCGAGCTATATAAAAAGAACCCTTTTCATCTGGAGCTTGCTCTAGAATATTGGTGTCCCTCAGAGCCTCTTCAGACTCCGACTATCATGGGTTCTTATCTAGGGGTGGCTCATCAGCGGCCCCCTCAACGCCAGGTGAGTCTTTAGGTTTTCCTCTTTTATACTCTGGTACTGTGATAGTCTTGAAAACATGAAAGATGTTATTTCCTGATTTTATTGCTGTTAACACAAATGATCACTAGTGTAACCTTTAGAGATTTACACTTTTTAAATTTTATTTATTTATTTATTTATATTGAGACAAAGTCTCACTCTGTCACCTAGGCTGGAGTGCAGTGACGCAATGTCAGCTCACTGTAGCTTTGACCTCCCAGGTGGAAGTGATCCTCCCGCCTCAGCCCCCAGAGTAGTTGGGACTACAGGCATACACCACCACACCCAGATATTTTTTGTATTTTTTGTAGAGATGGGGTTTCGCCATGATACCCAGGCTGGTCTGTAACTCCTGAGCTCAAGGGTCCATCTGCCTCGGACTCCCAGAGTGCTGGATTTACAGGCATGAGCTACTGTGCCCAGCCTACTTTTCTCTTTTATAGAAGAAAATTTGAAACTCTTAAAATATAAGTTCTGTTGATTTTGAAGTTAATGTAGTCAGCCCTTTATTGGATACTAGATATGTGTTGAATTATTAGAGGCAGAAAGGCATCTAGTCTCTTTATTATTTACTTATTTTTAAAAGACAGGGTCTTGCTATGATGACCAGGCTGGTCTATAACTCCTGGCTTCAGTCAGTCCTCCCAAAGCAGTGGGATTATAGGCATGAGCCATTGTGCCCCACTTGAATTTTATTAGTATTTTAGTTCTCCATAGGCATGACAGTCTTTTCAAGTTTGGGAGGATAGGAGAGGTACAAGTATTAAAGGAGAAGTCTTAGATGTTTTAATTGATGGCAGAATGCCTATGAGTCTGTAGATAATACAGGCAAAAGTTCTTTCTGTATTAACTAAAGTATGATGTGCAGAGGCAAATAAAATGAATTGCTATGCAGTAGCTCACACCTGTAATCCCAGTGCTTTGGGAAGCTGAGGTGGGAAGATCGCTTGAAGCCAAAATTTGAGACCAGCCTGGGCAATATAATGAGACCCCATCTCTACAAAAAAATACTAGCTAGGTGTGCTATCATGAGCCTGTAGTCCTAGCTGCTCAGGCTGAGGCAAGAGGACCTGTTGAGCCCCGGGGTTTGAGATTATAGTGAGATATGGTTACGTCACTGCACTCCAGCCTAGGCAACAGAGTGAGACCCTGTCTCTTTAAAAAAAAAAAAAAAAAAAAAAAAAAAAGAGTTGGAGGGAGATTGCCATGTAAGTGTTCATTTTGGGGGATTTCTGTTCTAGAAGCTTTTATGCCATATTTTTTTTTTTTTATTTTTTCTGGACTCCAGATGAGATGCCTTTTTTTTTTTTTGAGATGGAGTTTCACTCTTGTTGCCCAGGCTGGAGTGCAGTGGCACAATCTCGGCTCACCACAACCTCCTCCGCCTCCCAGATTAAAGCGATTCTCCTGTCTCAGCCTCCCGCGTAACTGGGATTATAGGAATGTACCACCACGCAAGGCTAATTTTGTATTTTTAGTAGAGACGGGGTTTCTCCGTGTTGGTCAGGCTGGTCTCGAACTCCCGACCTCAGGTGATCCACCCACCTCAGCCTCCCAAAATGCTGGGATTACAGGTGTGAGGCACTGCGCTCGGCCTAGATGCCACTTTTTAAACTGTATTGTTTCAGTGTTTTTCCCATTTAAAAAATACGTTTTGAGCTGGGCACGCTGCTTCACACCTGTAATCCTTGCACTTTGGGAGGCCAAGGTAGGCAGATTACTTGTGCTCAGGAGTTTTAGACTAGTCTGAGCAACATGGCGAAACCCTGTCTCTACAAAAAATATTTTTAAAATTAGCCAGACATGGTGGTGCACGCCTATGGCCCCATTTGCACAGGAGGATGAGGTGGGAGGATCATTTGGTCTGCAGTGAGCTGTGATTGTGCTACCACATTCCAGCCTGGGTGACAGAGTAAGACCCTGTCTCAAAAGAAAAAGAATGTTTTGGAGAAAGATTTATTTAAAAATTTTTAAAGTTTTTAAGAAAGCTCACTGTTAGGAAAAATTTGAAACATGTGGAAGAGGGAATTATTATAAGGAATTCCTCACATTTTAATTTCACATCTTAAGTTAACATCTTGTGATGTTTGCTTCATCTACTATATTATTATTATTATTTTTTATTTATTTATTTTGAGACAGAGTCCCACTTTGTCACTCAGGCTGGAGTGCAATGGCCCGATCTCAGCTCACTGCAACCTCCGCCTCCTGGGTTTAAGTGATTCTCCCGCCTCAGCCTCCCAAGGAGCTGGGATTACAGGCACCCGCCATCATGCCTGGATAATTTTCGTATTATTTTAGTTGAAACGGGTTTTCACCATGTTGGTCAGGCTGGTCTCGAACTCCTGACCTCAGGTGATCTGCCCACCTTGGCCTCCCAAAGTGGCGTGAGCCACCGTGCCCAGCCTACTATATTATTTTTACTTTTGTTTTATTTTAAAGTAAATTATAGGCAAATACATGAATTCCACCCCTTAATATTTAAGTAAGTATATCTGTCTTAAAAATGATATTTTGCTGCATCATCATAAAACCTTTTTTTTTTGGAGATGGACTCTCTCTCTGTTGCCAGGCTGGAGTGCAGTGGTGCAATCTTGGCTCACTGCAACCTCTGCCCCCTGGGTTCAATTGATTCTCCTGCCTCAGCCTCCTGAGTGGTTGGGACTACAGGTGTGTGCCACCACACCCAGCTACTTTTTGTATTTTTAGTAGAGACGGGGTTTCATCATGTTGGCCAGGATAGTCTTGATCTCTTGACGTTGTGATCTGCCTGCCTTGGCCTCACAAAGTGCTGGGATTACAGGTGTGAGCCACTGTGCCCAGCCAAACCGTTGTTAAACCTAGCTGATTTAACAGTAATTTCCAGACATCTGTAGTGTTTTCAGTTCTCAGTTCCAACTAGTGAGTTTGAGTAATATTGTTAGTTGTTGATAATAGGTTTAAGGCATAAGGAAGAAAAAAGGGAAAATTAAGAAATGGACTTAAAGAACAGGAGTATGGGAATGTGGTTTGACCACATAACAGAATATGCTTGTTACCATCAAAAATGATTTAAAGTTCCTAGGTCTTCATACAAATTTGGCTGGTATATAGGAACTCTGGATTTTAAGTGTACCTTTGAATTGCTGGTTGATTTTGGATGAGTAAATGTCACGTCTTATATTTTTAAAATCTGAGTGGTCTTATATTTTGTGACATTGAGATATTTTTTAAAAAATGTACTTTTATTTCATAAAGGTATTATTTTATAATTGCATTAAATTGCTAATGACAAGCTTAAACAATTTTTCATAAATAGAATATCAGTTAAATTTGTCTGTTGCGAGAGTTAAGTCAGAGCACTACTTTTAGTTTATATGTAGTCTTTATTAGCTAGTCCATGTTGCCTTAAAATTAAGATACACATTATATAAACCATTTGTTTCTCTCTTTTTCAGGTTGTCTTGTCAAAGTTTGTTAGGCAAATGGGTGACCTGTTGCCTCCAACTATTTATATTCCTTATTTGAAGATGCTCCAGGGATTGGCCAATGGGCCTCAGTGTGCCCACTACTGTTTCAGCCTGCTCAAAGTCAATGGTAGTAGTCATGGTAAGGAATATGTGGATGTTGTTAAAGTTTGTTGTTATACTCTTTTAAGTTCAGTATCCCACTACCTATTAAGAACACTGGTGTTTGAACTAGGTTCTACCAGAGGTATATTTTCATAACAATAGGGTGAAAGAAGCATGCATACATACAGCTTTATGCATAGTGATGCTGTGATTATGGTCTCACAGATTGGGGAGTTTTGCCATTCTGCTTTGTAAAATACAGTTCATTTTGACAAATCAGAATTAATGTATGAAAATTTTCCAGAACACATCTGGTCCACAAAGAAAGCATATGCCCTTGCCTTATAAGTTTGATTAATTTATCTTTATATATTTTTTTCTTAATATCAGTACTTAGAATTTTTCTCTTGACCGTCTCCCAATTTTCTTATTTAATTTTCAGACTGGTTTGGTTAGACCAAAAACACTGTAAAAGGGAAAAGAAATTAAGCATCTGCTTTGTTAGGTAGATATTTTTATTTTTACATGTGAAGAAACTGAGGTTTAGAGAAGTTAAGGAATTTACCCAACATCACAGCTATTTGGGGAGCCATGACGGGAGCTGAAATCGGCTTGGCTCCAAAGCCAGTGTTCTGACTACTCTGTCAAGCCTGCCAGTCTTGTGTGCTATGCTTTTGCTTCCGATGCTTGGTATGCAACGGAGTATTGTAATTCCCAAATTAAGACTGTAGTTATCTCTTTGGGAATTCAAGCTCAAGATTTGTGAATTATTCTGTGGGAAAAAGCAGCCCTGTACAGTTACATGAGAGCACAGAGAACTCTCCTGGATGTGAAGTAGGTAACCGACATCCAAAGTAAATTACCTTTACATTTACATGGGCAGTAGCCCCTTTCTTGAGTAAAAGTTAATCCAGAGGAAAAATTAATGCAGAGTTCTAGCTCACAGAGGGATTCTAACCCATTTTCAGCACACTACTTACCCAGGACAAAGATTGCCTTTGTGTTAAGACAAAGGCAAACAAAGTTTATCGTTTTAGACTGGGTGCAGTGGCTCATGCCTGTAATCCCAGCACTTTGGGAGGCCGAGGCAGGCAGATCACTTGAGGTCAGGAGTTCAGGAGCAGCCTGGCCAACATGGTGAAACCTTGTCTTTACCAAAAAGACAAAAATTAGCAAGGCGTTGTGGTGCACGTCTGTAATCTCAGCTACTTGGGAGGTTGAGACAGGAGAATTGCTTGAACCTGGGGAGTTGAGGTTGCAGTGAGCTGAGATTGCCCCTCTGTACTCCAGCCTGGGTGACAGGGTGAGACTCTATTTCAAAAAAGAAAAAAGTATATTGTTTTAAATTAATTTTCTCTCCATTTCCCAGCAAACGCTTAGATGTTTTTTAAATAAAATTCTGTGCTGTTTTTCTTTATAGTTGAAAATATTCAGGGAGCAGGTGGCAGTCCTGTTTCCTGGGAACATTTCTTTCACTCCTTGATGCTTTACCATGAACACCTTCGGAAGGATCTTCCAAGTGCAGATAGCGTCCAGTACCGTCACCTTCCTTCCCGTGGCATCACCCAGAAGGAACAAGATGGATTGATTGCTTTTTTGCAGCTCACGTCTACCATCATTACTTGGGTAGGTAACTCATCCCCAGCCTAATTTTATTTTTATTATAGCACAGTAGCATTTTAAGAGCCCCAAACATTTTCTTTTAATTTAAGAGTAATAAACTTAGCCTATATAGATAGACAGATAAATAGCATTCTGCCCTTAAGTTTTTTGTTTTTTGAGCTCTAGAGTGTGTAAGTTATGGTAGCCCTGCTCATTGGCATAATCTTAGTATAAAAATAATAGCCTGAGCCTGAAAGAAGATAGTCAGAAGGGCAAATAAGAACCAGTTGTTGGATGCATATGCTTCTAGGTTTCCAGCATAGGTGTAGAGATACATGTGTGCATTTATATGTGTGTATACATAAAGAATATTGTAATTAAAAGTTATTTACTGAATTATTTTTTCTCTCCTCATACCAAACCATTTTACCTGCCACTACCAAATTGGTCTTTGTAAAAAACATTATTTTCATGACTGTATATAATTTCCCAACTCAGAAATATCTTTTAGTTATGTCTATTGTTCACTAGCATAGTCTGACATTCTCTCTGAAGGATAGGAATAGGAACTTCTAAGTTTTTGGCTTTTCTAATAGTGCTTAACATTATTAGGCATTAAAATGTCAGTTATTAGCTATTTCTCACTGAATTAAAATGGAGATGGGAGGGGAGGATAGGGAAAGGTTGGTTAACATACAAAGTTACAGATAGAGAAGAAGAAAGTTCTAGTGTTCTGTAGCACTACAGGGTGAATATAACTAGCAGTAATTCATTGTGTATGTTCAAAAGCCAGAAGAGAGGATTTTGAATGTTCCCAGCACAAAGAAATGAGAAATGTTAGATGATGGATATCCTAATTACCCTGATTTGATCATTACATATTGTATACATATATCAAAATATGACTCTGTACCCTATAAATATGTATAGTTATTACATATCAACTAAAAATGAAAAAAATGTTGTGATACTTGATACTGTATATCTCTATATTTTTTTTGAGAAAAGGACAAGGTATTTTTTTCATTCATACTTCATATTACAGTATAATATATTGTTCCAGAGAGGATTTAAGATGCCTAGGTAAGATTTATCCAACCCTTGCAGACCATTTATCTCTGTTTGTATTATTTCTCATACTTAGAACTGCAAAAGTAATTCTACAAAGTCTATTTCTCCTCCAGTTTTTTACTTTGAATGAGTGAGTGATCTGATTTGATGTGTTGGTAGACTTCAAACATAAATGATACGCTTATTTTTGTTTTAGTATATATTAAGCCTATGAGGACTCAGTATAAATGATAGCAATTTAGATGATTGCTGGTCGTTTTTGTAACTTAAAAATGGAAAGTCTTGTTCTTTTTGTGTCAATTCTTAGAGTGAAAACGCTCGCTTGGCACTCTGTGAACACCCTCAGTGGACCCCTGTTGTGGTGATTCTGGGACTCCTCCAATGCAGTATTCCCCCTGTCCTAAAAGCTGAGCTGCTGAAGACACTCGCAGCTTTTGGAAAATCTCCTGAAATTGCTGCTTCCCTCTGGCAGTCATTGGAATACACTCAGGTAGGCTCTGAAGTCCCTTATTTATATTATCCCAATGTGGAAAGTTGGGCTTGATAATATCATAGAAGCAACAACATGCGATTGGAACTTACAGTATATCATGAACATCCCAACTAGAGTTACGGTTTAGGGACTAGGCATAGCAATAGAAACTAATAGGCTTGGGTTTTTCTTTTAGATTGGTTGATAACTTCACTAGGTTACCAGAGATTGGTTCTTCATGTACTGTACCTCTCTGAAGACCTTATTTTTCAATGTCTATTAAGATATTACTAGATGGACAGAATTCGTCCACTCTGTCTTTAAACCAGGCTGATGTAAGCCCTCACAAGTCACCTGCACTCATTAAATGTGGGGAATGTTTGTTTTTCTTATCTGCTCTTTCCTGCTCTATACCAGAAGAGTGAAGTATCTCTATATAGATACATGGTCACTGGGGTTGTTTTTCCATTAAAGGGCAGGTCTGTTTGTCAAGTTTGCACAGATTTTTTTTTTTTTTTTTTTTAAGACAGGGTCTCGCTCTGTTGGCAAGGATGGAGTGAGTGCAGTTGTGTGATCTCAGCTCAGTGTAGCCTCCACCTCCCAGGTTCAAGCGATTCTTGTGCCTCAGCCTCCTGAGTAGCTGGGATTACAGGCTTGCACTACCACGCCCAGCTAACTTTTGTATTTTTAGTAGGGATGGGGTTTTGCAATGTTGTCCAGGCTGGTCTTGAACTGGCTTCAAGTGATCTGCCCGCCTTGGCCTCCCAAAGTGCTGAGATTACAGATGTGAGCCACCACACCCAGCGTGCAGCCTGCAGAGAAATTTTAACAGCATCTAAAATACTTTTTATTGGTGGTTATGAAGGTTTATTGCCAGGACCATAAACTTCTAACTTTGGGCAGAATGGGAATGTGACAGTTGGATTTTTTGACTTCTATACCCTGAGGGAATGTACCTATGCTGATGTGGGGAAATAAATGGATGATATAATGTTTGAAGTCTCAATAACTTCAAAATATTAGCATTGTTTTCTCTAGAGATAAGCGCCATTAAAAATTTTCTATCAGGTATAATTATTTTATATGTTTTAAAGGAGGCTGAAGTTTTGACTTAAGATGTTCTGTCCAGACCTTGATATGGGCCTAAGTAGTCTATGGTATAATAAATAATCCTACTGTCATGATACTTTACTTTCTTGCAAATCAAAAGTATACTAATTAGGTAGAATCCTTTAAAAACAGTAGTGTTGCTCTAAGGATACAAATGTCTAAACCCAATCACACTTGATTTCAGGTGTAAAGAAACACTAAGCCTTTAAGACACTAGTAAGTATTGGTACAGTCAGGAATCAAAAGGTGAAGTATCAATAGTAAGCCAAAAGTTACTCAGCCTCTCAGCAAACCCCAACTCCGTTAATTATTATGTTAACAAAGTATCAATAACGTCTTCAGGATATGTATGTTAGAAAATAATCTAGAGTATTTTACTGCCTCAAAATGGTTGCTTCTGGCTGGGAGTGGTGGCTCACGCCTGTAATCCCAACACTTTGGGAGGCCAAGGCAGGCGGATCACCTGAGGTCGGGAGCTCAAGACCAGCCTGACCAACATGGAGAAACCCTGTCTCTACTAAAAATAAAAAATTAGCTGGGCATGGTGGCACACGCCTGTAATCCCAGCTACTTGGGAGGCTGAGGTAGGAGAATTGCTTGAGCCCAGGAGACGGAGGTTGCAGTGAGTTGAGATCATGCCACTGTACTCCAGCCTGGCCGACAGAGTGAGACTCTGTCGCAAAAAAAAAAAAAAAAAAGGAAAAAAAGAAGTTTACTTTTTGGGGTTTTTTGTGCCATCATTAGGGCTAGTTGTAAACAGTCCAGTGTCTTGAACACTGGTGAGATTTCATCCCATAAATCCTTTTTAAAGATTCATTTCCTAGAATATCTGAGAGGAAATTTGCTGAAAAAATGTCTTGTGTGCTCTTAGAAACTACCAATTTTCAGAACCCCAGACAGTCAAAAGTTCTATCTCAACCTGACAGAACTGCTATTGAAAGTCCATCCAGGGACTAATTGATTGTCATTTTGGTGGACATTGTGAGATCTGTGGGTCCAGTGGGTGAGGTATGTGACTATCATATTGCAAAGCCACTAATATTCATTGATGAATGAGGAATGCTCCTGACATCTACTTCTTACTGTTTTAAGATACTGCAGACCGTGAGGATTCCAAGCCAGAGGCAAGCTATTGGTATTGAGGTAAAGTTTTCCTTTTAGTTTAAATGTTAATTCATTCATGCATGTAATGATAAGAAGTCTATGAATCATTCTTACCCTTTTACGTTTCCGTAATTATCAAATTTAATGTATTTTTATTTGAAAGGTTTTCTGATCAGTGTTGAAATAGAGATGAAACTTTTAATAAAAGGAACCAAAATATTTCGTGTTTCAGAGTTGGAAAAGGATGTTACATGGCAGCCATCCAAATGGAAAGTTCGTGATTTTAACTCAATTTAGATTACTTGAGTCAACCTGAAATGAGAATAAATTATTTTCTTTTCTCTCTAACTCTCCCTCTCTTTTAAAGAAACATTAAAGATTTCTGTTTTTAATTCAAGTTTGGGGACAATAAATGTGAATTTGGAGTTCTTCCATCTGAGGTTCATATAATACTTTTTTATCTTTTTCTCTAAATGAAAAACAGAAATATCTGTTATGTCTTTTGGTGTGAGTTAGCACTATTAATATGTTAATGTCTGCATAATATTCTTCACTTCATAGCTAGTAGTTTTTATTACCAAGTTTTCTTTCTTTTTCTTTGGAAGGTTGAGCTAAATGAAATAGAATCCCGGTGTGAAGAATACCCGTTGACTCGGGCCTTTTGCCAGCTTATTAGTACCCTGGTGGAGAGCTCATTTCCTTCTAATTTGGGTGCTGGACTGCGGCCCCCTGGCTTTGACCCTTATTTGCAGTTCCTTAGAGACTCTGTGTTTCTACGATTCCGTACGAGAGCTTACCGGAGAGCAGCTGAAAAGGTTATGTTCACAGAAAAACTTTTTTCTCCTTATGCATTCACTGCTTTTCTTTTATCAAAAGTATACGGTGCTAAATTCATGTTAGCTTTTGAAAGGTAGTAAAATTCACTGTCTTTATTTTGAAATATCTATGAAATCGTCTGATTAGTTTATGTGCACTAAAAAATAAGTTTGGTCATTAAAACCCAAGCACTGATATTTGTCATCAGTAATCTAATTGATAGGAGTTAATATTCATATCCTTAGTTTAACAAGTTTTGACTAAAATGGAACAAAAAGTGTCACATTTGTTGGAAACACACTACTACTGCTTATTGGAATGGTTTAGGTTAGGGATTGAAATAAGTTTAAACTTGCACGGCAGTTTCTATTGATTAGTGGCACTGGGTTGTGGAGTATTGGCTTAGCAGGAAGGAGTATTGTAATCCATTAGGCATGTCTGCCATGGATGGAGGCTGAGAGAGCACTGGTTCTTATGACACATTTGCTCTGGTTGCAAGACACTAACCACTGAGCTTATATATATCATTTTATATAATTCCAATATTACCATGAGGCAGGTACTATTTAATATTCCCATTTTACAGATGGAGGCTTAGCAAGGTTAAGGAACTTGCCTAAGGTCCAGGACCAGGATTTGAACCTAGGACTCTGATTCCAGATCCAAGCTCGTAGCCACTAAGCTATGTAAGAGACTCTACCAGGTTCTGATGTAATTCACGTTAGTCTATAATACTGTTTATTAACCTTACAGAATACCCTTGGTTGTATCTTGTAGGAACATTTCTGCTTTATTTTGGTAATTGGCTGTTTTTGAACCTGTTGGGTTTTTTTGTAGTTGTGTTAATGATGATAAACATAATTTAGTTAATGCGAATTTGGAGAAATTAGGAAAATATATTAAAAAAAAGAAAAAGGCCAGGTGCAGTGGCTTACGCCTGTAATTCCAGCAGTTTCAGAGACCGAGACGGGCAGATCACTTGAGGTCAGGAGTGACCAGCCTGGCCAAACTGGTGAAACGCTGTCTCTACTAAAAATACAAAAATTAGCTGGGTGTGGTGGTGCACAGCTGTAATCCCAGCCACTCGGGAGGCTGAGGCAGGAGAATTGCTTGAACCAGGGAGGCAGAGGTTACAGTGAGCTGAGATCACGCCACTGCCCTCCAGCTTGGGCGGCAGAGCAAGACTCCATCTGGGAAAAAAAAAAAAGTATATATATATCTATCTATATATATATAGATAGATATATATATGAAGAAATTATATCATCCTTAATTTTGTTGCCAAAGGAAGGATAACTACTTTTAGTCTTTTTCCTATGCCTGTACACTTAATTAACAATTGAGATAATTAGTTATATTACTTTGTATTTCTTTTTTGTCACTTAGCATCATGGGTATTTTTTTCATGTCCTAAGATATTCTTTGAAAATAGTCTTTTTAGTGACTGCATAAAATCTATTACTTGTATCTAGCATAGTTTATTCACTGCCCTGTCATTGGATATAGCTTGTTTTTGATATTTAGTCACAAATAATTGAAGTTCTTTTTTTTTGTTCATTGCGTTAGAATTTTTGCTTGCCAAGTTGTAAAAATAAACACTGAGATGGAGTATACACTTTACTTAAGCTCTAGAACTACTTTGTTAACATGTATTTCCTGATGGGAAGAAAACAATAACAGCAACCATGCCTCATTAATAAAGTCATTTCAGATGAATAATGAGTGCTGATAATTACAGCACTCATTTCATCAAAATGTTCTGATACTTTTTTACAGTTGTTTTAAATGTCTTATATGCTTTTTCTTAAAAAGGTCATTGTGATCGGAGTGTTTAGAGCATTAGTCAGCCATATTCTCTCCAGATGCTATCACTTTTCACCCATGCAGAGCCACACTTCAAGTGTTGCTGCTTTTCCCTGGCTGCCATTGATTTCAGTTCCACCCCAACTTACTCTAAAAAGTTTTCCCTCAATTTTGTGAATTTATTTTACCTGAAAGTGTTCTTGAGCTGTAATTTATATGACTATTTTACTACACTAGCTGCTCACACAAACAGTGCTTTGGATTGAGATAAATAACAGGGTGTTAGAGGCAATTGGTATGTTTACCAGTCCTAAATCCATTATTATGTGTTAATATGCCTTTTTTATTTAAATAAAATTTTTTGAAAATTTTGGAAAATGCAAAACAGTGAATAATATAAAAATAATTAAAAAGTCACTTTATAGTCCCATTTTCTAACTCAGCCTTGATACAATTATGTGCAATGGAAATAATAATCTTAAAATAGTAATTCAAGAAACCACCCTGTCTACAATGACCAAACCCAGTCTTATTAAAATTCTATGTAGTGGATTTTGTAAACAAACTTTTAATTTTACTGGCTATGCAGTTGTATATAATTTTTTTTTTTTTGGCATAAGTATTTTTCTTTACCGGTACATAGCTTTTAAATACATTTTGAATAAGAAGGCGATAATGGGAATATTTGGGGCAAGCCTACCAGTGATTGTGTCTTCTTAACCTTCTTTGACTATAGCCATGGATGGAACCCTGGTCTGAGAATTGAGAAGGCCTGGGCTCGACTTTTAGCCTGTTTGCTTCCAGGCTTTGTGATCTTGGGGAATTCATTCACTGCTCTGAGCTTCACTTGCTTCACTTATAAGGAATTTAGATGAGATGATTTCTCAGATTCTTTGCAGGCGAGCTTGTTAGAGAAAATGTGAAATGTTTGGCACTTGAAAAGTGTCTAAATTTGATGTTTAATTATAAATTGAATATGACTAGATACTAAATGTTTTCAATGTATTAACGAATTCCAGACATCTCCTATAAAAATGTGTCTTTAAGAATAATGCATTAAAAATATTTTACCTTGAAAATGAGCCGATTCATTATCTTTTAGCAAAATAAAGCAAAATGAATTGGGATTTCTATATTGCTTAGCATAAGTGAATAAAGTGGACAAGAAACTTCACTCATTTTCTGGAAAAAGAAGTGGGAAGAGTGAAAAGCCTTGCAAGGCCACCACCTTGGTCTGTTTTATTGTTATTGACATATTTGTATCTTTCTATAGTGGGAAGTTGCTGAGGTGGTTTTGGAGGTGTTTTATAAATTGCTCAGAGATTATGAGCCTCAACTTGAAGATTTTGTAGACCAGTTTGTGGAACTACAAGGTAATTTAATTCTGTCACTTTCAAACAAGGTGTCAACTATTTATAATTTATAAATTATGGCTGTGTTATACATAAATTAAAAATTATACTTTTAAATTAGAATTTAATCTTTTATTTCATTGTTTTAATCATTTTAATTTTTCTGTTCAAGAGAAAAAATTATTGAATGGAAGATCAAGAACACTGCATTACAATTTCTAATGAGTTAACAGAATACATAAATTAAAAATTATACTTTAAAATTAGAATTTAATCTTTTGTTTCATTGTTTTAATCATTTTAATTTTTCTGTTCAAGAGAAAAAATTATTGAATGGAAGATCAAGAACACTGCATTACAATTTCTTTAATGAGTTAACACAAAGCTAACTGCTTTGTGCAGATTTGCCCTTAGGAGAATTACTGCTGTGTCTCTAAATTGAAACTTGCCTTTATCTATTTAGATGCCGTGTAATTTACAAGTCTCATACATTTCATATAAATCAAGGGTGTGACAAAAATACTAACCCATCATCTCTTGGAATATGTTATGTTCTATTTAGGAGAAGAAATCATAGCCTATAAGCCACCTGGATTTAGTCTGATGTATCATCTGCTGAATGAGTCACCAATGTTGGAGCTTGCTCTCAGTTTACTGGAAGAAGGAGTTAAGCAGCTTGACACCTATGCTCCCTTTCCTGGTATATGCTTAAAAGTCTTCATGTCTTGCAAACAGCTTTGATGTTTTCATCTTTTGTAAACTGAGAATTTGAAATAGATGATCTCTGAAGTCATTTTTCACTGTAAGATTCTCTCTCTGTATCTGGAGTGGTGTTTTCAGTGAATCATTTAAACGAGAGTGTATTGTAAGTAAAAACAGACCAAACTACAGAGAGAATCTCACTGTAACTGTGTTTCACTGCAGGGTCTTTTGTAGGTAAAGTGATCTTTCTATCATTTTAACATCTTTAACATCCCTAACTTTAAAGTACTTTTTTGTCCATCCCCCACCTCATAATATTTTTAAAAGCACTTACTATAGTGCTTGATACATAGTGGTCAATTTTACTTGTTATTATTACCACGAATTATTATTTATTGAATGCTTACTATGTATTTGGCTCTTTTAAAAGCACATTGCATATATTAATGCATTCAATCTATTCAAAAATGTGTTAGATCGTCTTATTTCCATTTAACAAATAAAGAAGCTGAAATACAAAGAAGTTATACTGGCTTTCCCTGTCAAGTATGGGAGCTGGGATTTGAACCTAGTCAGCTTGGCACCAGAGCTCATGCTTTTTACCACGATGCTATATTACCTCTACTTAATGTGGCTATAATCAAAATGAGAAAAGAGATTCTAAACATATGAACAATAACTGTGTAGTCAGAATATACAGATAAGACACTATAGGAAGAATTAGGCCACAATTTTAAATTTGATTGGTAAGATTATGGGTGATCCTTGTTTCTATTTTCTGCTTTATTTTCCACAATGATTTTGTCTTACTTTAGATCAGAGTTTCTCAATTTTGGCACCATTGACAGTTTGGGCTGAATAATTCTTTGTTGTGGATGATGTCCTGTGTATTGTAAGCTGGATGTCAGTAGCACATTTCCAGTTAGGATAACTAGAAGTGTCTCCAGACATTGTCAAATGTGCGCTGGGGCTCAGCCACCCCATTCTGAGAACCACTGATCTAAACAATAAGGGAAAAGATAAAGAAGTGACTTGAGAATCCATTCCATGGGAGTTTTCTGGATTGCAAAATAACCATGACTTGCAAAGATGAATGGTTTTGTGAAGTTGGAGCTGAAATTTTGAAACAATGAGAGCATAAATCTCTAGGTTTTGCTGCCGAAAGTTGGAAACAAGAGTCTAAATCTCTAGATTTGAAAATCTAAAACTTGTCATTTGTCTTGTTTTCCTAAGAATTGACTGTGAGTTTTAAAGATAAATTTAGAACTTTCTAACTTTATTTTTGGTTAATAGGGAAAAAACACCTGGAGAAAGCAGTACAGCATTGCCTTGCACTTCTCAATCTTACTCTGCAAAAGGAAAATCTTTTTATGGACCTTCTAAGAGAGAGTCAGCTGGCTCTAATAGTCTGTCCTTTAGAACAGCTTTTGCAGGGAATTAATCCCAGAACTAAGAAGGCAGATAATGTGGTAAACATTGCCAGGTAAGTTACCTTTGTAGGTAGAGAAATGAAGTAAACAGATAGACATTCTAGCTTTGATTTTCAAATCTGGTTAGGTATCTAGTGCATCACCTTTTTTTTATTTTTGCCTCATTTTACTTTTTTTTTTTTTTTGAGATGGAGTCTCGCTCTGTCGTCCGGGCTGGAGTGCAGTGACATGATCTCAGCTCACTGCAAGCTCTGCCTCCTGGATTCAAGTGATTCTCCTGCCTCAGCCTCCTGAGTGGCTGGGATTACAGGTGAGCGCCACCATGCCCAGCTAATTTTTGTATTTTTAGTAGAGATGGGGTTTCACCATGTTGGTCAGGCTGGTCTCGAACTCCTGACCTCATGATCCGCCTGCCTCAGCCTCCCAAAGTGCTGGGATTATAGGCATGAGCCACCATGCCTGGCCTCATTTTACTGTTGCCTTCTCTAGCTACCCTGATTTTAATTACTCTGAACTTTACAATTTCTTCTCTTCCGTGTTCTAAAAATCTAAGTCTTTTTTTTTTTTTTTGAGACAGCATTTCGCTCTGTCACCCAGACTGGAGTGCAGTGGTACAATCTTGGCTCACTGCAACCTTCGCCTCCCAGGCTCAGGCGATTCTCCCACCTCAGCCTCCCCAGTAGCTGGGACTATAGATGTGCATCACCACACCCAGCTAATTTTTGTATTTTTAATAGAGATGGGCTTTCACCATATTGGCCAGGCTGATCTCAAACTCCTGACCTCAAGCAGTCCACCCACCTCAGCCTCTCAAAGTGCTGGGATTACAGGTGTGAGCCACTGTGCCCACCCAAAATCTCAAAGTCTAAAATGACAATATTGTCTGTCTCCTGTAGGGAAACTAGGTGTTTGGAGGATAGGGCCGGAAAGGAAGCAAACTTTTCACAGAAAACTTTAGCTTTCTGGTGGTTTGATGTTCCATGGCTTATAGAAGCATCACCCTGATGTCTGCTTTCAGTGTCACATGGCAGTTTCCCTGTGTGTGTATGTTTGTGTCTGAATTTACCCTTTTTATGAGGACACCAGTCATATTTTATTAGGCCTCCTTAATGACCTCGTCTGAACTCGATTGACTATATATGCAAAGACCCTGCTTTCAAATAAGGTCACTGGGTTAGCCAGACTTCACATAAGGATTTTGGGGGCAGGGACATGATTCAACCCCTAACAGACTGCATCTATTTAGAAGGGGACAGCTTTTTCCAATTTACCTTGAAGTGCTATATGGGCAGGGGAAGCCCTGGTTCTAAATTTTCTTTATTGAGAATAGTGAGACACCAAAAATTTTATCACTGTTCCTCAAATGTTTTCTTTTTTTTAAAGATACCTATATCATGGCAATACTAATCCAGAATTGGCTTTTGAAAGTGCCAAGATCCTCTGTTGTATCTCTTGCAACTCTAATATTCAGATAAAGTTGGTTGGAGATTTCACACATGACCAGGTAACTGATTTTGTTGCTGTTGTTATTTTTTTGGTGCATTTTGCGTTTTGACTACATATAGAATTTCTAGTGTCTGTGGAGTAATCATATTCTTGGTTGTGGAAAAATTCATTAAGAGTAAGTATATTTGTATAGGATGGGTGAAAACCTACCCACGAACTTGGCTATGACTTATCTTTGAAGATAATGCTTTTCACAGTGATACTGCATAATTATGATATGTGGCACACTGCTACTCTAGGTACATGACCACTGCTACTCTGGGCACGTTCAAAATGATTAGGTTTGCTGTTAACTTGTTTGTTTGCTGCTCCCGACCTGTCAGTAGCCTGTGTTCTAAGTGAGCCCTCTGCAAGTTCTGAATATCCCGTTGTTGTAAGTTGTCTACTTCACTGGTTTTCTTGTGATCCACCTGTGTGTCACTTCGTTTGATAACACTGTAGAGTGTTTTCAGGAGTTCCTCTTTTTATTCAAGTTATAATAGTTCTGTTCACTGAATACCTACAATTGCGGAATCTGCTTTTTTTTTCTTTATGAACATTTCATCCCATTGTATCTTTATGTTGGAAATCACTGCTTTAGCTAGTTGAAGAATTTTTTCTTTCTTCTTTTGAGACAGGAACTCGCTCTGTCACCCAGGCTGGAGTGCAGTGGCCCAATCTCAGCTCACTGCAGCCTCTGCCCCTGGGCTCAAGCGATCCTACAGGTGCATGCCACCATGCCCAGCTAGTTTTTTTGTATTATTGGGTTTTACCATGTTGCCCAGGCTGGTCTTGAATTCTAGAGCTCAAGCAGTGTGCCCTCCTTGGCCTCCCAAAGTGCTGGGATTACAGGCCTGAGCCACTGTGCCTGGCCTTGTTGAAGGATTTTATTGTATAGTCCTTCATAGAGTCCCTATTTTGAAATAAGGACTCTTCTGGCATGTTGGATGGCACAGATCTTATTTTGTGTGTTATAGCCCCTCACATCTAGTACCTTTAGCATCCCTAGATACGACTGTCTGTCAGTAGTAACTTCTAGTTGTGATTACTTAGATGACTCCACTTATTTCTAAGTTCCTTTTGGAGTGGTGGTACCACCCAGCATGAGAAACACCATAAGAAGTGTAAGTCTCATCTGTGGCTTATCGATGAGGTTTATGAAACCATGTGATAATCAGGGGATGCTGAAGGTTTTTGATGTGCTGATTTTTGTGTTGATTTTGGTATAAATTGTTATTACTGATTTAACATCATCCTAGATTATTAAAGGCAAAATCAGCTCAGAAATAGAAAATGGGTGATAAGTAATACATTTCTAAAGAGAGAAGATGAAAATTTTATTTTACATTTTAGTTAAGATCTCGTAACATTGACTATATAATGAAGAGGTCAGTAAACAGCAATTTCATGTGTTTTTAACTAGCTTGATGCTTTGGGAAGGAAAATTAGGAAGCAAGTTTTGAAATCAATGAATTTATAAAACTTTTGTTTCTTTAATTATTTGTATAGAGAGCTAACTTACGGCAACTTAAGGAACTGAGTTTTCTATTAAAAATGTAACCAAAACGTAACTACCTAAGCAGATTTGCCTATTTTTCTTTATGGATGAATGTTTATATATATCAATCATAGTTTTTCTAATATTTAGAAACCTGTAATAATTTGTCATTTTTTACCTTCATGTTACTTCAGAGTATAAGTCAGAAACTAATGGCTGGATTTGTGGAGTGTTTGGATTGTGAGGATGCAGAAGAATTTGTACGTCTGGAAGAGGGTATGTCTTAGATTAATGTGCATACATGCATTCTTTTACTTTTTATAAATGCTTAATTTAAAGAAAACACTTGTAATTGTTAACTGTTAAGTAATGGTGTAAGAGAAATTGAGAATTTGCTAGAATACAGGTTGAGAATACAAAATCCAAAATAAAATCTGAAACCTTTTGACCACCACCACCATGACTTTTAAAGGAACTGCTCATTGGTTCATTTTGGATTTTGGATTTTTGGATTAGGGATGCTTAACCTGTATAATGCAAATATTCTAAAATTCAAAAAATTTGAAATCTGAAGCACTTCTAGTCTCACACATTTCAGATAAAGGGTACTCGTAAATTTATAAGGTTTTTAGGATTCCTCTTTAAATAAATCTGAAATGAATGTGATAGATAATCAGGCAAACGATCTAAAGAAAACATGGAGTTGGAATACAAGTTTTGTATTTTTTATTTGACTTATGTTAACTTTCCATTGTTTTGTAATTTTGTTTTGTGATTTCTGTATTAAGGATCAGAACTTGAAAAGAAATTAGTTGCAATTCGTCATGAAACAAGAATCCACATCTTGAATCTTCTCATTACCTCTCTGGAATGCAATCCACCCAATCTTGCTCTCTACCTGTTGGGCTTTGAATTGAAGAAACCTGTCAGTACTACAAACCTACAAGATCCAGGTATAGCCTAAGACATAAAGGCATTTCTTTCCTTCCATATTTGTGTATCTCATGGGTCACTGATTGCATTCTGGGCTCATGGGATAATTCACTGAAAGAAAAAGTGTAAGAAAGGTAATGTGATGGGTGGGTCAGTCTTTAGGGCTTAGAACAAGACTGGACAAACTGAGCTATAGAGAATCAGCCTTTAACAATTTTCTGTATCGGTATTTGAAAGAGTGTTTACAGTACGGCATATATTTACAAAATTTAACTTTTGAAAAGGCAGTCCAAGATTTTAATGCAGAAATTCTAAACTGAAAGTTGAATTTCTTTTTGGTTTCATGTAGGAGTGTTAGGTTGCCCTCGGACATGCCTTCATGCCATCCTAAACATCTTGGAGAAAGGAACAGAAGGGAGAACAGGCCCAGTGGCAGTGCGAGAATCTCCTCAACTGGCTGAGCTATGTTACCAGGTACACAGAAAACTGTGTTTTGTGGTACTGAATAGAAGAAACTTGACCAGGTGCATGAGTACGCCATAGATATGACGGTATAACAGTAGGACTTAGTTGAAATGAGTTCATTTAGCAATTTGACCTGTCTTTCATTTGTGGATAAAATCCGTAAAGCACAAACCCTAATTTCTTACAGACCCAAATCTTATGTTTATCACTTGAAAAATGGAGGAAATTAGATTTTTGTGATGGATTTTTACCAGTAGTGTAGAAACTTCCAACAGTGCTGTGTTTAAAGTAGCTCCTTCTGATGGGTCAGAAGACCTCTGGTTCCCATCTCTGCCCCACAACAGGCAAAGTCACCTTGGGCATGGCATGAAATGTCTGTGAGTCTGAGTTTTTCAAGCTGTGAAATGGACTGTTGAGAGACTTCAATGAGAATGTAAGTGAAAGCACTTTTTTTTTTTTTTTAAGAAGGGGTCTCACTGTCACCCAGATTGGAGTGCAGTGGTGTGATCACAGCTCATCGCAGCCTCAACATCCCCTGGATCAGATGATCCTCCACCTCAGCCTCCCAAGTAGTTGGGACTATATGTGTGTCCCACCATGCTTGACTAATTTTTGTATTTTTAGTAGAGATGGTGTTTTGCCACATTGCCCAGGCTGGGAAAGCACTTTTTTTTTTTTTTTTTTTTTTTTGATACGGAGCCTCGCTCTGCTGCCTAGGCTGGAGTGCAGTGGCACAATTGTGGCTCACTGCAACCTTTAACTCCCAGGCTCAAGCGATTCTCCTGCCTCAGCCTCCCAAGTAGCTGGGACTACAGGTGTACGCCACCATGCCCAGCTAATTTTTGTATTTTTAGTAGAGACAGGGTTTCATCATGTTGGCCAGGCTGGTCTCAATGTCTTGACCTTGTGATCCACCTGCCTCGGCCTCCCAAAGTGCTGGGATTATAGGCATGAGCCACCGCGCCCAGCCAGAAAGCAGTTTTTAATAACCAAATAAATTAAGAAGTCCTGTATACAACTATGGTAGGTGGTAGAATGTCAGATTAAGATTTAAACTATAATGAGGGCTGAGCCTGGGCACAGTGGCTCACGCCCATAACCCCAGCACTTTGGAGGCTGAGGTGGTCTGGATCACTTGAGGCCAGGAGTTGGAGACCAGCCTGGGAAACATGGCAAAACCTTGTCTCTGCTAAAAATACAAAAATTAGCTGGGCGTGGTGGCGCGTGCCTGTAATCCCAGCTACTTGGGAGGCTGGGGCATGAGAATTGCTTAAACCCAGGAGGTAGAGGTTGCAGTGAGCTGAGATCATGCCACTGCACTCCAGTTGGGTGGCAAAGTGAGACTCTGTCTCAAAAAAATAAAAACAAATAAATAAACTATAATGAGAACTTTCGTTTCACTTGTTCACTTTTGTTTACTTATTGTTTTATTCATTTTATAAGTGTTTTAAGAACTAGGCTTGGCCGGGTGCAGTGACTCACGCCTGTAATCCCAGCACTTTGGGAGGCTAAGGCGAGCAGATACCTGAGGTTAGGAGTTGGAGACCAGCCTGGCCAACATGGTGAAACCCCATCTCTACTAAAAATACAAAAAAAATTAGCCAGGTATGGTTGCAGACGCCTGTAATCCCAGCTCTTCAGGAGGCTGAGGCAGGAGAATTGCTTGTACTTGGGAGGCAGAGATTGCAGTGAACCTAGATCATGGAACTGTACTCCATCCTGGGCAAGAAGAGCGAAAGTCCGTCTCAAGAAAAAAAAAAAAAAAAAGAACTAGTCTTTATAAGCTGGGACTAATTTTTCAATTTAAGTGTTACCCTAAATTTACATTTTTATGGTAAGAAATGGTGGATCATGAGGTCAGGACATCAAGACCATCCTGATTAACATGGTGAAACCCTGTCTCTACTAAAAATACAAAAATTCATCCTGGCTAACATGGTGAAACCCCATCTCTACTAAAAATACAAAAATTAGCTGGGTATGGTGGCGGGCACCTGTAGTCCCAGCTACTCGGGAGGCTGAGGCAGGAGAATGGCGTGAACCTGGGAGGCGGAGCTTGCAGTGAGCCGAGATCTTGCCACTGCACTCCAGCCTAGGCGATAGAGCGAGACTCTCTCAAAAAAAAAAAAAACAAGAATTATCCAGGTATGGTGGTGTGCATCTGTAGTCCCAGCTACTCAGGAGGCTGAGGCAGGAGAATGGCGTGAACCTGGGAGGCGGAGCTTGCAGTGAGCGGAATTCTTGCCACTGCACTCCAGCCTAGGCGATAGAGCGAGACTCTGTCTCAAAAAAAAAAAAACAAAACAAGAATTATCCGGGTATGGTGGTGTGCATCTGTAGTCCCAGCTACTCGGGAGGCTGAGGCAGGAGAATGGTGTGGAGGCGGGAGAATGGTGTGAATCTGGGAGGTGGAGCTTGCAGTGAGCTGAGATCCCACCACTGCACTCCAGCCTGGGCAACAGAGCGAGACCCCGTCTCAAAAAAAAAAAAAAAAAAAGAATTGCATCACTAATCTCTTAGTGTTACTGGCATGGAGATTTTTCTTTGTTAATCTCCTGCTTTTCTTTTTGTAATTCTTTACTATGTTTTCTGTCCTCTGGCTGTCCAAACATCCCTTCACTGTAAGTACTGTACCTAGGTTTTCCTGTAAATCAAAATTAATTCTTCCTCAATGGGGGAACAAATTTGATGTACATATTAGCACAGATTTACAGAATTTGATGTATAAGTAGAAACAGTTGATAAGCTTAACACCTAGGCTAATGGCAGGTGAAGTAAATGAATGAAGCCAGGGTCCAGTTAAGGGAGTGGGAGGAAAGGAGAATCTGGCAGACTGGAGAGCACGTGCCTTCCTACTCATCCCTGGCTTATTTTACCATGCCAGAATGCAGGATTTGTTGGGCCAGATTGTCTGAATTTTTATTTTTATTTATTCATTTTTAAAAGGATTTGGAAATCTGAATTTTTGTGAAAGTTGTTCTAATTTTTAGAACACTATACTGGCCAAGGAAAACATGTCCATACCAGCAGTTTACCAGTTTATAACCTACTCCCTGTTGTTGTTGTTGTTGTTGTTGTTGTTGTTACTGTTTTTTGAGATGGAGTCTCACTGTATTGCCCAGATGGAGCGCAGTGGCGCGATCTCAGCTCACCGCAACCTCCATCTCCTGGGTTCAAGTGATTCTCCTGCCTCAGCCTCCCAAGTAGCTGGGATTACAGGCATGTGCCATCATGCCTGGCTAATTTTGTATTTTTAGTAGAGATGGGGCTTCACCGTGTTGTCCAGGCTGGTCTCAAACTCCTGACCTTAGATGATCCACCCGCCTTGGCCTCCCAAAGTGCTGAGATTACAGGCATGAGCCACTGCGCCTGGCCATAACATATGCTCTGTGACCTTGCTACTCAAATATGGCCCAGGGACCAGTATCATCAGCATTATCTCCTAGGAGCTTATTAGTGCAGAATCTGAGGCCCCACTTTAGACCTGATGAGTCAGGATCTGCATTTTTACAGCAATCACTGCTCCATTTATAAGTAAATATACTCCCTTTACCTGTATGTTTGTACTTCACCCTGCTTCAGAAAAAAATTTAAACCTCTAAGTAAGAAGAGCTTATTAGTTTAAATAAATCTGACTGTAGCAAAGGGAAATGGTTCTTATTGATATCTTCCTTGTCCTGCAACACAAGGGCTTCTGAGTGAAGAAGTTGAGGCCTGGTGCCTTTGCCCTCTTTTCTTTAAGAACGGAGATTTCTTCTACCTGGTCCCTGGTCTTGGAAACCAGGAAGGATATAGGCCACATCTTAATAAAATGGCTTGCAGTGCTTTTTGAACTCACTTTTTGTGTCCTTCTCTTTTTTTTTTTTTTTGGTTGGGAGACAGAGTCTTGCTCTGTCGCCTAGCCTGGAGTGCAGTGGTGTGGTCTCGGCTCACTGCAACCTCCATCTCCCAGGTTCAAGCAATTCTCGTGCTTCGGTCTCCCAAGTAGCTGGGATTACAGCCATCCTTGGGCCACCATACCTGGATAATTTTTGTGTTTTTAGTGGAGATGGGGTTTCACCATGTTGGCCAGGGTGGTCTCAAACTCCTGACCTCAGGTGATCCGCCCACCTTGGCCTCCCAAAGTGCTGGGATTACACGCAGTTCTCTTCTAATAGTATTATTTTTTCCACTTGTTAGAGTATCTTCTTGTGTTTTCTTAACTCCCCCAGTAATACACCTAACTGGTTTTGTTTTGAGAAGTTCAGTATTAGCTTAAGTTTTTGTTTGTTTATAGAATATCAAAACAGTATCAAAACTGTTTGAAAGGTCAATGTACATCTGTAGCAGAGCTGCTTACTCTTTTCCTTGTCTTCTTTCTCTTTGTGTATATACATTGTTTATAGTTGTATTCGGTATACATGAAATTTTGTGTCTTTTTTACTCCTCTCTGTATAAACTTTCTGTGCTGCAACAATGTAAATTGCATTCAGGTTGTTTCCAGTTTTTTTTTTACTCTGCTCTAGCGAACAAAAATATAAAAATTAGCCAGGCGTTGTGCCATGTGCCTGTAAACCCAGCTACTTGGGAGGCTGAGGCAGGAGAATCGCTTGAACCGGGGAGATGGAGGTTGTAAATAAATGGAGTTATAAATAAATAGATTACCTTTGGTTTTATATTTTTCTTAAGAATATATTTCCAGGTGGGAGCGGTGGCTCACACCTGTAATCCCAGCACTTTGGGAGGCTGAGGCGGGTGGATCACGAGGTCAGGAGATCAAGACCATCCTGGCTAACATGGTGAAACCCCGTCTCTACTAAAAATACAAAAACAAAAAATTAGCCAGCTGTGGTCATGGGCACCTGTATTCCCAGCTACTCAGGAGGCTGAGGTGGGAGAATGACGTGAACTCGGGACGTGGAGCTTGCAGTGAGCCAAGATCGCGCCACTGCACTCCAGCCTGGGCGACAGAACGAAACTGCGTCTCAAAAAAAACAAAAGAAAAAAAAAACAATGTATTTCCAGACAAGGGTTTATAGTCAGTTCTCGTTATTCACAGTAGTTGTGTTTTATAAAGTCATTGTGAACACTGAATTGGTGAATTCATTGCCCCTATGGAAAATACAGGCTAGGATTCCTGCAAGCTTCTGGTTCCAACATTCTTGTCAACTGATGAATTCATAATCATGTTTTATGTGTGTTTCTGTTTAAAGACACCTTACTTAATGTAGTTGATTCATTAACATTAAACTCATAGCCAACAGCACTATAACTCAGCCTGAATGAAATTTATCTAATGTAGTATTTTATCCTAAAGGCGTATCACAGCCTTTTTGCACTTAGGAACACAAGGCAGCATTTCAGCACTACGCTTGGGGGCTATTTTAAACAGCAAAATCAACAGAAAGCACAAAAATGCAAAAACCGTGGCACTAAATAGACCGTTTAAGGGACCCGTTTTGTAGTATGATAGCTGGAACAGGTAAAGCATTGCTCCATTTGAGAGCATGAGAGTTCGGTGACTGCAGTTTGTAGCTGTTCTCCCGTGCATGAAGGACCATGGAAGCACTGCAAGTATCGATCTTGGGATTTTAAATAAATTTTAGCATGTTAGGTGAATTTGCAAATATGGAATCTGTAAATAATGAGGATTGACTGTGTCGGGTCAAAGGCTATCAAGAGTTTTGACTTTAGATTTTAATTCACAAGTAGTCATAACAATTATACTAGGTATTAATAGTGCTTAGAATAAACATGTCTAAACTGCCTGGTACATGGAAAGCATCTAATAAATGTTATATTAGCCATGCATCATGGCATGCAATTACTGTAGTCCCAGCTACTCAGAAGGCTGAGCTGGGAGGATCGCTTGAGCCCAGGAGGTCGAGGCTGCAGTGAGCTGTGATTGCACCACTGCACCACTGTACTCCAACCTGGGTGACAGAGTGAGACCCTGACTCAAAAAAAAATTTTTTTTGCTGATTTATAATATGATGCCTACCTATTATCATCTTGATTTTTTTTTTAATTCTTGAAAACAGATGGACATTTTTTATTATGGGCTATTTTTATTTTTCTCATATAAAATGTCTTTTACCATTTGGGCTACTTAGATATTTATGTTATTCATATCTGCAATGGAGATCTTTATATATATTAGAGCTAGCAACTTTTTCTTATATTTAATATAAGAACTTTTTTTCTCTTATCTATTTTTTGTTAAATTTTTATTCAGTTTATTGTTATTTAGTTGAATTTATGGATCTTCTTTGTAATTTCTGCATTTGCTTTAGTTTCGGTAATTTTAATCTTCCTGAGGTTGAGATGTAACTCGTATGGTTCTCAGAAGTTACTTCCAAGTAATTTGCTACTAATAATTTTTTTTTCTTTTCTTTTTTTTTTTTTGTGACAGGGTCTTACTCTGTCACCAGGCTGGAGTACAGTGGCATGATCTTGGCTCACTGCAACCTCCACCTGCGGGGTTCAAGTGATTAATCTGCCTCAGCCTTCCGAGTAGTTGGGATTACAGGCACATGCCACCATGCCTGGCTAATTTTTGTATTTTTATAGAGACAGAGTTTCACCATGTTGACCAGACTGGTCTCAAACTCCTGACCTCAGGTAATCTGCCCACCTCGGCCTCCCAAAGTGTTGGGAGGTGAGCCACCATGCCCAGCCTGCTACTAATAATTAAGCTAAAATACTAAAATGTACTATATGTGTATAGTAAAATTAACTATATGTGTATATATTAGTAAGTATATTAGTGATAGTTCTACAATAACGTCATCAGCCCTCAATTGTATTTCAGTGTATTTTCTTGAGCTAGGTTGCCTAGGACTGTTCATAACTCTGAGCTTATGTTTTGTGCATCTGTCCATTTTACTTGAGTTGTTGATGGGTCCTAGTTTTTCACTTAGTAGGTCTAAGTTCATATTTTGTTACCTTAATATGTATAACACAGAAAGACTAATTTAGGGATTTTTCTTACTTTAATGCTTTAGGTCATATATCAGTTATGTGCATGCTCTGATACATCTGGTCCTACTATGAGGTACTTGAGAACCAGCCAGGATTTCTTATTTTCCCAGTTGCAGTATCTACCATTTTCTAACAAAGGTAGGCCATTATTTTCCCTTATTTATAAGAACACATTTATGATTCCATGTTAAGTGATTTTATTTATACAATATTTGGGGGAATTCTGTTCTAATTCTGATACTGTGGCTTCTTTGTTATTTTGGGTTCTTTTTGTAATTTCTGCTTAAAGAAGGCTGATATTTTAACTGCTAGCAAAAATTTATTTAAATATAGCCTATCAAGGATGGAATTTGATTCTCTTACAACAAATAAAATTTAAAGATTGTGTTGAAGGGATTAGAAAATTAATGGGAATTTAAAGTTTTTGAATGAAAATTGTTTTACAAAGATTTCTGATTTTCTCTTCCCAGGCTGTTTATGAGAAAAAAAAAAATCTTGATTTACTCTTGGTTCTTGTGTTTGTATTGAAACCAATTCATATCTTGAAATGAAACATTGAAAACTAATTATGGTAGAAAACAGTTTTAACTTAGTTTATTGACATGACTAACAATTATTCCATGCTAATGCAGTCTTGTCAGGATTCTACTTTATTTTTTTTTTTTTGACCAACTTTTAACAGTTTTCTGAATTCGGATTATATTCAGTCTTGGTCTATTGAGTTTTTTAAAAGTTTAGCTTGTGTCATCTTTATGTTTTAGGAAATTGAGGCTCACACATGCCATAAACAAATTTCTATTACTAGTAATTGTCAGCATCTAATTTACCTTTTAGAGTAATGGTGTTAGACCTCTGAGAATTATCTATTGGCAAAAGGTTTTTCACTTTATTTTCGTGTCTTATTTTTAGTTCTGGGATTTTGTTTATGTAAGAAGCTTTTAGAAACCCTCTTTTTCCACCTAACTAATTAAAAATAAAAATTAACGTCTTACCTATTATGGTATGTGTTTTATAAAACTTCATTTAGCTTTGCCTGAAATTATTATTAGTATTGTTATTTGGTTAATTTTATGTTTATACTGTCATAGTTTAGGGTTTCAATGTCAAGCATACTAAAATAGTATTGGATTAAAAAAATCTTATTGTAGGACCAGGCACAGTGGCTCGCGCCTATAATCCCAGTGCTTAGGTAGGCTGAGACAGGAAGGTCACGGAAGCCAGGAGCTCAAGTACAGCCTGGGCAATAGAGTGAGACCCTGTCTCTACAATAAAAAATAAATAAATAAATAAATAAATAAATAACTATTGTATAAGTGATTCTCAGCCTTAATTAAATGTTAAACCACATCATTAATTGAGGTGTTATAAAATCATGCAATTTAAGTTTAATTTTTCTTAAGTATTTGTTTTGTGAAATCACAACCAAACTATGATAGTTTTTTGAGTTATGTATTTGAAAATTACTTTAAAATATTGTTTTATATATCAGTGTCAAAATATGATAGACTCAGGATCTTTGTGAAATTAAAATCAGTAATGAAAACTTGATTCTCTTTTACTCTTCATTTACTTTAGCCCATCTTTCATAAATTTATACTAGCTTATTTTTTTCTTCCTTGGTATCTTTTTTTTTCTCTTGTAATTTTACAGAGTGAGAAATTATTATGTTGCTGAGTTTCATAAATTATTGACTTTGTTACATGGGAAAATATCTGTTGAGTTACAGAATTTAAGTCTGTTTTGATACTGTGTTATTACTCTGGGAAACAAAATTTACATGTTTAAATTCTAGAATATGAAATATCTATGCTGAACCAGATGTCATGGCTTATGAAAACTGCCTCAATAGAGCTAAGGGTAACCTCTCTGAATCGTCAGCGGTCGCATACCCAGAGGCTCCTACACCTCTTACTGGATGACATGCCAGTGAAACCATACTCGGGTGAGTATTAGTATTTGTTTCATTGTGCTGGTGACTAGTTGTCGTGAAGACAAGCACAAATCTGAAGCTTGTGCTTAGTATGTGACTATAGACCAAAACTATCTTCTCACTTTTAGAATATTTTTTTTCTTAAAACACAAAAATTTTAACTCATCTTATGATTGTCATTTATTATTATTTTAAGCATCCACATTACACTATAGTCATACCAGTATTATATACAAAATTGTCAGTGGAGTTTGTCATACTGAGCCAGCATGACCTAAGCTATTTCAGGATGTATTATTCATGCAAATTAAGCATAAACTTTTAAAATCATCTCATTGGCATGACTGGGTCTTGCCATTTTTGAGAATCTGATTATTCTCTTTACAATTGTGCAGTGGATTCCATAGGGACGGAAAGAATTAGATGAATGTTGGTAGTAAGTCCTCATCAGTCTTTGCATTTTAATTATCCATTTGCACAGGACTCTTTGACGTAGAAACAATGACCTAGAAATAAAATACCTTATGTTTGTTATTTCCAAATAAATGTAGTTTTAAGAGTATGTTCTTCTTTTTGTGATTCAATATTATTGATGTTCCAACAGACGGTGAAGGAGGAATAGAAGATGAAAACAGGTCTGTTTCTGGGTTCCTTCACTTTGACACTGCTACAAAAGGTAATAATGCCCTTTGAATTTGTAATAAATTTATTTTATAGACATATATTACATGGCTTAAAACTTCAAGGGATTATTATGCCTGTGCCTGCAAACTCTGAACTGGTATAGAAAAGTTACATAAAGGATTATTTGCCACCTGAAAATTTTTTTTATAATAGGATTATACAACAGGAAAGAAAATATTTTTGCTAATGGATGTATCAGAAATAAAATCAAATTTAGATTCCAATACAGTTTTCAGTTTCTTGGCTATTTTATGCTCTTTCTGAAAATAGCACTGTCTTTGAAAATCAACTGAATATGATGGTTTGCCCTTCTTTTCAATGTCCCAAGTAAAATCAAATTACTTTTTATTATTTCTAGTACGTCGAAAAATTCTAAATATTCTTGACTCGATTGACTTCAGTCAGGAGATCCCTGAGCCTTTGCAGTTGGATTTTTTTGATCGGGCCCAGATTGAACAAGTTATTGCTAACTGTGAACACAAGAATTTACGGGGACAGACAGTCTGCAATGTCAAGGTGAGGGTTGCTTTAAAAGTACGTATCTGCAGTGTCAAGTGGCTCAGACCTTAAGTCATCAGAAACAAATAGAACCATACAGGTTTTCTTTCTGATAGAGACATTGGTTTAGTAGTTTATAGGAAGGACCGTGGTTTTTGTAAAATATCCCTGAAATAAAACTTAATATATCACACTAACTTCTTGAAAAGGGATACTTAATATTTTGGTCTAGAAATTGGACAGTGCTTTTGTTAGATTATATATAAAGGTATCTGACACCTTTCCCTTTAGGGCAGTTAATGGTAATTGCTAGGTGTTATTGTTCTACCAGTGTCAGAAATGTCTTATTTTTCTTTTCCCAATTATCCAGCTTCTTCATAGGGTTCTTGTAGCTGAAGTAAATGCCCTTCAGGGTATGGCAGCCATAGGACAGAGACCTCTACTCATGGAGGTAAGCTTTGTTGAGTATGTGTTCGTTTCAACCTTTTAACTACTTAGGTTGCTGGTGAAAAGACTAAAGTAGTATATTGACATGTAGTTTGCTAATTAGTAAGCTGCCTAAAAATTAAACATTTAGTGAGTCTTTCACTTTTGATTTTATAACTTTTATAAACTGAACTATCTGGTATGCCAAAATAAATAACACCTTTTCTGCTAGGCTAGTTAAGGATTTGCAACCTGACCATATTTCGTATTAGACCTCACTTGGTCCCCATCAGTGAGACAGGAGGGTCATTTGTCATCACAAGTGGAAAGTTACAGGTAAGAGGTTAGGTGGGAAGAACCACATGCATGGAGATATAGCTGGCCAGGCCAAAGTAAGTGGCAAAGAAATAGATGTCAGGGAAACATGCCATTGAACTTGGAGTTTAGATAATTCTAGTCCTCTAGAGTAAGCAAGTATAAGTAGATGGGTACAAGGAGAAAGAATATGATATCAAAAAATACATATTTATCTATGCCACCTCTGTCCCCTACCTTTCATGCACATATACACACACATACACACCTTACATATTAATATTTTTTATAGCCCTGGCTACTACTGAAATAATATGAAGAGATATCTGCTTCCTGGCATGCATGTAGTAGGTTTCCAAATAAATATTTTCTGAGTAACTGACAGATAACTGATCTTATTTGCCTGTTTAAACTTATGATTCAATTCCTGTGGCTTTAGGAAATCAGCACTGTACTTCAGTATGTGGTAGGAAGAAATAAATTGCTGCAGTGTCTTCATGCAAAACGTCATGCTCTGGAGTCGTGGAGGCAACTGGTAGAAATTATACTGACAGCTTGTCCCCAGGACCTCATTCAGGCAGAGGATCGACAACTGATTATTCGTGATATTTTACAAGATGTGCATGATAAGGTGACATACTTCCTAAATTATACTGCTGAACAAATATGTATCATTTAAACAAATATATTTTGGCACCCTAATTGTTTTCCATTTTTGATTGGGAGTAAAATAGAATTGCGCAATACCAACGTTAAGACTTTTCCTCGAGAAAGGGATTAATTCTGTACAGTAGTGGCTGTCAACCAGAGTGTATGTCCGAATTATCTAGGGAGCTTTGTAAAAATTCACATGGACAGAGCCCACCCCAGACCTACTGAATGTGGTGGTGAGACCATTTATGTGAATTTCAAAAAGAAACCTCCCTAGGGAATTCTGATAGGAATCCCTTCTGGTTAAGAACAACCATTAACTAGCATCATATTTAAGTTTCTCTGTATATATTAGATTCCTTTCTTTCTTTTTTTTTTTTTTTTTGATTAATTTCTGTATTCCATTCTTACACTGTTATCATAGTTGACAAGCTAAATGTATATAAAACTCGTTAATGGGCTGTGTGCAGTGATTCATACCTGTAATCCCAGAACTTTGAGAGGCCAAGGTGGGAGGATCGCTTGAGCCCAGGAGTTTGAGACCAACCTGGGCAACATAGTGAGATTCCGTCTCTTCGAGCATGATGGTTTGCACCTGTAGTCACAGTTGCGGGAGGCTGAGGTGGGAAGACCGCCTGAGCCCAGGAGGTCAAGGCTGAAGTGAGCTGAGATTATGCTACTGCACTCCAGCCTGGGTGACAGAGCGAGACCCTGTCTTCAAAAAAAAAAAAAAAAAAAAAAAGCTATGAAACTTGTTAATGATTATTGCTGAAAGCAGGATTCTCACTCTAATTTGCCCTTGTCCTTTAAGATACTGGACGACGAAGCAGCGCAAGAGTTAATGCCTGTGGTCGCCGGGGCGGTGTTCACACTGACTGCTCACCTAAGCCAGGCCGTCCTCACTGAACAGAAGCAAACATCAGTCTTGGGACCAGCAGAGGCCCATTACGCTTTTATGCTTGATAGTTCCTTCACCTCACCTCCTCCAGAAGAGAACCCATTAGTGGGTTTTGCTTCTATTGGAGATTCTTCACTTTACATCATATTGAAGAAACTGTTAGACTTCATTTTGAAGACAGGTTTTTTTCATCTAAATTTTCTATAAATTCTATCTTTTGTATTTGTTTTAACTTTAATTGAGAAAAGATTTTCTTTTTATTTTTTATTTTTTCCTGAATTTTCTTTTCTTTTCTTTTCTTTTTTTTTTTTAATGAGAAAAGATTTTCATTTGACATCTTCCTAATCTCCCTAGGTGGTGGATTCCAACGAGTGAGGACTCACTTGTATGGCTCTCTGCTTTATTACTTACAGATTGCCCAGAGACCTGATGAACCAGACACCTTAGAAGCAGGTAGAATGAGATCAATTTCTAGTCTTTTCTGGATTGGGAGATGGTTACTTTAAATTGAAAAAAAAAAAAAATCACTTCTCCATCTTTTGACTAATCAAAACTGTAATAAATGAGTGTTAGTGTCATTTTTAAAGCATTTACTCAAAAGTTGAGGAAGAATGTTTAGTTTTTAAGAATTATAGAAAACCTTCAAATAATACTTAAGCTTTTATATACTTCTGTAACTCCCTCACTTGCCTTAAGTCCCACTGAACAGTATGCTCTACATAGAATGGTCCAATGTTTTTCTTTCCTTTGTACTACATCAGAGTACTTATCTAGTTGAATCTTTTAAAATATCTCGGCCTGGAGTGGTGGCTCACGCCTGTAATCCTGGCAGTTTGGGAGGCCAAGGCCGGTGGATCACCTGAGGTCAGGAGTTCGAGACCAGCTTGGCCAATATGGTGAAACCCCATCTCTATTAAAAATCAAAAAATTAGCAGCCATGGTGGCAGGCATCTGTAATCCCAGCTACTCGGGAGGCTGAAGCAGGAGAATTGCTTGAACCCAGGAGGCAGAGGTTGCCCAGATTGTGCCGCTGCACTCCAGCCTGGGCAACAACAGTGAAACTCCATCTCAAAAAGAAACACAAAAGTCTTTGTTATTCCATGATATGGATGAAACACTTATTTGCCATTTCCCTTATTCACAGGCATTTCAATTGTTTCTAAATTTTTATTACAAAAATGCTACATCAACTTTTTTTATATGCCTATATTTCTCAAAAAGGATGCTGCTTAATAGTGGAATTTCCATGTGAAAAAGTATGTACTTTTATTTTAAAAAGATTCGAACGAATGACCTTCTCTAGTATAAACTCATCAATAGTATACATGTATCTTTTTGTACTAGTGAGGTTTTCTTTGGATAAATTCCAAGAAGTTGAATTTCTTGGTCAAAAGTTAGGCACATTTAAAATATTCCTAAATGCTGCTTTCTAAAATATAGTTAGCATTTTTAATTGAAACTAATCGTAAGACATGAAAATGTTATTAAGTGTTCAACACATCAGTATATAATGCTTTATATACTTTGTAGACATTTGATGTTCAATCAAGTCATTCAGAGTTATTCTGCCATTTGTTAAGAAGTTGTCAGAGCACCTTCTGATAATGGATTTTCTTTGGGCTCTTCACCTTTGTGAGTGCTATTTTGTATAGACTGTTAAAAACCACTGTGTACATAAGGTTCAATTGATCTCATTATCCTTATGGTGGTTGTATTTTATGCCATACATAGTACCCTACAAGGTAGTAATAGCCAAATGGTACATTTATAGGCATGTGGCACCCACATAAATAATGTATGAGAGTATCTGTAAGATGAGGAAAAATAACAGAATAGTTTAGAGAAGTTTTTTAAGCAAACACAAGCTTCTTTTAAGAAAAGAGACAGTAATGGGATTTCTCCACTCTCAGCACCTCCCACATTTTTCTTTTGTGTGTTTTTTTTAACATTCCATTTAGTTGAGTTGGCCAAGTCACCACTTAACCACTAGGTGGGGCTCTACAATAGGCTTTTTATAAGAAGTCTTCAAGATGCCAATTTAAAAACTGCTGCTATGTAGTAGTTGGAAAAAATGAGATTAGTTTCAAATACAAGTTATTGCTTTATTTAATGTACTTGTGAAAATTTTTAAAGAGTCTTACACGAGAGTATGTTTGTGGGTCTTAAATAAAATATATGATCATACTGTTCCTAATCATTGTATATTTAAATTACCTTTATAATGGGTGTGCTTTTATTTTTAATAAGTATTTCAACTAAAAAAAAAGAATTAAAATATCCGATTTTTTTGGAGGCAGATTTTTGTCTACATTGTACCTGATCCTTTGTAGCTAAATTTTCTTTTCTTTTCTTTTCTTTTCTTTTCTTTTCTTTTCTTTTCTTTTCTTTCGTTTTTTGAGACAGAGCTTCACTCTGTAGCCCAAGCTGGAGTACAGTGGCACGATCTCAGCTCACTGCAGCCTCCGCCTCCTGGGTTCAAGTGATTCTCCTGCCTCAGCCTCCCCAGTAACTAGGATTATAGGTGTGCACCACCACGCCCCACTAACTTTTTGTATTTTTAGTAGAGACGGGGTTTCACCATGTTGGCCAGGCTGGTTTTGAACTCCTGTCCTCAAGTGATCCACCCACCTCGGCCTCCCAAAGTGCTAGGATTATAGGTGTGAGCCACCACGCCTGGCAATTTTAAAAGATCTCAATAAAAGATAAAAGATTGATTAGCGTCTGGGCACGGTGGCTCACACCTGTAATCCCAGCACTTTGGGAGGCCAAGGCAGGTGGATCACGAGGTCAGGAGATCAAGACCATCCTGGCCAACATGATGAAACCCCATCTCTACTAAAAATACAAAAATTAGCTGGGCGTGGTGGCGTGCACCTGTAGTCCCAGCTACTCAGGAAGCTGAGGCAGGAGAATCGCTTGAACCTGGGAGGCGGAGGCTGCAGTGAGCCGAGATCGCGCCACTGCACTCCAGCCTGGAGACAGAGCGAGGCTCTGTCTCAAAAAAAAAAAAAAAGAAGGAAAAAAAGAAAGATTGATGAGCAGGATAAATACAGGACATTGGTTCTCATGGAGTCTTGTAATTCATTTTGATCTCTTTAAGAATGTTTTTTCCTTTTCCTGGTACAATTATTATCTTAGTGTTATGAACCATGCATGAAATAGGTGCATTGTGTTATTAGAGTTAACCTGCTTGGACCCACCGGTAAGTGGGCCTTTGTGTACAAGCAGTGATGGAAGGATTTTTTTGTTGTGTGTTTTTTTTTTTTTTTCCTTCTCTCAGCTCATACCTAGCATGTGAGGTATAATTACTCAGTTATTACACTGCTTTCTACTGGAGTGTTTTTTTCTGTTTTAATCCTTTTAGCCAAGAAAACCATGTGGGAAAGGCTGACAGCCCCTGAAGATGTATTTAGCAAATTACAGCGAGAAAACATAGCCATTATTGAAAGTTATGGCGCTGCCCTCATGGAAGTGGTCTGTCGAGATGCTTGTGATGGTCATGAGATTGGAAGGGTAAAGCAACTCTTATTTAGTTTTATAATTGAATAAGTATTTTGACTTATTAAGGTATAAACTGATTCATGGCTGGGTGTGGTGCCTCATGCCTGTAATCTCAGTGCTTTGGAAGGCCAAGGTGGGCAGATTTCTTGAGTCTAGGAGTTTGAGACTAGCCTGAGCAACATGGTGAAACCCCATCTCTACAAAAAATACAAAAAACTAGCCAGCCATGGTGGCATGCACCTGTAGTCCCAGTTACTTGGGAGGCTGAGGTGGGAAAATTGCATGAGCCCAGGAGGCAGAGGTTGCTTGCGGTGAGCTGTAATCAAGGCACTGCACTCCAGCCTGGGCTACAGAGTGAGACCCTGCTGCAAAAAATAAAATAAAATAAATTGATTCTACTTTTAATAATGTATGGTACATATTAAGAATTATTTTTTATAATATAGTGTATTTTCTTATTTGCTATAATTTGAGACTTATATTTTATTTATTCATATGTTGTGTTTAATTTTGTTAGAATCTTAATTCAGAATTGCCTTTCAGAATTATCTTGCTAATTTTGAGGTTGACTGGTAGAAACAACAGAAACACTGCTGGCTAAAGATCTTTGGTTAAGAGAATGCTGAATAAATTGCCTTGTACTGAATAGATCTTTGTCTGCCTAATTGCTTTGTGGAGAATTTGTATTTATATTTCTTGTACGGTATATTTCTCACACTGCAGTGAGAAAATGGAAAATTATGTAGCAAAGTTATGTAGCAATTAAATCATGTTTTTGAAGACCATAGGAAATAGGATTTTTAAAAATAAACTGTCATAACCTTTTAGTTACGTTTTTTTGTTTGTTTGTTTTTGAGATGGAGTCTCGCTCTGTCGCCCAGGCTAGAGTGTAGTGGCATGATCTCGGCTCACTGTAAGCTCCGCCTCCCGAGTTCACGCCATTCTCCTGCCTCAGCCTCCCAAGTAGCTGGAACTACAGGCGCCTGCCACTACGCCTGGCTAATTTTTTGTATTTTTAGTAGAGACGGGGTTTCACCGTGTTAGCCAGGATGGTCTCAATCTCCTGACCTCGTGATCCTCCCGCCTCGGCCTCCCGAAGGGCTGGGATTACAGGCATGAGCCACCACACCCGGCCACCTTTTAGTTATGTTTTAAAAATTTTAAAATATTTGTATGCATAGAAAAAATACTTGTAGGAGACAGACCAAAATGGATGAACTGTATTTATCAGATTGTGTAGTTATTACTTTTTTTTTTCATTGAGACAGAGTCTTGCTCTGTTGCCCAGACTGGAGTGCAGTGGCATGATCTCGGCTCACTGCAACCTCCGCCTCCCAGGTTCAAGCAATTCTCCTGCCTCAGCCTCCTGAGTAGCTGGGATTACAGGCATACACCACCATGCTGGGGTAATTTTTTTTTTTTTTTTTTTTTTGAGACAGAGTCTCGCTTTGTCACCCAGGCTGGAGTGCAGTGGCACGATCTCAGCTCACTGCAACCTCTGCCTCCCGGGTTCAAGCAGTTCTTTGCCTCAGCCTTCCGAGTAGCTCAGATTACAGGCGCCAACCACCACGCCCAGCTAATTTTTTTTTGTAGTTGTAGTAGAGATGGAGTTTCACCATCTTGGCCAGGTTGGTCTTGAACTCCTGACCTCGTGATCCATCCACCTTGGCCTCCCAAAGTGCTGGGATTACAGGCGTGAGCCACCGCGCCCGGCCTAATTTTTTTAACAGCCAGGCTTGTCTCGGATTCCTGACAAGTGCTCCACCTGCCTCTGCCTCCCTAAGTGTTGGGATTACAGGAGTGAGCCACTGCGCCCAACCTAGTTATTATTTTTCTGTGTTTTCTGTAATGAGCATTATAAAACTTCACAGTGAGAAAAAACAGCTGTTAAAAAAATTTCTTTTCTCTAACAAGCAATGTTAGAGTCTACTAAAATACACCTAATGCCACTATTTTAGCATGTTTTGTTTTGGAAATACATCTTTACCTGAGAGCTTTCCTTTATTGATAAAGTGAGGTTCTGGAGCCACAGTTTTTAACTTCTCAAAAAAAAAGGAAATGTTATTGCAAGTAACATTCTCTTTATGAAAAAAATTCTTCATATTTCATACCTGACGTCAGATAAAGTCAGTTACCGTTGTTGATTTTGGTAGCATCTACATGTTTTGGACTTTAATTTATTCTTTCTTCAGATGCTGGCCCTGGCTCTACTTGATAGGATTGTCTCCGTGGATAAACAGCAGCAGTGGCTTTTGTATCTTTCTAACAGTGGCTACTTGAAGGTCCTCGTAGACAGCTTGGTAGAAGATGACCGTACTTTGCAGAGCTTACTCACGCCACAGCCTCCCCTTTTAAAAGCACTTTATACTTATGAATCTAAAATGGTAAGGCTTTCTAGACATTTGATGTTAGATCAAGAAGTCATTTTCTCTTGGCTATAGATGTATTAAAGAAAATTAATGTGGCATACATTTTGAATATTTCTATCATAAGCTGGGATCCTTTTTTTAAGGAGTTTTAAACTTCGGAATCTTCCTAGTGTGCAAAAGATGGGTGAAATGATCCTCAAAGGGATAGTTGGCTAATGGGACTGCTGCTTCCCTCACTCAGGTTGCTCATGATGGCAATATGACAGCCAGTGCTCCATGAGGACAGAGCAAAATTGTCCTCTCACAATACAATTTAGACTATAGTAGTTGCCTATTGAAAATTTCCATGTAGATATGCTAGTTCTATTCTAAACACAGCATTTTCAATATAGTATATAATTCTTTGTTTCTTTGCCTGCAAATCTGTTTCAATTTCTTTTTCTTCCTGGTTAAAAGGATCACAAATGTTATGATAATAGAAGCACCGAAGTTTTAGATTCTTCATTTACTCCTTTTCCTCCTTCATTTATTTAACAGGTATTTATTAAATACCTGTAAAACGGCAGTCATGGCACTAGGTACTAGAGACACAGCTGTTAGAAAAACAGACAAAATTCCTTGCCCTCCGTGGGCCCACATGATAATAACAGGACCCACACTGTAAACGAATACTTGAATCATGCAAGCTACTGTCTGTGGGCACTTTAGATGTGTTGAACACTGAGGCCTCATGAAAATCCTAGGAAGAAAGCAGTATAATGTAACCTGTCACTAGCCCAGATTTCTCTTCAGTGATAACTAAGGATGAGAAATTTGCCATGAAAGTGTTGCACTTTTCTCTGAGGCCCTTGGACATGATTTCAGCACTGATGATTTTTCTCTTGTAACTCCTCAGGCATTTCTCACAAGAGTAGCAAAGATACAGCAGGGTGCATTAGAGCTGCTAAGATCAGGGGTGATTGTGAGACTAGCTCAATGCCAAGTCTATGACATGCGCCCAGAAATGGACCCGCAGAGGTACGTGTCTATATAGATTAATTTGGTTAAACTCCCCGTAAAGGATTATTAAGGGAAAAAAAAATTCCAAACGTAATTTTGCCGCTTAGCAATTCTCTTTCATCTTGATGTGGGTTTTTTTGGTCATACTGTTCTCCTGTCATTTACTAATAAATGGAAGTTGCTACTAGGGAAAAAGTAGGTAGGGGTGGGAGAGAAGTTAGTAAATGTGTACTTGCCCAATGTTATTATTTTGTTCAATTGAAATACTTGTTTTCAGTTACACTATCTTTTAAAGAGTTGTAGTAAAATTATAATTTGTTATGGATTTCCTTTTCCGGATGATTTGAATAGAATTTCAGATTTTATATATATTTTTTCTTATTTCAGTATTTTGCTTACTGCTTGCTAATTCAAAAGCTTCAAATGGAATTGTTTGTAAGCTTTTCAGCTGATTTCTTAGTTTCAATTTTCCACATTCGATTTGAATGTGGAAAATTTGATTTGATTTTCTTTTTTGTTTACATAACTGCAGCATTGTTAGGCAGACAGCATACGTTCCTAGAAGTAAATAATACTTAGTTTGAGTTTAGTAATTGTTTTAGAAGGATCTATTACCAACTTGAATGTTTGCATTTTTAAGGCTTAACTACAGAACTATTTTACCTCCAGGGAAAAAATTTATTTTAGTATGCGGTCTAAAGTTTCAAACATGAGAATTATTACTTCCACCTTAGGTAAAGTGGGTTGAGTTGAATACGCTTTATTTTTAGTTCATGGCATGCCGTTATCACTTGTCTGTGCAGAGCCTCTCTCTTATTTTCATATTCTGCTTTCATTCCCCCTCAATAGGAAGCCATTTTTTTGGTCTAAAAACTTAAATATAAACATTTACAGTAAATATTAGCTTATTAATACAATGTTCTGAGACCTACTCTTAAAGGTTAAGTGATTTTACAGCCTCATTTTAACTCTTAAATCTTGTTTTATTTTTATTCAGATTGAGCTTCTCTAATCTGAAAACCTGAAATCTGCAGTGCTCCTAAATCCCAAACTTTCTGAGTGCCAATATGATGCTCAAAGGAAGTGCCCATTGGAGCAATTTGGATTTTGGATTTTCAGATTAGGGATGCTCAACCAGTAAGTATGTATAATGCAAATATTTCAAAATCCAAAAAAATCTGCAACACTGCTGGTACCAAGCATTTTGGGTAAGTGGTACTCACCCTATAAAATGGGCAGCATAGTGGATTTTTGGCTTGGGTAGAGGAGAGGGAATTTTAGGGAAAGTAACTTTTTAAATCTGTTTCTTACTTACAGTCTGTATGGCCCAAGGAAGCATTTAGAGAAGAATAAAAATGTTTGGGAAGTTTCAAGGCTTATCTTGTCAAATTGCATAGGTTTTCCTTGATAAGATTTTTCAGAATTCAAATAACTGTTTTTACTAAGCTATGAGTTTAGGAAGACACAACTTTCTTTGGACCCCGGATGTATATATGGGATGCAGAGTACTCACTAGTAGCTTCATATCTTAATCAGCTGGCTGTGATTTATTTGCCATATCAATGTTAAGGAATTGCCGAGAGTATACCTTAATTCTTAGAATGTTTTCTCCTTGTTTGATTGAAACAAATCAAGCATGTTTGGCATGAGAGACTCTCCAATGTTCATCCCTACCCCGGTGGATCGCTACCGCCAGATTCTCCTCCCAGCTCTCCAGCTGTGCCAGGTCATCCTCACATCTAGTATGGCCCAGCACTTGCAGGCAGCAGGGCAGGTAAGGTGAACCCTTTGTTTAGATATTGTCTAGAGCAAAATCCTCATTTTACAAGTACAGAAACCTTACACATAGAATGCTTAAGTGAATTTACGTTAGTCCTAATGTTTGTGGCAGAGCAGGGTAGAGAAAATAGGCCCCTGTACTTTGTTCTTAACTACATTGGCCCATTTTTATACTGTTGTTTGAATGAAACACTGTAGCTAATTAATAGAATCATGAGACAGAAAACGAGATTGAAATTTGTTCTTCTATAAAAGAAAGCAGTTATTGTGTTAGGAATAAGCTGGCTTCTAAAATGTAATTTAACCAGGTATCTGTTGAGAGAGGGCTATGCTAGGCCTTGCAGGCTGGGCTTGGTGGCTCACGCCTGTAATCCCAGCACTTTGGGAGACTGATAGATGATAATACTGCATTTATATATGATAGAGAATGAAATAATTTAAATGAGTGATTTTGCTGTCAAAATTTTTTTAAACACCAGAAATTAGTTTTATTTTGATTGCTTTTCAGTGAAACACTAACATTCTAACACACGTTTTTTAAAAAATTAATATTATATGTAATTTAGCCTTTCACTGATTAATTAGGCTTATCATTATGAATCTACAACCTTGTATTGCTTTATTGTATTTTGGAACTGTATCCTAAAGCACTTTGATTTCTGGTAATTTTTTCTGCTTTCTCTACCGTCAGGCGTTAGGCCATCTCACCAAAGTAGATGCTGCTGTTCTAAAGTGGCATCTTATTTTATACCGTAGCAATCTGGGTTGACGTCCTACTTCTTTTAGGCCTATGTGGTCTTCAAGTTAGTACTCTTTAAAACTCAGAGACTTTGCCTGTCTTCTCCTAGATTGAGAGTAAGATTTTTTAGTAGAAGTGGGACATTATGATATAAGACACTGGTTCCCTAACACCAATCTTGTATTGACTGAAGCAGAATCACCTGAGGAGCCTCTTAGAGAAGCACAGATGACTGAGTTCTGTGACGAGCCATTATAAGCTTAGGCTAGGAATCTTTATTAAAAAACAAAAATGATCACAATTCTAAGTGATTCATATCCTTGGCTTGTTTTGGCATATAGTCTGGCTTTAAAATGTTTGTAAGCTAGTTGAGATATTCCTAAGTGAAAATACTGAAAGAGGACTCCATTATAAAATGCCAAAGTGGAAGAGTAGAGTTGGGAGGTCAGGATTTATATCTCCTTTTTTTAACCGCATCAAAAGGAGAGTTATGGCCAGGTGTGGTGGCCCATGCCTGTAATCCCAGCACTTTGGGAAGCCAAGGTGGGATGATCGCTTTAGCCAGGAGTTTGAGCGCAGCCTGGGCAACATAGCGAGACCCTATCTCTCTGTCTCTGTCTTGAGCGCAGCCTGGGCAACATAGCGAGACCTATCTCTCTGTCTCTGTCTCTCTCTCTTTTTTTTTTTTTGAGACAGAGTCTCACTTCGTCACCCAGGCTGGAGTGCAGTGGCACGATTCCAGCTCACTGCAACCTCCACCTCCCAGGTTCAAGTGATTCTCGTGCCTCAGCCTCCTGAGCAGCTGGAATTACAGGTGTGCACCACTACACCTGGCTAATTTTTGTATTTTTAGTAGAGAAGACATTTCACCATGTTGGCCAGGCTGGTCCCAAACTCCTGACCTCAAGTGATCTACCCGCCTCGGCCTCCTAAAGTGCTGGGATTACAGGAGTGAGCCACCATGCCTGGCTCCTATCTCTATTATAATAAAAATGATTTTTTTTAAAAAAAGAATTAGACAAAAGCTTTTATGTGATTTCCCCATGTCATGCTAGTTACCCTGTCGTAGAACAGCTTCTTGAATTCACTAGTCATTTTTATACCCACTTATATTAAATTCTTACTCTAGTTCATTTGGCCAAACAATAAAGAAAATAGGGGTCAGATAATAGTTTTCATACAGTAGTTCTGAGTTATATTCTTCTACAGTAGTCTCCAAATGTATTAACTTATAAGCTTTAAAATAATCCTTTAGTCTTGTGAATTTTAAATGTTTACTTCCTGAAGAAATAAATGTGTAAGTGCAGAAAACAATTGCTTATCTGTTACTCATCCTTACTTATTGTGAGGTTGAGTATTGTATTATTGAGTATTATTGTAATGTTGAAGGTTACTTCCTTCAACATTATTTATAAAATGAATTATGCATTTATATATAATTTTCTGCTTCTACCTCTGTTTTTTCTATTCCTCTTCCTTTTCAATGGCTTAGGTATTGCAGTTTCTTATTTCACATTCTGATACCATACAAGCAATTCTGCGCTGTCAGGATGTTAGTGCTGGGTCTTTGCAGGAATTGGCTCTGCTGACAGGAATTATAAGTAAAGCAGCACTTCCTGGTGAGTTGATTATGTTGAAAGGATTTTTAATAACTCTTTAAAGACTGACAAATTAATAGAATGAGTTTTTTTGTTACTTTGCAGCTATATATGACTTACTTGAAATTGGTACTGCTAACAGAGCCTTTATTTATGTAATAAGTTTATGTTTATAAAATGATACATGCTTGGCTGGGTGTGGTGGCTCATGTCTGTGATCTCATAACTTTGGAAGGCTGAGGCAGGAGGATTGCTTGAGGCCAAGGGTTCAAGACCAGCCTGGGCAACATAGAGACACCCTGTCTCTACAAAAAAATTTAAAAAATTAGCTGGGTGTTGGGTCATTCACCTGTGGTCCTGGCTACTTGGGAGGTTGAGGTAGGAGGATTACTTGAGTTGGGAAGGTTGAGACTGCAGTGAGCCAAGATTATGCCACTGCACTCCAGTCTGGGCAACAGAACAAGACTCTGTCTCTGTTTTTTTTGTTTGTTTGTTTTTAAGATATAGGCTCATTATAAAAATATTCAAAAGGAGGTAACTAACACTCAAAATCTCACCACCTAGAAATTACCAAATGTTGACATTTGATAAATTTTCAAACATTGCTTTATATGTACGTACATATGAGAGAGGGAGGCAGAGAGAGAGAAAGAAAGCAACAGACATACAGAGGCAACTAATGAGAATAGAATGACCTTTTACATGCTGTTTTAAACAAATATTTAATTTTACGTAAATTTATTTATTTTTTATTACACTTTAAGCTCTAGGGTACATGTGCACAACATTCAGGTTTGTTACGTAGGTATACATGTGAATTTTACATGAACACAGACAAAAATCTAATTGAAGAGAAACGAAAGGAATTGCCAAATTCCAGACAAACGTTTCTTTACCACTAGAGTATGTAACCCTTTAAAAGATCACTGCCAGTAAGGAAAAACATTATGAAACATTATTAAGATACTTTGGTTACTTTCCCCCCTTATAATTTCTTTACTACATGTAAATTTTGAATCAGTTAACTCCCTGATGGGAAAGATGAAATGATGACTTCTTTTACACTTCCTCTTCCACCCTCAGATGATGTTTGCTTATATCATTTTAACCTTGTCAGGTTTTGTAACATTTACATCTGTATGCAACCAAAATATCCTCAGCTACTTAGTTTTAGTTGTATATTTACATGGATTCACTGCAAAACACCAGTTGTGTTCCCCACCATGGCGTCACCATTCACCAGTTCTTTCTTTTGATTTATCTGTTGGTATTTTTAATTTGTACTGAGGTTCCTTCCCTCAAGAAAAAGCATGCTGTCTCATATTCCTGAAATTCTCTAATGTTTAACCGAGGCGGGCGGATCACGAGGTCAGGAGATCGAGACCACAGTGAAACCCCGTCTCTACTAAAAAATACAAAAAAATTAGCTGGGCGTGGTGGTGGGCGCCTGTAGTCCCAGCTACTCGGAGAGGCTGAGGCAGGAGAATGGCGTGAATCCGGGAGGCGGAGCTTGCAGTGAGCCGAGATCGCGTCACTGCACTCCAGCCTGGGCAACAGAGCAAGACTCTGTCTCAAAAAAAAAAAAAAAAAAAAAAAGAATGTCTGAAGGTTGTCTTTGTTCTTTAATGACAGGACAGCCGATTATGATTTTCTTTTGCTTAGAATATGTAATATAAATGATAGTAGCTGGCATTTATTAAGCATGTATGTGCCAGGTACTGTTTTAAATACTTGACATGTTAATTGATTGGAAGACACAGCAGTCTTATGAGGTAGAACTGTCCTTATCCACACTTTACAGCTGAGGAGGCTGAGGCACAAGGAGGTTAACTTGTCCAAAGTCACACAGATAAAACTGCATAGTATAGAGTTTCCCAGGCAGTACGTCTTTTGAATCTATATATGTAACTACTAGGCTATGCTACCTCCATTTTTATGTTGCTTTGGAGATGTCTGAGGCAACCTCTGAATCCACCCTATAATCCCCAATATTTTTCTTTGTCTGGGCTGTCTCGGTGGCTGAGCCCTCTGGGTTGAGTGAAGTTGAGAGTTGGCCAGGGCTGAGTACAGTGCTGGCTGAGTTACTTGGAGCCTGTGCTTCTTCCAAGGAGATCCCAGGGTCTATTCCACTCAGCCTGTGGTGTGCTTCGTTCACCAGTTCATTCCAGTGTCCTAAGATGATACCAAGTCAGGCCACCCTTCTTGCCTCTACTAAGGTCCTGTAGTGTTGTGGGGTGGAACTGCTAATGGTTTTTCCTTTGATTTTTTCCAGGACTTAACTAATTACTCTCAATGTACTTCTGTAAATTTCAGGGTCTCCATGAGATTTTTTCTCATCAATACATATAGCTCCTGCCCATTCTTTTTAATTGACTGCCTGGTTTTCCAGTTGTGAAATAGTTAACCAGACCCTTGTTTTATTTATTTGTTTGTTTTTTTATTTTTGGGGGGACAGGGTCTCACTCTTGTCACCCAGGCTGGAGTGCAAAGCTGCAGTCGTGGCTCACTGCAGCCTCGACCTACCTGGCTCAAGTGATCCTCCCACCTCAGCTTCTCAAGTAAGCAGGACTACAGGCACATGCTGTCACACCAAGCTAATTTTTTATTTTTTGTAGAGACAGGGTCTTGCTATGTTGCCCAGGTATTCTCGAACTCCTGGCCTCAAGCATTCCTCCCACCTGAGTCTCCCAAAGTGCTGGGATTACAGGCATGAGCCACCACGCCTGGCCTATTTGTTTGTTTTAGAGACTGGGTCTTACTCTGTCACCCAGGCTGGAGTGCAGTGGCATGATCATAGCTGGAACTCCTGAGCTCAAATGATCCTCCTGCCTCAGTCTCCCAAGTAGCTGAGAATACAGCACACACCACCATGCCTAACCAGTCCTTTGTTTTTTAATCAGATTCTATGACATGTTGACTGTTTCCAAGCTTCTTAAAATTTTAAACAGTATGGCATTTAATAACTTTGTGTGTATATGTGTGTGTGTACTTATCTATTTATCTCTAGCTATATATTTACATATGCATTCATAAACATCTTTGTACATTTGTTTTTATTTTTATTACTTTTTTAATTTTTAATTTTTTGTTGTTGTTGAGACAAGGTCTCACTATGTTGCCCAGGCTGGTCTTGAACTCCTGGCCTCAAGCAATCCTCCCGCCTCAGCTTTCCAAAGTGTTGGGATTACAGGCGTGAGCCACTGGACCTAGCCCCATTTTTGTCCATTTGAACTGATAAGACTTGATAAATTCCTGGCAGTACTTTATCGGAAATATATGTGCTTAACATTTTTGTTAAAAATAATACCAAATATCCTCCCAAACTTTTGAAAACACTTTTAAACAAGTTATACTCCTATCAACCCTGTTGTGTACAGTTCAGCCCTGTATTATCCTATAATTTGCTATAATTTATGCATGTTTGTCTTAAATGCTCCCATTAGATTGCAGTTCTGTTTGTAACTTTGTATCCCCCATGCTGCCTAGCCCACTACCATGTATGTTGTACCTCCACAAATCTTATCAGCAGATTTATTTTGTTTCTGTGACTCACAGATGTATATATTTCTTAATTTTGTTTTTTCAAATAAAGACGAGGCCTCACTATGTTGTCCATGCCGGTTTCAAACTCCTGGACTCAAGCAATCCTCCCACCTCAGCCTCCCAAAATGCAGATGTGAACCACCATGCCCAGCTGGCTCACAGATATTCTGAAAAGTATTTTAGAGTTGAGAGTGATTGATATACATAGAATAGTTAGATGGCATTTAGCAGAAAGATCTTACAGAACCTGAGAATTGGAAGTCCTTTTAAATTGAGGCAGCAGTTGACATGCAAGGGAAAGTGAACTTTGGAACAGCAATACCTGGTGCAGAGTTCAGCAAGTTTGAGGACAAAGAGGAAAAAGTCTTAGTTTCATGATAGTGTTAGGTGCAAAATCAAGGTTTCAAGGAGTTCAGATGGGAAAGGAGGGCATAAAAATTATGAATACAAGCAGCAACTGAAGAAAAACTTTCCAAAAGTTGATACTAACCAAGTTTTTGCTTGGTTTTGTTTTGTTTTGTTTTGGAGTACAAGAACGACTTTAGCCTATTTTCAAATAGGAAAACTCTTCTGTGGCAGGGTAGATTTTAGTATGTTAGAAGAGAAAGCGATTCTGGGAGGAGACTCTCAGAGGAGTTGAAGGTGGGACAGGATAGGCTCTCGGGAAGCGGTGAGGCACAGGTGGAGGTATAACGAGACCGCATGTACCAGACGATAGGATTTTCTGTCAGTTTGTGTTGAGGGCTGAGCTAATCTAAAAAGAGGATGACCTGTCATGAGGAGAGAAGGATCAGGTTCTTGGTTATGTACTACGGAGTCTATGCTTGGAAGTGAGTACGAAGTGAATTAAAGGAATCTGAAAACACATAGGAAGTTTGAGTGGCTAGGATAGGTTTAGGTGGGTATTCCTCAGCATGATTAGTGATGGAACAAGGAAACAAACTAATGGGGAGAATGACATGTTACGGTCACTTGCAGGCTCATTAGAAATCAGGAGAGGCTATGGCACTATTAGAGGTGGGTCATTTCGATTTAGGAATTTTGTAACGGGTCCAAACTAAGAAGTTGAATGGAAATGTTTTTGTTTTCCTTGAAAATTGTACTTTGCCTAGGGGAAAAGAAAAAGCAAATTATGTATATTTAGAGGTGTTAAAAAGAAATGCATTTTATTCTTACTGTTTCATATTCTAAAAACTCCTTTATGAGAAAGTAATTTAGAAAATTACTTTTATCATTATAAAAAAATTAGATTTTTCTTGAAAACTAAAAATGCCTTTTAAGATCATTTCACTCTGCATTTTAGATTGGCTTTGAATGCACATATACCGGTGCTGTTATTAATATATAACAGGTACTTACAGTCTTTGTAAAATCATAGTTCTCAAAACTTTTCTATGGCAAGAATATCTGTTCATGCACCTAAAGAATATTAGAAATATTAGAACCTCTCTTCCTAGTTTTTAATGTTTTTGTTTATATAATAATATGTTTTAAAGCATTCTACATTTTATAGGGATATTAAGTGAACTCGACGTTGATGTAAATGAAGGGTCTCTAATGGAGCTACAGGGACATATTGGAAGATTCCAGGTAACTGATTCTTATTTCTTTAAATAGCAGTTATAAGACATGTTACAAAATATACCATCTTCCCCATTGTGCCCCCTAGATTTGGGAAACCCCTTTCAACTGTTTTGGTTCTTTGGTTTTTCTAAATAATATGCTTATATTGCTGCTTCTTGATTTTCTAATTTTAGTAATCATCTGTTGACTTTCCATTGTTGGGGGATGGGGAGGAGATGAGAATTTAGACGTTTTTACTCCTTTTCTTCCATCATACAATGTATACATTTCCCATAACACCCCCTGAAACTCAATATAATTACATCATAGCTTTGGTTACATTAATATTTAGTGTTACATTATTATGACTGTGTAAATGTCATTTGTGAATAAGCCACGAGCAGACTGTTTGCCCTAGAGTTTTCTTTTTTATTTGCTTGGTTTTTATATACTTGTTACTGATTTATCCCCAGATTCTTTACAAGCTCTGTAATCTCCTCTCAATATGTTCTAACATATTAGTTTGTCAATTAGATATTTTATCAGTCTTTCTGGGAGCCTCTTGGCCTGGTTTGGTCTGAGCATCTTTACTTTTTATTGACTGCAGAGTAATTGTATTTATGTACTAGCGTTTATATTGATACAACAGTTTTCTTAACTAGTCCTTTTTTCATGCACTGTTTTTCAAGATTTCAAAAGAAAAATGCTACTATTAGCATTTTTGTGTACATATTTTACTCTGGATTAAATAACACATGGTATCACTGGGACCAAGGGTATACACATAGTACATCATTTTGACATCATAATTGTCAAACAGCATTCCAGAAAAGATTGTACTCTCACCAACAAAACCCAAATACTTTGGGTTTTTTAAGTCATCTTTCATTGGTATGGAGGAAGACACCTTTTTGATGGATCTTTCATAAGGTGAGCTTCAGAAATGTTTGAGTACATCTATTTTATCTGTAAGAGAAGCGGCAAACACACATTTATAAATGTTAAACATAGATATAACTATTTTGGCCAAATAAGTTTATATTATAGTCTCATTAATATGTTTTGCGTTATCTAAACTTACAGTGGCCAGGTGGGATGGCTCGCTCTTGTAATCCCAGCATTTTGGGAGGCCGAAGTGGGTGGATAGCTTGAGGCCAGGAATTTGAGACCAGCCTGGGGAACGTGGCTAAACTCCATCTCTATTAAAAATACAAAAATTAGCCATGTGTGGTGGTGCATGCCTGTAGTCCCAGCTACCTGGGGGGCTGAGGCACAAGAATTGCTTGAACATAGGAGGCAGAGGTTGCAGTGAGCTGAGATCAGACCATTGCACTTCAGCCTGGGCAACAGAGTGAGAGACTGTCTCAAAAATAAATAAATAAAATAATAAGACATTGTATATTATGTACGTGTATAGCTCTCTATATATCTAAATCTGTATATGATATTACCAATTTTTAAAATACATATTTCACTTAAAATACATTTATTATGTGCAGAACATTGTGCTAAGCACTTTAAATATAATACCATGTCTCAGGGAATCCTGACAGCCATCTTATAAGATAGGAATTGTTATTACCACTTTAGAAATGTGAACATACAGGCGTGAGAAATTAAGTAACTTATTCCAGGTCACAGAGCAAAAAGTTGTACCTGTTATTGGAACCCATGTCTCTAATTTGAAAGCCATCAGCTAACCTCTAGATATACTGCCAATATTGAAATCTTGTCCTTTCTCTTTGAGAACCATGGGAAATAATGTATTCTCAGGTGAGAAGTATTAACATTTGAAGTTGGGGATATTTGCATTTATCTTCCAAGGTGATCTGTGTGTTTGTAACCCCTTTATGAAGTCCGTGGGAGCAACCACAGAAGTAACAGCTTTTAGATTTGTGCCTTGGTAGACAAAATTATCACAGACGTGTCCATCTTGTGACTGCCCTCTCATTTTGCTTCTCTTTTGTTTATAAACTTGTTTTTCATTTAATGAGTGTCTTCTAAAGAATTAATACCTACTTTGATATAATGCAGAAAGTTATTCGGCAAACATTTAGATGATATTGGGATTTATTGCTTTAAAAAAATGGTACTCTTTTCATCTGTTAGCTACCAAATACCTTTGCAAAAAGTTGAATTTTAATAATGCTACTTTTAGTTGGCTCCATTTTAAGTAAGATATTAGATGCCTTAAGGAATGATTCCACTCTCCACTGAGTTTTTCTTTTTTCTATCCCTCAAGAAAGAGAGGTTACTAATTTTAAATACATTTAACAAGATATCTTTTTCTTTCTTAGCGCCAGTGCTTAGGACTACTAAGTCGCTTTGGTGGCTCTGACAGACTGCGTCAGTTTAAATTTCAAGACGATAATGTGGAGGGAGATAAAGTAAGCAAGAAAGATGAGATTGAACTGGCTATGCAGCAGGTAAGAGGGGCAAGAACCATGTGACTTCTCTAAGGTTTTTAGGTTTTTGGAAAACATTGATAAAAATAACAGATATGGGCCCGGTGTGGTGGCTCACGCCTATAATCCCAGCACTTTGGGAGGCCAAGGCAGGTGGATCACCCGAGGTGAAGAGTTGAAGACCATCCTGGCCAACATGGTGAAACCTTGTGTGTACTAAAAGTACAAAAAAAATTTAGCTGGGCTTGGTGGCACATGCCTGTGGTCCCAGCTACTTGGGGTGGCTGAGGCAGGAGAATTGCTTGAACCCAAGAGGCAGAGGTTGTAGAGAGCCAAGATCATGCCACTGCACTCCAGCCTGGGCAACAGAGGGAGACTCCATCTTAAAAAAAAAACAGATGCGAGTCATTTTACAAATTGATTTATAACCTTTTCTTCTTCAAATCTCGATTTTCATGCTAATTAAGACACTTCAGGGTCTAACATTTTTGTTACTGCTGTTTTTTGATTATAGATTTGTGCCAATGTAATGGAATATTGCCAGTCTCTCATGTTACAAAGTTCCCCTACCTTCCAGCATGCTGTGTGTCTCTTCACTCCTAGCCTTTCAGAAACAGTTAATAGAGATGGACCGCGGCAAGGTGAGCTTAGTTTTTCATTCTGTATTGAAGGAACTAAGTTGCTATGGTTATGACATAGCTCTCCAGCTTGGCTCCAGTAAGATGCAGTATTTTCTTTAAGTGCCATTAGTGGGAAACATTTTAAATACGTTTTAAAGTTGAGCAGGAGGTATTATTATTAGACCTATGTACAAGACTGGAGAGAATAGAGAAATTCAAGATTTACTGAGAGTAAATCTAGAGGAACCATGTTTTGAATAGCACTTGAGGGCTCAAAGGATCTAAATTGGGGAGTAAGGTGGCTGGGTGAAAAAGATGAAAATACAACAAACAGTTTTATATGTTAAATCATGTTAAGTTGAATTCAGTGTCTAAACTGGGTTTTTTATTATAGCTCCAAATTTCTATAACATAACGAAATACAATTTAGATACTAATTAGGCCAGCTTACCCTGTGATTCTTTAATGACTCAGCAGGGAATGTTTGAATATGGGGCAGGATAATGGGTAAAGCTGTTATCCTATGGAACACTCAGAAGAAAAAGCCCATTAGTATCTTGGTGGGGATAATGGAATTGACTGTTGGTGATTTCAGGAAGTCTTTGTTTGAGATCTGTGAGAAAAATTTTGTCACATTTTCATCTTCTTCAAGATCTTACTGTCCCTGAAAATTACTTAATCACAAAAAATATGTGTTTAGTAGAATAATAGTATAAAATGACATTATGAAAAATATATTAGTGGCCGGGTATGCGGTTGTTTACACCTGTAATCCTAGCACTTTGGGAGGCCAAGGCAGGCAGATTAACTGAGGGCAGGAGTTCAAGACCAGCCTGGCCAACATGGTGAAATCCCATCTCTACTAAAAATACAACAAATTAGCCGGGTGCAGTGGTGTGCGCCTGTAATCCCAGGTACTCTGGAGGCTGAGGCAGGAGAATTGCTTGAGCCCAGGAGGTGGAGGTTGCAGTGAGCTGAGATCACACCACTGCACTACAGCCTGGGCTACAGAGTGAGACTTTGTCTCCAAAAAAAAAAAAAAAAATTAGTTTAACTCAAAGGATTATAAATCATTCTACTATAAAAACACATGCATACATGTTTATTGCAGGACTATTTACAATAGCAAAGGCTTGGAACCAACCCAAATGTCCATCAGTGATAGACTGGATAAAGAAATTTTTTTGTGGCACATATACACCATGGAATACTATGCAGCCATAAACAAGAATGAGTTCATGTCCTTTGCAGGGACATGGATGAGGCTGGAAGCCATCATTCTCAGCAAACTAACACAGGAACAGAAAACCAAACACCACATGTTCTTACTCATAAGTGGAAGTTGAACAATGAGTACACATGGACACAGGGAGGGGAACATCACAGCAGTGCCTGTCGGGGGATAGGGGGCAAGGGGAGGGAGAGCATTAGGACAAATACCTAATGCATGTTTGGCTTAAAACCTAGATGACAGGTTGATAGGTGCAGCAAACCACCATGGCACATGTATACCTATGTAACAAACGTACACGTTCTGTACATGTATCCCAGAACTTCAAGTAAAAGAAAAAAAAATATATTAGTTTAGCAACATTCAACCTTATCCTATATAAATTATGCTAAGAACTTGGTTAGACAAATTCTATTATAAAATGTCCTAGCTAGTAGTATTAAATTTGTTGTTGTTGTAATTTATGCACAACAAAATTCACCCATTTTAGGTATACAGTTTGAATGCTTTTTGGTAATTATATGAAGTTGGGTAACCATCACCACAACCAAAATACAGGACAATTCCCTGTTCCTTAAAGATTTCTTCTTGCCTTTGATTGCATTTGACTGTTTCCTTCCACCCCGTCCCAGACATCTACTGTTTTGATTTTTGTCACAAAAGTTTGGCCTTCTCCTACCAGTGTCTGCTTCTGTTTGTATTATGTCTAGGCTTTTTCGTTTTATGCCATGGATGGGGGAGAAGAGTACTGACTGGTAGAATCTTAGTTTGTCATATTGAGACAAACTAAGTCCTTAATAGCTAATAAAATAACCTTTATTTAAAGGTATCTTTCAGTGATTGAAAGCGAGTAGTCTTAGGTGACAGGATGTCTTAAAGAAACTGGGGAAGTAGCTACAAAGATTTGTAGCTCTATTTTATAGAGTAAAATAGTTAAATTAGACTGGACATGTAAAGTAGTTCCTTTGGCTTAAACAAATTAATTTTATATAGTTCTTGTTTTCTCCTATATTCAGAAATTTGGAGCCGGGCATGATGGCTGAGCCTGTAATCCCAGTTACTCAGGAGACTATGGCAGGGGGATCACATGAGCCCAGAAGTTCAAGGCTGCAGTGAGCCAAGATCATGCCTCTAACAAAAAAAAAGTTTGCTGCCAGGAAGATAGGATAAAAAGGGGCCACCATGGGGGGATTGCAATATCTGGATGTCTTCACTGGCATGAGGGGAAAGTTATCCTCCTAGTCCAAGTGGCTCAACCAGTGTGAAAAAAGAGATCATTTCACTTTGGAAGGGCATGGAATGATTGGGAATCCTATCCAAAGACCTGTCACCCAGCAGTGACTTATAACCTGATTTATCCCCTTTCCATCTGGCAGTTTGAAAATGAACATCAATCTGTTTATTAATCTCTGTAGGACTATGGCTTGATGGAGACCTGTAACTCTGCCTCAAAAGGGCTCCTTTCTTCCCCCTTGAAACTAACCTTGTAACACAAATTTAACCTGAACATAAGATTTTTCAAACAAAAATATAATTTTGTATTCTTTAGTATTAATCATGTGCTAATAATGTGTCATTGGTCATTATTAAAATTTTATTTAGTTGCTTCTCGTTTTGAGCTAATCTTTTCCATATCCTATCATTCTTTGATCTTTAATACTTGAAGGCAAACTCATTGAGTCTTTTTTTTTTTTTTTGAGACGAAGTCTCACTCTTGTCCCCCAGGCTGGAGTACAATGGCGCGATCTTGGCTCACTGCAACCTTTGCCTCCCGGGTTCAAGCCATTCTCTTGCTTCAGCTTCTCGAGTAGCTGGGAGTATAGGTGCCTGCCACCATGCCCGGCTAATTTTTTTTTAATTTTTATTTCTTTTTGAAATGGAGTCTTGCTCTGTTGCCTAGGCTGGAGTGTGGTGGCGGATCTCCATCTCGGCTCACAGCAAGCTCCGCCTCCTGAGTTCACACCATTCTCCTGCCTCAGCCTCCCGAGTAGCTGGGACTGCAGGCACCCACCACCACGCCCGGCTCATTTTTTGTATTTTTAGTAGAGATGGAGTTTCACCATGTTGGCCAGGCTGTTCTCGAACTCCTGACCTCAGGCGATCTGCCCACCTCGGCCTCCCAAAGTGCTGGGATTACAGGTGTGAGCCACCATGTGTGGCCCATTGAGTCTTAGAAATTGTTATTTTTCCATTTTTTCTTAGACTTTTTTTAGAGTCAACAACCATATTTTTCTCTTCTAATTCTAGGTGAGTAGGTATGTGGTAGGTTTGAGGATAATTATAGAGAAGCAGTTTAACCTGGTAGTTAAGAACATCGACTAATGACAAACTGCCTGGATTTGAATCCTGATTCTACAAATAACTTATTGGTGTGATTTTAGAAAAGTTAATCACCCTCTTTGTGCCTTAGTTCTCTTATCTGTAAAATGGAAGCAATGACAAGCTCTCTTCTGATGAATTTATTTTATTTTATTTTATTTTAGAGACAGAGTCTCATTCTGTCGCCCAGGCTGAGTTCTGTGGCGCGATCTTGACTCATTGCAACCTCCACCTCCTGGGCTCAAGCGATTCTCATGCCTCAACCTCCCAAGAAACTGGGACCACAGGCACGCATTCCATGCCTGGCTAATGTTTGTATTTTTAGTACAGATGGAGTTTCGCCATGTTGGTCAAGCTGGTCTCAAACACCTGACCTCAAGTGATCCACCTGCCTTGGCCTCCCAAAGTGCTGGGATTACAGGCGCGAGCAACTGCACCCGGCTGTTTTATGCAAACCTGATAGCCTCTGAATGTGCAAATATTTTCTAGACTTGGGCAAGTTAGTATGGTGAGAACTCCTGAAATGCTTTGGAGTCTTCCAAGCATTCAATAATCCTCTTTGTGGGTATCTTCCTACCAGGGTAGAGATCACACAAATGTTATCTGGGGACCAGGATACCTAATTTCACTAGGAGAAGGCTCTCTATAACAATGTATTGTGAAAACTGTCACATCTTTGCTGTAGACTAGAAGAGGATACCTGGCAAATCGAATTTGTCTAGGATGTCTTAGTTGGTGGCAGCATCCACAGACAAAGGACTCTTCGGTCTCTTCCCCTCTGTATAAAGATCTATGGGATTGGCCAGGTGTGGTGGCTCACACCTGTAATCTCAGCACTTTGGGAGGCCAAGGCAGTGCATTGCCTGAGCCCAGAAGGTAGAGACCAGCCTGGGCAATATGGCAAACCCCATCTCTACAAAAAAATACAAAAAATTAGCTGGGTGTGGTGGCGTGCACCTGTAACCCTAGCTACTTGGGAGGCTGAGGTGGGAGGATCACCTGAGCCCAGGAGTTCGAGGCTGCAGTGTGATCCATGTTTGTGCCACTGCACTCCAGCCTGGGTGACAAAAAAGTGAGACCCTGTCTCAAAAAAAAAAAAAAAAAGAAAACGATCTATGAGTCAGACTTTAGAGCATAGTTAAGGGAGTTGAGAGTGAAGAAAAAGCAAATGCAGATCTCTCCTTCAGTATTCATGGCAGTTTGGGTCATTAAACAAAGATTATCTCCAAATTGAACTTGAAATTGCCACAGTGTTGGGCCAGGCGTGGTGGCTCACGCCTGTAATCCCAGCACTTTGGGAGGCCAAGGTGGGCAGATCACCTGAGGTCAGGAGTTTGAGACCAGCCTGGCCATCATGGTGAAACCCCATCTCTACTAAAAATACAAAAAATAACCGGTGTGGTGGCATGTGCCTGTAATCCCAGCTACTCGGGAGGCTGAGGCAGGAGAATCACTTGAAACCGGGAGGCGGCGGTTGCAGTGAGCCAAGATCAAACCACTGCACTCCAGGCTGGATGACAGAGTAAGACTCCATCTCAAAAAAAAAAAAAAAAAAAAAGAAAGAAAGAAATTGCCACAATGTTTCCACGAAATCCCTTAGTCACTAGAGGAGATTGCTCTAATTGCACTACACAGACTATCTCTGGGATGATTTTTTTTTCTTTTCTGTAGGGACGGGGTCTCTGTTGCCCAGGCTGGTCTTAAACTCCTGGCCTCAAGCCATTCTCTCTCCTCAGCCTTCCAAATTGTTGAGATTACAGGTGTGAGCCACCGTGCCTGTCCTAGGATAATACTGTTACTGCTTTCTAGTTTTCCCTCTGCAAACAGCTTTTATGACATCCGACTGTTCCTTTGCATCTTCATTAGTCAGTAGCCAGGTAAAAGGCAGATCATTTTGTTTTACTACCGTAATGTAGCTGTTGTGGTAAAAGATTTTTTAAAGTTTAAATCCATTTGTATTTTGTGAATATTTCAGTTACTATTCTTGTCTCTTTGAAAGAATGATTTTGAGCTGGCAATTTAGTAACCAGAAAGATGCAGACCAGAAATGAATCCATACAACTAGAGCCATCAGGCAAAGCAGGAATTAGTCACTTGGTGTTAAGAAACCCCACAATTGTGTATATTGTTTTTGATGTGGAGGGGTGTGTGTGTGTGTGTGTGTGTGTGTGTAAGGTTTATACTTTGATAGAGTTCTCAAAGAACTCTTTGCCTAATAAAGGGTAGGCTCTGCCAATGTGCATCAGTCAGATTTCTTTATTCTCGCAGGATTTCCAGCCTTATGTATGTACCTGATTACAGTGGCTCCTAACCATTTGTTCTTTAAATTATCAATGACATCTAAAAGTAATCTTGGGTTGGTTTTAATGACAGGTTACATGTCCTTAAATTCTGGGGCATCCCTTGTTTTAAACAGGTCATTTGAAATTCATATGAAATGCTTATAATAACTGGAACATTGTTTTATGTCATCACCTCTATTAGATACCCAAGCTCCAGTGGTTCCATACTGGCGCCTGCCTGGTTTAGGCATTATCATCTACCTGCTGAAACAGAGTGCTAATGATTTCTTCAGCTATTACGACAGTCATCGACAGAGTGTCAGCAAGCTACAAAATGTAGAGCAGCTTCCCCCAGATGAGATAAAAGAGGTACGAATCTTATAATGAGCTGGGGGGACTTGAGAAATCATTGCTGTTACTAGGCCAGGGTACTGGTCTCAGACTGAGTAAAGACAACATATGCAGTATGACTGAAGGAATTGGAATGATTCTTCTGTGTGATTTGAAGAAGACTCTTTCGCCGTAGCACCAGCCTTATAAGCATAGAAACTCTTGACTGAAAAACAGTGAAGTGTGGCACCTGTTCAAGAAAATAGGCAGCTGGCCTTTGAATGAAGAGTTTTGGGTCATTTATACTCTAAAATCTGTGCTGAGAAAGGCTTCTGTTGCAGATTTTTTTTTTTTTTTAATAGAACTTGGGTAAATGTCTCTGTGCCTTCAGCATCTTCAATATCTGTTTAGCAAATTTTTCAAACAAATGGGATAGCATATAAGACTTGACTGCCTTCCCTCAGTGACCCAGAATCATTCCCTCTACTTACTGTATTAATAAGTAAAGATGCTGACTTACCAGGATTGCTACTAAGTAGCTTGCTGCCTTTTCCATTTGGCACAGCTGAATGTAAGGCATCTCTTGGCCAGTTCCTAAGGCAGTGCTGAAGCTTCCTGGTGTCCTGTGGCAGCCTGGATGTTGAGCCACTTTGTCATTCCTGGTTTGCACCAAGCTTTCTAAAAACTTCCGTGTTACTCTTATGAGTAGTTCGTGCCTACTCCCTCTTACCACTTTTCTGGTAACCTCAGGGGACATTTATTGAGTGTCTACAACATGCCAGGCCCTGAACTACATGTTCTATCTAACACCTGGGCAGATAATGTTTCTGTTGTCATTTCTCATGTGAGGAAACTGAGGCACAGAAGACTTGCATAACTTACCCAAAGGCATGTAGCTGGCAGGAACAGGGTGAGGCAGGAGTCAATGACTGGGTTTAGGTAACCCCTGAAATTTTGGGTTTATGCCTGGCAGTCCTTCCTCTAATGTGTAGCTAATCAGTGATGCTTGTACTTGCAAGAGGAATTGCATCATCGTCATGAAGCGTGTGGCCTTCCATCAGCCTCACTTCAGTACGCCTTCCTTGGAACCCAGCATCAGAACATTAGCTGGAACAACTGTGCTCGTGTGTGTACCACATTGACAAGTGGTCATGGGAGCTTTGGTTGATGATCATATTTTAGTTATGCTCTAGGTGTCTACCTTGTATTTTTTGCAGAAGACACCTGACAACTGTTAGAAATTCTCCATGGGATTGTTATAGCTACTGCTTGAAAAACCTATCGTTTTATCTTGGTTTGTTTTAATGTGACAGGAAATTCAGGGTTTGATCAGCAACCCTGACTATGTTTCAGGGACAGACTTTTTCAAAAGGCAGCAGATAAATGTTCATTTGTGAATTTGCTTCTTTGGCTGTAATTTTTAAAAATTGCTAGCTTCTTAGATAAAAACTCTTATCTGCAAGGATGTTTAAATTTGAGTGTTCTTCATAGCATTTACCATGGTGACCTGCTGATAATAGTTTTTCATTAAAAATTTTGTTCCAGTTGATGTCATTCTAATACCACATTTGTTTCTTCTAGTTGTGTCAGTCTGTGATGCCTGCTGGTGTTGATAAAATCTCCACTGCCCAGAAATATGTTCTAGCAAGACGGCGCTTGGTGAAGGTGATCAACAATCGAGCTAAACTGCTTTCCCTTTGTTCTTGTATCCTTTATGAAATCATGCACTTGAATGATGACCTTGAATGTTCACTTACTCTCATATTATTTGGGCACCAAAACCAGGTGGAAGGAGATAAACTTAATTTTTTCCCAGTAAATGCCTAATGTATTTCCAAATCGTAGTTTTTGTTCTTATGTTTTAGAGTAGCTGGTAATACTGATAATATACATGGGCACTTTCTGTCAGGGAAGAAGGTAGGGACATGAGACTGCTTGCACAGGACCCTAAGGTCCCCACCTCTTTCCTCAGCACACCTTGCTGCTTCCTCTTGGGGAGCCTTCAGTGAGACCCTGTCTGTTAGACTGAGGCTGTGGGTACCTCATTAAGTGAGTGCAGTCTGTCCTTTTTTCTCCTCCTCCAAAACTGGTTTGTAAAAAATATTTGATGAGATTATGTTCCTTTAATCTGAGCTCTGGTATAGTTATCATAGAGACCTGCCTATTTATTCTTTGGCGCCATCTGGAGTACTACTTGTTACATTGCATGCCCACGGATTCTCAAGATTCCTTATTTGCCTCGAGAACCTTGTTTAAAAGCAGAAGACTGCAAGGTAAACTTTCTGCTAAAAATTAATGAACCATAAATACCTATTTGTGCCTTGAAAAGCTAGTAACAGTTTTTTTTATTTTTGTTTCCAGATTACTTAGAGTGAATTGGGTGAATCAAGAGCTGCTTAGTCACTAGACGTAGCTATTTCTTGCATTTTACTTTCTGTTCATGGGACATTGTGCTGAGCATAAGAATATTCTAGAGCCTGCTCATCAGCTGTTCCTTAGCTTCTTGCTGCTGTTAGGGGCTGACCCAGCTCTAGAAGAATGGAGTAGGTCTGCTATTATGCTGATTCTTATTGCTGGAGTGGGCCTCTGTGACTGATGGCCATATATTGGATCCCTTAGGTGGAAAGAAATAGAGAAAAGCTGAGAACCCTGGTCTGGACCAGTGAAATGCTTTCTAGGGGCTTCCATTTGCTAAAAGTTGAAAATTGAGTTCCCAATCTTGAGCCGTGTTTTTCATGGTGCTATTGTTATTGTTCATTGTCATCAGGTTCCTGCACTGTGTGGTAGATGTGTACTTGCACAGCCAGTATGACTCTGCTTTTTATCTCTAGATTCCTTCGCCTCAGAAACCAATCTAGATTTTAGAAGTGGGCTGGCTATAGTGAGCCAACATGATTTAGACCAGGTAAGGTTCTATTCTCATATTCTTTTATTTTTCTTTATTAAAGTAAAAAGGCTGGATGTGATGGTACACACCTGTAATCCCAGCATTTTGGGAGGCTGAGACGGGGGGATTGCTTGAGCCCAGGAGTTTGGCACCAGCCTGGGCAACATAGTGAGATCCCGTCTCTTAAAAAAAAAAAAAATTGGCATACTGTGGTGGCATGCATCTGTAGTCACAGCTACCTGGGAGGCTGAGGTGGGAGAATCACCTGAGCCTGGGAGATTGAGACTGCAGTGAGCTGTGATTGCACCACTGCACTCCAGCCTGGGCAACAGAGCAAGACCTTGTCTCCAATAAATGAATGAAAGAGTGAAGCAAGACCTTGTCTCCAGTAAATAAATAAATAAATAAATAAATAAATAAATAAATGTAAGTAAGTAAGCAAAAAGGAAAGCCTGGTATGTTAATAAGATTATGATTTTCAGGGTTGCTTACAAAGACCTGGTTTGAACTCTAGCTTGACCATTTTAACAGCTATATGACTTTAAACAACTTACTTAACTTCCGAGCTTCAATTGCTTCATCTAAGAAATAAGAGGATTCAACCTCAAAGGGTTTTGTCAGAATTAAGTGAGGTTTCATGTATGTGAGGCTGCTAGTGTTGTACCTAGAACATGGTAAGCGTTCCGTGATTGGTAGGCATTATGATCTGGAAACTCCTGATATCTTTTGATTAGCTTTGTAGAACTTTTTAGGTACAAAGTATCACTCAGCACTTATTTTTCAGGAAATTGTTTAATGGTGAGATTGAGAGCAGCCAATACAAATCCCACTGTAGTAGACCATAGTACACAACACTGTGCTCTTACTAACCTGTTGATCAGTAGTGTTGGAATGAATGAAGAGTATGCCAAAAACAATTACAATAAAAACCTTATATTAAACTAATAGCAAAATTATGTTTCTAACAAAGCAGGTATCAGGGTATGTGATGTTAGGGAAAATTAATTATAGCTAGATCCTCTACTAGCCATCTGAATGTCCTTAGCCATGATTTGATAAAGCCTGTGCTCCTCCCAAATCCCTCTTTTTGCTATTTTTCTTAAAACAAGGTGGGGAATGAAAGGTGCAGTTACAGCAGCCTCCAAAGTACAGCTTGCTGGATGTCATGGATACCACACTTCCATCCCAATCCAGACTACATTTGCCCCTTAGTGACTTTATAAAAGGAATTCGTTTTGTGGCTAGGCTTGTTTAGGAGAACTAGTGTTAATTGAGGCCATGTGCAAAATTAGCCAAAGAAGATTATTCAGAAGTTTGTTTGTTTGTTTGTTTTGTCTGAGAGACAAGGTCTCACTCCGTTACCCAGGCTGGCATGCAGTGGTGTGACCACAGTTCACTGCAGCCTCAACCCCGTGGGCTCAAGTGATTCTCCCGCCTCAGCATCCTGAGTAGCTATGACAACAAAAATAAATATGTTTTGAAGTATTTCATTTAGACTGCTTTGTGAAAAAGCTAGAAAAAAATGCAGGATTAATAAATAATCTCACACTGTGCTGTGATTTTAATGCAAAACTGAAAACAGGTAGATTCATCTAATATTGTACTTAATTTTAGTCTTTTAGTATAACATCAAAAAGATCCATCTGAAACTACATATGCATTCTAGAATATATATGAATTCTAAAGCATATACCAGTTTTATCCCCGCATTAATATTTTTTGAAAACAAAAGCATGCAAGTGGGTTTTTAAAAATTGCAAAATGAAGTAAAAAGTAAAAGCTTCTTTCCCACCTACCCTCCTGTCCTCCCTCCCTCCCTTCCTTCCCCACATCCTCCTTCCCTCCCTCCCCCCAGTCTTACTGACTTCTTGTATGGCCCTTCAGGAAATGTTTTTGTGTGTATGTTAGTGTATCAGCATCAGCATCAACATTCATTGCTACTTAAAGCAGGTTTTTAAATTTATATAAGAAAAGAAAGCAGGAACAACACGAGAATTAAACCAAAAAATTCTAAGGTAGAAAATGTGAATGTTTAGTTAATTTAGTAACACATTACAAAAATTCAGAAGTATGTTACATTGAAAGAACCACATTACAAAAATTCTAAGGTGTTTTAAATTGGAAGACTTAGAATAAAAGAAATATTTGAGACAAAAATTTTAACAAAATGTCTTTTGTGTCACCGCTAGCTGCAGGCTGATGCAATCAACGCTTTTGGAGAATCACTACAGAAGAAACTTCTGGACATTGAAGGATTATATTCAAAAGTTCGATCTCGATACAGTTTCATACAGGCTCTTGTCAGACGTATCCGTGGCCTCTTGAGGATATCAAGGAACTGAGAGCCCGTGCTTATGCTCTTCTGTGAGAGAGATGAATTGGGAAGAACTGTCTCCGTTTTATAGATTAGTTTCTTTCTAAATTATGACCAAAAATATTTTGCTATTTCTTTCTTTGTATATGGACATCTTTTCTGTAAACTTCTTTGCCAAGTTCCATCCTCACTAGTAAAAAATAAATACTTTTTAAAAAAAAACAAAACAAATGTATGGTTAATCTTTTGATCTTTTATCTTTTGATCAGCATTATCAGGAGTCTAACAAATAAACCTTCAACAGTGGTGATTTTCCCATAGAGATATTATTCTGAATGCCAGATTAAAGGCATAGTCTGAAAATTCTAATTTTTTCACCCTTTGTAGCTGCATTACACTATTAACAATATTCAGGGTTACTAAACTATAGCCATGCTCTTATAGAATAGTGTACTCAATACTGTGAAAATGTCTGAAAAAGTCAAATAAAATTATTTAGGTTTTGCCTTTTTTTTTTCTTTTTTTTCTTTTCTGCATGTAAGTTGACAATACAGTTGTCCCTTGGTATCTGGTGAGTACTGGTTCCAGGGCTCCCACAGATACCAAAACCTATGTTTTGGTATGCATGTTCCTTATATAAAATGGCATAGTGTTTGCATATAATATAGATCCATCTTCTTGTATACTTTAAGTCATTTCTAGATTACTTACAATACCTAATATAATATGAATTCTATATAAATAGTGGTTAATACTATGTTTTTAAATTCGTATTATTTTTTACTGTTGTATTGTTTTTTTTCCCCCAAATATTTGGGATCTGTGGTTGGTTGAATCTGCAGATGTTGAACCTGGGGATATGGAGAGCTGACTCTACAGTAATTTGTGTTTGTTCCTTAGAAATGATTGTGAAATTTCTCAAATTAATCACCTGCCAATATTTCTCATATAATTAATATGATGGCTATCACTAGGACAAAACATTTACATGATCACCACTCTATTTCTTATCCAGTTGTTTTCATGTTCAAGTAACTACATCATCTGAAACTGCAAATTTCCTTTTCCAGCCAGCAATTACTTCAGCCTAATACATAGGAGAGACTGCAGAGAGGAGAAAGTCTTCACTTCATGTAGTAACAGAAATAAACGCTGTAACACTATAGAATAAAATTGATACTTATTCTATAGTGTTAAAGTGTTTTTTTGTTTTGTTTTGTTTTGTTTTTGAGAAAGAGTCTTGCTCTGTCGCCAGGCTGGAGTGCAGTGGCATGATCTCGACTCAACTGCAACCTCTGCCTTCCAGGTTCAAGCAATTCTTCTGCCTCAGCCTCCTGAGTAGCTGGGACTCCAGGTGTGCACCACCACGCCCAGCTAATTTTTGTATTTTTAGTAGAGACGGGGTTTCACCATGTTGGCCAGGATGGTCTCAATCTCCTGACCTTGTGATTCACCTGCCTCGGCCTCCCAAAGTGCTGGGATTACAGGCGTGAGCCTCCGCGCCCAGCCTAGTGTTGTTGTTTTTAAATGCTTACAATAAAACTTCTATGGCTTCCAAGCATTGGTTTTTGGTTTTGGGGGTTTTTATTTTGTTTTGTTTTGGAGACAGGGTCTTACTCTGTCACCCAGGCTGGAGTGCAGTGGCATGATCATGGCTCACTGCATCCTCCACCTCCTGGACTCAAGTGACTCTCCTGCCTCCGCCTCCCAAGTAGCTGGATTACAGGCGTGTGCTACCACGCCCAGCTAATGTGTTTTTAGTAGAGACGGGGTTTCACCATGTTGGCCAGGCTGGTCTCGAACTCCTGGCCTCAAGGGATCTGCCCGCCTCAGCCTCCCAAAGTGCTGGGATTACAGGCATGAGCCACTGCACCTGGCCTTCAAGCATCTTTTTAAAACAGCTTTATCTTAGAGGAAGTTATGCTGTTAGGTTTAAAAAAAGAAAAATATAAAGGTTTTGTGAGTGTTACATTTTGTAATTAATATACTGCCCACCAGATATAAACACTAGCTGGAAAACATTCTGTTAATAAATAGAAGTCCTGGATGTGAAAGAATAAATAAATTGATCCAAAATGTAGTTATAGTGCATAGTGCTCCACTGGTCAGGTATATGGTTCTCTCTATCATCTGGAGCACAGGCATGAACCTAGAAATAATTAGCAAAGAGCCTGGGCCTGAAGTCAAAGCATTTTATAAACTTCTGAAGTATGAAGCCTTCTTAACAGACAAGACAAATTTGGAACTGGGATTTTGGGAGTGAGGAGGTGGTTCTTGCCTGTGTTTTATGTGAGTGAGAGCAAGTGATTGTGTGTGTGTAGGCAGGGGAACTCTGCTTCTTGTCAGTGACTTCCTCAGATTCCTCTATCCCTCTGCCTCCCCGGCTACTGCTGCTGCAGTGGCTGCTCCCTGGGTTGTAGAAAATGAGTGATAATGATGACATCAAGGTGGAGAGTGACAAGCAACAACAGATTTCAGTCTGCGTCTGACAAAGGGGCCCATCATAATGCAATGGAATGAAATCGTAGGAACCACATCAAAGGCAGCTTTCAGTTTGTGGGACTCAGTCCCAACACTCCAAGGAGAGAAGGCATCCTGGGCCCAAATCCTAGACAAAGCCATAGAGTATATCCATCATATGCGAAGGGAAAAATCACACGCCAGTGAGATATTGATGACCACAGCGGCAGAATGCTCTTCTGAGGCAGGAAGTCCGTTTACCGGAGGGGAGGTCAAGTGCCCAGCCACAGGCCAACTATCCCTCGTCAGACAGCATCCTCTACACCAATGCCAAGGGTAGCACCACCTCTGCCTTTGATGGGGGCTCCAACTCCAGCTCAGAATTGGAGCCTGAAGAGCCCTGAGGTAGGAAGCAACTCCAGATGGAGGCCAGCTGAGTTACTCAGGGCAGGCCAGCAATAAACACTGTCTCCATCATCCTCCTTTCCCTTTCCTCAGAACCATTTCAGACACTTTCTCCCTTAAAAATTTTCTTTTAAATTTTTATGTAAAAGTTCTTGGGGCCTGGCGCAGTGGCTCATGCCTGTAATCCCAGCACTTTGGGAGGCTGAGGCAGGCAGATCACTTGAAGTCAGGAGTTCGAGACCAGCCTGGCCAACATGGTGAAACCCTGTCTCTACTAAAATTACAAAAATTAGCCTGGTGTGGTGGCGCACGCCTGTAATCCTGGCTACACAGGAGGCTAAGGCAGGATAATTGCTTGAGCCCAGGATATGGAGGTTGCGGTGAGCCTAGATGACACCACTGCACTCCAGCCTGGGCAACAGAGCAAGAGTCTGTCTCCCTCCCTACCCCACCCCCCAAAAAAGCTCTTGTCCTCCTTCCCCATTTCCACTATAACTTTAAAAAAAAAAAAAAAAGTATTCCCTTCAGGGATTCCCTGTCCCCACCAAGAATTTTTAGACCAAAACACCCTAGCTTGGCAGCTTTTTCTGTGGAGGACAGATGGCCAGCCTGACCTCTGAGCACAGTATCCTGCCCACTCCACCAGCTCCTGCAGCCCTGCCCAGGCACATGCCTGGAGGACACCTGCCCCACCCAGGCTGCCTCCAGGTCCACACTCACCTCTGTTTAACAGACTTTGAGAATCTGTGAACTGCTCTTAAGAAGATGACTTTAGGCCAGGTGCGGTGGCTCACGCCTGTAATCCCAGCACTTTGGGAGGCCAAGGCAGGCGGATCACGAGGTCAGGAGATCGAGACCATCCTGGCTAACACAGTGAAACCCCGTCTCTACTAAAAATACAAAAAAATTAGCCGGGCGTGGTGGCAGGTGCCTGTAGTCCCAGCTACTCGGGAGGCTGAGGCAGGAGAATGGCGTGAACCCGGAAGGCGGAACTTGCAGTGAGCTGAGATTGCGCCACTGCACTCCAGCCTGGGCGACAGAGCGAGACTCCGTCTCAAAAAAAAAAAAAGAAGATGACTTTAAGAAGATGACTGGGCCAGGCATGGTGGCTCATGCCTGTAATCCCCGCACTTTGGGAGGCAGAGGCGGGTGGATCACCTGAGGTCAGGAGTTCAAGACCAGCCTGGCCAACATGGCAAAACCCTGTCTCTACTGAAAAATGCAAAAGTACGCGCCTGTGGTCCCAACTACTCGGGAGGCTGAGGCAGGAGAATCGCCTGAACCCGAGAGGCGGAGGTTGCAGTGAGTCGAGATTGTGCCACTGCACTCCAGCCTGGGTGACAGAGCAAGACTCCATCTCAAAAAAAAAAAAAAAAAAAGATGACTGGTTTGCAGTAATCAGATTTACACTTTCTCCTTTCTAAGGACTTTTTTCTCTTTTTCTGAAAAGCTATTTATCGCTCCAATTGAGTGACCAGATCCTTAAAGAAGTTTGTGGTGTAAAAAAAAGAGGGGTCATGTTTGCAGCACAGAGCCTTTGGCGTGTTTCTCTCCTGCTTCTCAGCCAGTTGTTTAAGCCTGCGGTGCCAGCCTTAAGGAGGGCTGCATGACACCTGTGGTATGTATTGGAGATGGCAGCAGTGAAGTCACAACCACCAGGGAGTGGTCCTTTGGGGTTGGGCAGGGAGGGCAATATTGGGTGGTGTAGAGGTTTTGTATCGAGGGCCAATGATGGTGTTTCGATATTTATTTCCTGCTACTGAAATTTGAATCTGAGTGAGTTGTCCCTATTTCTTGATAATACTGGTATTGCAAAATGACAGATTCATAAAGTAATGATCCAATCTTGCTTTCTGTGTGTATGTCTAAGAAATAGAGCCAACTGATTTTGTATATAAATACCAAGAGTGATTTACCTGGTGCTAAACCGGTATCCTGGTGTGGGCCTTTCCCTGCCCCAGCTACTTCCCTTCCTGCGGCTCTGGTACCTGCCTCCATTGTGTGATCCAGCCCTGGTTCTGGCTGCAGTCAACAGATCCCAGTGAAGGGTTTTGTGTGTTTAGGCCTCATTTGTCTTTTTCCTGCTCCATTCCTGGCATTTGCTAATTTCTAGTATATATTCTGTAGTCTCTGTCTGGGTTTGATTCCATTCCATAGAAATAAAAAGTATGTTGTACATATCCTTGCAAGAATTGTCTTGCAAGTTAAGGCTTCCTCCCTTTACTATCAGACTACAAGACTATAGTCTTAAAAAAATAAAGATTTTGGATTTACTACATTTCATATTGTTTTCTTATCATTTTGTCCCAAATTACCACTGACTGTGGATCAGAATCTGGGGCAGTGGAGAAGTGTGTGGGAGGGAGTGGCGGGCAGGCCTGCAGCTGCATCGTGCTGCTGACCAGAAATGTTTGTGTGACACAGCGGGGAGAGGCTGACATTCAGCCTGACCTCTGCATTCTATTACCTGGGGCATGGAGAGAGGGCACCAGGTGCAGCACGCGCTCTTCAGTGAAGCAAGCAAAGAGGATAAAACCAGTGTTGGATAGTTTGTTTTGAAAAGCTACATTTAAATTTTAAGTAAATGTAGGATTTAAATATGACATTTTTACTGAGTGAATCAGTTTGGTGGGTTAGAAAATCAAAAAGAGGTATATACTCTCTTCCTAGTCATTACTACTGTAGTTTTGGTCAGTTCGTAATATAGAAATTATGTCTGAACTTAATCTGAACTGTAACAGCTGTTAATATACAACATAACCTTTTCTAAATATTTGTCTAGTGTTTTCTCAACTTATTTATTTATTTCTTTATTTTTTTGAGACTAAGTCTTGCCCTGTCGCCCAGGCTAGAGTGCAGTGGCACAATCAGATCACTGCAATCTCCACCTCCTGGGTTCAAGTGATTCTCCTACCTCAGCCTTCCAAGTAGCAGAGATTACAGGTGCCCGCCACTATGATCGGCTAATTTTTGTATTTTTAGTAGAGACGGGGTTTCACCTTGTTTGCCAGGCTGTTCTCCAACTCCTTGACCTCAGGTGATCTGCCTGCCTCTGCCTCCTAAAGTGCTGGGATCACAGGTGTGACCTGGCCTTCCCAATTATTTTGAACAATTTTAAATCTTCAAAAGAGTTGGAAGAAAAGTACCATGAACCCATACAGCTTTCACCTAGATTCACCAGTTGTCAACAGTTTGCACATTTGCTTTGTTTTTTTTATGTGTATATATATATATATGCTGGTTTTCTTCCCTAAATTGTAGACATTATGACGCTTTATCCCTAAATATTTTAGCAAGTAAGAACAAGGATATTTTCCTTCCTAACCACAACACCATTATCATATCCAAGAAATTTGACAATAAAATACAATAAAAATATCTAATCTGTCCATTAAAATTTCCTCAATTGTCCCAAAAATGCACTTTATAACTTTTTTTTTTTACCCAGGATCCAATTAAGAATCACACATTGGCTGGGCACGGTGGCTCACGCCTGTAATCCCAGCCCTTTGGGAGGCAGAGGCGGGCGGACCACGAGGTCAGGAGATAGAGACAAACCTGGCTAACACGGTGAAACCCCATCGCTACTAAAAATACAAAAAATTAGCCAGGCATGGTGGCGGGTGCCTGTGGTCCCAGCTACTCGGGAGGCTGAGGCAGGAGAATGGTGTGAACCCGGGAGGTGGAGCTTGCAGTGAGCCGAGATTGTGCCACTGCACTCCAGCCTAGGCGACAGAGTGAGACTGTGTCTCAAAAAAAAAAAAAAAAAAAAAAAGAATCACACATTATATTTAGTTATCTCTTTTTTTTTTATTTTTTGAGACAGAGTCTCGCTCTGTTGCCCAGGCTGGAGTACAGTGGCTTCATCTTGGCTCACTGCCACCTTTGCTTTCCGTGTTCAAGTGATTCTCATGCCTCAGCCTCCAGAGTAGCTGGGATTACAGGCATGCACCACCATGCCTGGCCTATTTTTGTATTTTTTTTTTTAGTAGAGACAGGGTTTCACTGTGTTGGCCAGTCTGCTCTCGAACCCCTGGCCTCAAGTGACCTGCCCACCTCGGCTTCCCAAAGTGCTAGGATTACAGGTGTGAGCCATCACACCCAGCCCAATATTTAGTTATCTCTTTAGTCAATTTTTATTCTAAAACAGTTCCCTGGCTTTTTGGAGGATGGGAGGCTTTTATAACTGATGTTTTTTAGCTGTTTTGGAAAAGGTCCTACAATTTGTTTTCTTTTGATTAGACTCAGGTTAAACAGTTGTGGCCAGACCCACACTTGTACAGTTGATTTGTGCCTTCAGTGTATCACATCAGGAGGAGGTGCATATCAGTGTGTCCAATTATATTAAGCTTGACCACTTGGTTAAGGTGGTATTTGACAGACATCTTTGTTGTAAAATATATGTTTCCCATTATAATAAGTGATCCATGGAGGGATACTTCAAATATCTTGTTTTTAAAAAACCTTGCAACTGGGATGGGCCCCCAGCCCTTTTTTTTTTTTTTTTTTTTTTTTAAGATGGAGTCTCGCTCTGTTGCCAGGCTGGAGTGCAGTGGCGCTATCTTGGCTCACTGCAACCTCCACCTCCCGGGTTCAAGTGATTCTCCTGCCTCAGCCTCCCAGGTAGCTGGGACTACAGGCATATGCCACCACGCCCAGCAAATTTTCGTATTTTTAGCAGAAACAGGGTTTCACCATGTTGGCCAGGATGGTCTCGATCTCTTGACCTCGTGAACCGCCTGCCTCAGTCTCCCAAAGTGCTGGGATTACAGGCGTGAGCCACCGCGCCCGGCGCAGTCGTCATGCTTTTTAATTTTGTCAATCTAATGGGTATAAAATATTATCTCAATTGATTTGCATATTTTGTGTACCATTCTTTCCCCCCTTTAAAAAGCTTTACCCATTTTTTTTTCCTATTGGGTTTTTTCTTTTTGATGTGTAGAAGGTAATTACACATCCTGAATTTATATGCAACTGCTGAATTACGCATGGCTGAATTGAAGCCATTCAGAATGGTGGCTTCAATTTTTTTTAGTTTTCTGTTTTCAGACAACTAATCTGTTGGATTATCTTTTCAACTTTTTTTTTTTTTTTTGAGACGGAGTCTCGCTCTCACGCTCAGGCTGGAGTGCAGTGGCGCGATCTTGGCTCACTGCAAGCTCTGCCTCCCGGGTTCACGCCATTCTCCTGCCTCATCCTCCCAAGTAGCTGGGACTACAGGTGCCCGCCACCATGCCTGGCTAATTTTTTTTTGTAGTTTTAGTAGAGACGGTGTTTCACCGTGTTAGCCAGGATGGTCTCGATCTCCTGACCTCGTGGTCCACCCGTCTCGGCCTCCCGAAGTGCTGGGATTACAGGCGTGAGCCACCGTGCCCAGCCTATCTTTTCAACTTTTTTATGGTATACTTGTTTACATTTTAATGTGTCAAATCTTTTCCTTGATGGTATGTGCTCTTTATCTAAAAATTTTCTCCCACTTGAAATCATAAAGATACTCTTCCGTATTTTCTTTTGGCATTTAAAAATGTTGCCTCCTCCTTAGGTCATTAATTTCTCTGGCATTGATATTTGTGAATGGTATAATCTACGTTTACTTTTTTCCATATGGATAATTTTATGATTTATTGAATAGCACATTCCTTCCCACTGATACCTTTGTCAATGCCTCAAATGGTAGCATACCAACACCTTGCTTTTTTCACTTGAGGATATTTCCATATCAACACATAAAACTCTTTTCTCTTGCACAAGTATTTCAATGTAGATATACAGCATGATTTTAATCGTTAATTTATTGGTTAACATTGTTTCCAACCTTTTTCTACAATGAATGTTTTTGAGCATAATTTCAGCAATTGCTAGGAGAAAGTTAAGCTTATTTAAAATTATAGTTCTGGCCAAACTGCCTCCATGAAAGTTTTAACAATTCATTCCCCCCTCAATGTTGTGTAAACTGTGCCTCTTCCCCCACTACTTCTAACACAGTATGTCATCAAGCTGTTTAAATTTTATTGCATTTATTTTTTTTTTTGAGACAGGATCTCACTTTGTCACCCAGGCTGGCATGCAGTGGTGCAGTCACAGCTCACTGCAGCCTTCACCTCCCAAGTTCAAGCGATCCTCCTGCCTCAGCACCCTCAAGTAGCTGGACTACAGGCGCACATCACACAGCCAGGTAATTTTTGTATTTTTTCATAGAGATGGGGTTCCACCATGTTGCCTAGGCTGGTCTCAAACTCCTGGACTCAAGTGATCTGCCCACCTCAGCCTCCCAAAGTGCTGGGATTACAGGCGTGAGCCACCGCGCCTGGTCAAGCTTTCTGATTTTTGCCAATTTGGAGAAAAATGATACCTCATTATAGTATTAATCCACATTTCTCTTAGTGTTAACATAAATGCCACCCACAGTATCTTTTCATATGTTTGAACCATTTGTATTTCCTTTTCTGTGAACTGTTCAAATCCTTTGGCCATATTTTACTGAGCCATTGGTCTCACTGATTTGTAGCAGATCTTTATATAAAGGAAGTTAGCACTGTCACCTGTTTCACAAAAAGTGTTTACAGAATTTTTAAAATTTTATGTAGTTGATTTTCTCAATCTGTTATGGCTTCTGGGTTTTGTATAATGTTGGTCATGTGAAAAAGCTTCCACTCTCATTTGTAGATTATAAAATAACTTCTCTCTTTTTCTCCTAATGATTTTAATATTTTTTTGTCTTAAGCTGTTACTTATGTATGCAGTGCCATTTATGTTATCTGTAATTTATGTGCAAAGCGTGAAGTAGGAACCCAACATCATTATTTTTTCCAGGTAATGATCCTAGTTAGATGAGTATCATTTGCTGAATGATCCATCTTTTCTCCATTTAGTGCTTAGAATCACTGGTATGGGACTGGAAAAGGTGAAGATCAAAAATTAGGATTTTAAAAGACAAGTAGCAGGAAGACCACTGGATAAGAGAATTGAGTAATGGTCCTTAAAGTGCTGGTCTCTTGGGGTATAGACTAGACAGAAAAGGACTGAAGCCTTCCAGAAGGGAGCTCATAGCTCATGAGAATATGGAATAGCTGAGTGGAGATCTGGCTAAGGTCAAAGGGCTGATAGGAGAGGAGGTAGGATTTGGGAGTGCACTTCACAGGTCTAGGATATGACAAAGTGTTACAATCATGGTAGAGCACTGCTGAGGGGGGTGAAGGTGAAGGTCACTGGAAGGAAGGAGTTCTGGAAAGTACAAGTGTATATGGCCTTGAAGTCACCCAAGATTACGATAATGTGGCACTGAAAGGAAGGCTGTGGGTTAGATGCCAAAGCCTTCAGTGAATGAGGAGACTGCCTCAGAAATCAACAGATTAAGACATTAAGAAGGGCTAAAGGTAGGTTGGGTGCGGTGGCTCACGCTTGTAATCCCAGCATGTTGGGAGGCCAAGGCGGGTGGATCACGAGGTCAGGAGTTTGAGACCAGCCTGGCCAATACAATGAAACCCTGTCTCTACTAAAAATATAAAAATTAGCTAGGCATGGTGGCAGGCACCTGTAATCCCAGCTACTCAGGAGGCTGAGGCAGGAGAATCGCTTGAACCCAGGAGGCGGAGGTTGCAGTGAGCCAAGATGGTGGCATTGCACTTCAGCCTGGGTGACAAGAGCTAGACCCCACTGCAAAAAAAAAAAAAAAAAAAAAAAAAAGGTGGGGGGAGCTAATGGTAAAAGGAAAGTAAAGGAAGTGTTTTATATATGGATATTGAAGGGATAATCAGGAAGTAGCAGTGGGGAGCAAAAGAGTCCTGCCTTGCTTCTCCATGCCCTGTGGTTATTTAGAGAAAACACCTTTGAAAAAGCCTTAGAGGAAAAGCTGGGCTTCATTTAAGCCTTATCTTAAGGAGAGGATAAGGTTCTATGAAAGAAATTTTAACAACTATCCTTATATTGTGTTCAGAGGCTGTGCCAGACACTTGTTGGGCGCTGAGGATGGAGTCATGAGCTCAACAGGTGAAGTCCTCACCCTCAGTGTAGCTCACAGTCCGGCATCTTGCAACTCGAAGTCTGGTCCATACACCAGCAACATCATTTGGGGTTGAAAGAAATGCAGAAAGTTAGGCCCTACCATAGACGTACTGAATCAGAAGATGTAGTTTAATAAGATGCCCAGGTGATATAAATGAAGATTAAAGTTGAGAAGCACTGGTTAAGTCTTGAGTGAGTCAAGTTTTAACCTGGACAGACTGGAAAGTATGGTGTGTTGTAGCCATCTCCTAGTATCCCTTCCCTCTTCCCTCTTGGCAGCCACTTTAGTTCAAAGAGACCCTGCCCTTTCTAGTTGTAGTTGATTGTGGAGCATCTGACACCATCTTGACCCATCAGTTTTCCTTTCCTTGGCATTCGAGAATGGCAAAGAGAGAGAGATCCTATGAGTAAACTCAACTTACTTGAGTTTACTTGTTAAATGGTGATATGGTTTGGCTCTGTGGCCCCTCCCAAATCTCATCTCCAATTGTAATCCCTGTAGCCCCGACTTGTCGATGGAGGGACCTGGTGAGAGGTGATTGGATCATGGGGGCAGCTCCCCCATGCTGTTCTCTTGATGGTGAGTGAGTTCTCAAGAGATCTGATGGTTTAAAAGTGTTTGGCAACTCCCCCCCTCCCTTTTTCTCTCCTGCTACCATGTGAGATGTGCCTTGCTTCCCTTTAGCCTTCCATCATGATTGTAAGTTTCCCGAGGCCTCCCCAGCCATGCAGAATTGTCAGTTAAACGCCTATCCTCTACAAATTACCCAGTCTTAGGGAGTTCTTTATAGCAGTGTGAAAACAGACTAATACAAATGGCTAACTACAGAGTGTCTCTATTGGTTAGCCATTTAATAAATAAACTCAGGTCAGTTGCAGTGGCAATATGCTGGAAAGCAAAAAAAAAACAAGAAGTGGGTGGGGGAAGACAGAACAATGAGAGATGTTTGGAGAAATGCAGAAATAAGAAATGTTGCTTAGATTCCTATAGCTTTCCTATTCCCTAGGTAAACTAAACATCCTAAATCCCTTCCATTGATTGAACAGACTCTCTTTTTGGCCAAAGGGACTCCAGAAAGACCTTAAAACTGAGTTCCCAGACATGATGGTATGGGAGGTCAGACGTGCTTCGTTATATCCCCTCTCCTTTGCAGTTTAAATGCAACAACTGATCAGCATTAATGTTAAAGCACAGACCAGGGGGAGTAAGGCTCTTTCCTTTCTGTCTGGCAGCAGCCATCAGGTAAGCCAAAATGGATGCATACAAGTACATCCAGGAGCAATGGAGGAAGAAGCAGTCTGATGTCATGCGCTTTCTTCTGAGGGTCCGCTGCTGGCAGTACCGCCAGCTCTCTGCTGTCCACGGGGCTCGCTGTCCACGGGGCTCCCTGCCCCACCTGGCCTGATAAAGCACGCCAGCTGGGCTACAAGGCCAAGCAAGGTTACATTATATATAGGATTCATGTTCACCATGGCGGCCGAAAATGCCCAGTTCCTAAGGGTGCAACTTATGGCAAGCCTGTCCATCACGGTGTTAACCAGCTAAAGTTTGCTCGAAGCCTTCAGTCCATTGCAGAGGAGCGAGTTGGACACAACTGTGGGGCTCTAAGAGTCCTGAATTCTTACTGGGTTGGTGAAGATTCCACATACAAATTTTTTGAGGTTATCCTCATTGATCCATTCTATGAAGTTATCAGAAGAAATCCTAACACCCAATCGATCACCAAACCAGTCCACAAGCAGAGGGAGATGCGTGGGCTGACATCTGCAGGCCAAAGGAGCTGTGGCCTTGGAAAGTGCCATAAATTCCACCACACTATTGATGATTCTTGCTGGGCAGCTTGGAGAAGGCATGATACTCTCCAGCTCCACCGTTACCACTAATATAAGTAAAGTTTGGGCTGGGCGTGGTGGCTCATGCCTGTAATCCCAGCACTTTGGGAGGCCGAGGCAGGCGGATCACAAGGTCAGGAGATTGAGACCATCCTGGCTAACACGGTGAAACTTCGTCCCTACTAAAAATACAAAAAAATTAGCCGGGCATGGTGGCGGGCGCCTGTAGTCCCAGCTACTCGGGAGGCTGAGGCAGGAGAATGGCGTGAACCCAGGAGGCGGAGCTTGCAGTGAGCGGAGATCGCGCCACTGCACTCCAGCCTGGGCGACAGAGCGAGACTCCGTCTCAAAAAAAAAGTTTGTAAAATTCATACCTACTAAACAATTTAGGACAGTCATGTCTGCTTACAGGTGTTATTTGTCTGTTAAAACTAGTCTGCAAATTGTTTCATGAATGCTTTGTCAAATTATGAAAATTAAAGCGCAATAATGTTTGAAGACAGTAAGTGATGGTGTATCTTGTTTCTAATAAGATGAACTTTTTTTGTCTTTGCTTTATCTTATTAGGGAGTTATATATCTTATTAGGGAGTTAGTGTTTAAAACATACTGTGTGGTATAATAGGCTTAAAATAAATTCTTTAAAAGAGAGAGAGAAAAAAACACACACATACACAGACTAGAAGACTGACAGAACAGACTCTTTGTGGCGATGATACCAAATTGTCAACAGGACCTATGGCTATCCCAGGCAAGAAACCCAGCTGAGCCAGTGAAACTGAGGGCCAACCTGATGAGGCCTGCCAAAGGTAACTTCTCTCACTTGTTTTTAGTCACCTGCTCTTAGTGGATTAAAAAACCCATATAGCTAAAGTCACAGAGCTAAACAATATATATCTAAGCTCCCACTAGCTTCCTTACGGATAACATCTCTGACATCTGGGTTGCTTGATAAAGGTTTCTTGTTTTTCAGGAAGTTGGGGTCAGTTCTTGTACAGTTTAAACCAGCTGGGACCACCAACCCCTCAACTGGGCCTGCATGAAAGCCCGATGGGTGTCCTTCTGACATTAGAGGGCCAAAACCTCCACCCTCAGATCATGCTAAGGATGTCATTTTGTGACCCTGTATCATATGAAGCGCCATGAAGCTTGACTACCTCGCACAGATAACCCATTGCCAAACTTTTCCTTACCTCCAACCGCCTTTCCCCACACCTCAGACCACCCTGCTCCTCTATCCCATAAATATCCCTAAAACCCATCTTTGGGGAGGCAGATTTGAGATCTGTTCTCCCGTCTCCTCGGCTGGCTGCCTGGTGAATAAACCCTTTCTCTGATACAAAACTCATCATCTCAGTGACTGGCGCGAGGCACACGGCAGCATGGGCCCCATACAGTATCACCAGACTCCAAAGCCCGCCATCCGAGCTTCTTAAGCACCCAACCTCTACCTTGGGTCCTCAACGCTGATTACACAGCACACCTGCGGAGCTTTGAGAGCCACAAGCCTCCTTTCCTCCCCGCAAAGTCCAGCTGGGCCCAAGTAGAAGATGTCGCAAAAGCCCCCACGATTCAGCTGGGAACCTAGGGATGGGACCCGCTGCTCATGCCGTCCTTCTAGGCCAGAGAGCCCTAAGCTGGGCTGTGTATCAGAATAGTCCGTGTGCTGAGAACAATATAGATTCCTGGGCCCCGGCCCAGGTTTACAGAGGCGGGATGCTCAAGGCTGCCCAGCCGGGCTCGGAACTTGCTCCTCGCAAGTGCTGTCGCGCGCTCGCTGCCCCGCCAGTTCAGGCGGTGAGGCCGACGCGCTCCGCCAGGGGGAACCTGGGAGCTGCGACGCTGCGAGTCGTTTCCGGGCGCGGGCTGAGCAGGAGGAGCGGGGCGTGGCGTGGCGTGGCGTGACCCGGAAGTCGACGGGGGTTCCGCCCCCCGCGCATGGGGAGGTAGGCTCGGACCGGCCCGCGGAGCTGCTGCAGTCCTTCGCGCCGTCCTCGCCCTCCCCACCGACATCATGCTCCAGTTCCTGGTGAGTGGAGCTGCCGAAGAGCGGGGCCCGCTGCCTGGGGCGTGCCTCGGACCCCATTTCCCCCTTGAGGACTGCTGACCCCGCCGACCCGGCCTGGGCGTGGGTCCCGCGGTCCCTTCGGCCCCCGCGCCTGGTCGTCGCCTCGCAGGGCGGCCGTTTTCTTCCTGCCTCCTCAGAAAATCCCTTTGCCGATATTTTTCTGCAGCCATCCAAGTCCCTAAAACTTTGAGGTGTCAGAGAGTGTGCGTTTCCAGAGCTACTTACTGTGTGCCGCGCCCCGCGCTCATTGTGTAATCCTTGCATTAAAGCTTGTGTGGTCCTTGATGACTTTTCGTAGTCCGCCCCCCTTTCTTTCTGCGCTCCTGTTTCATTACATAGTCGCCGGCCGGTCCCTGCTGTGGAGCCCTGCTAGTTGGCATTTCTGAGGAGGTAGGAAGGCCAGGAATAAATCGTAAATTAGCCACCTCACGAAGTCCGAGAGGCTAAGTCCTCATCAGACCTTTCGGAGTTGGAGGAATGAGTCAGACACTGGTATACAAGTAATTTTTCCCAAAATGAGTAAGCATGAGTAAGCAGACTATTTCTCCTGGCTCCTTATTTGAGTTAAAAACGAGTTTTCTGGCAAAACTCGGTATGTTTCAAAGATTGCCTGGTGAAGGTTCCAGGAGGAGTTGCTCATCAAATTTTCAAGTGAAAGTTTTTCTGCCAAGCTATTGTGCATTCAAAACTTGATGCTTTCAACCTCTAATTCTTTTTTTTTTTTTGAGACGGAGTCTCGCTATGTCGTCAGGCTGGAGTGCAGTGGCGCGATCTCGGCTCACTGGAAACTCCGCCTCCCGGGTTCAAGCGATTCTCCTTCCTTGGCCTCCGGAGTAGCTGGGATTACAGGCGTGCACCAGGATGCTCGACTAATTTTTGTATTTTTAGTAGAGACGGGTTTCACCAAGTTGGCCAGGCTGGTCTCGAACTCCTGACCTCAAGTGATCAACCCGCCTCAGCCTCTGAAAGTGCTGGGATTACAGGCGTGAGCCACCGCTCCCTGCCCGAATGCTGTATCTTTTTTGTTTGTTTTGACGGAGTCTCGCTCTGTCGCCAGGCTGGAGTGCAGTGGTGCGATCTCGGCTCACTGCAACCTCCGCCTCCTGGGTTTAAGCGATTCTCCTGCCTCAGCCTGCCGAGTAGCTGGCGCGCGCCAGCAGTCCCAGTTAATTTTTGTATTTTTAGTAGAAACGGGGTTTCACCCTGTTGGCCAGGATCGTCTTGATCTCCTGACCTCGGGATCCGCCTGCCTCAGCCTCCCAAAGTGCTGGGATTACAGGCGTGAGCCTCCGCGCCTGGCCCCAAATGCTGTATCTTTATCAAAAAGATTAAAACACAAAATGCACCCCGTTTGTCCTTTTGAAAGATGGTAATGGTTTGTTAAATCCAATTAGTCAAAAGAGTGTCCTTAATCTGCCCAGCCAAGACAGGGCTGCTCCTTTGCCTCTAGGAGTTTCTGTAGTGTCCTAACTAGATGTTAGTTTAGGAGTTCAGAATAATGACAGTCATTTTCTTGTAGTAAACACTAGATTAAAAGCGGTATCACTTAGCTCCAGAGTATAGGATGATGTAATTGAGCTGCCTACTATATCTGTTGCTCACTGATAAACTGAGAGGACATGATTCAATTACAGTTAACTTTCTAAGTGGTTTTGCAGAATGAGTCTGTTTGGTTTTGCAATAAACTTTTACTGTGTGTTAATTTTTTTTTTTTTTTTTTGAGACGAGGTTTCTCTTTGTCACCTAGGCTAGAGTCCAGTGGCACAATCATGGCTCAGTGCAGTCTTTAACTCCTGGCCTCAAGCAGTCTTCGCACCTCAGCCTCTTTAGTAGTAGCTAGGACTACAGGCCCGCACCACCACCCGTGACTAATTTTTAAATTTTTTTTTTGTAGAGACAGGTTTTGTCTAGGCCTCCCACAGTGTTGGGATTACAGGCATGAGCCACTGTGCCTGGTCAGATTCTGATTTGAGAATTCAGAATTCTCGGTATTTAAGAAGAGATGCTAAAGCTGTCCATTATATTCCTAGCTCAGAAGTAACTGAACACTGATGTTCTCTCACCCTCTGGTCTTCCACCTCATTGCTTTTTTTTTTTTTTTTTTAAATAAGTGGATAGCGTTACTTTTCACATTGATTCCACCTCTGTCAAATGAGCCACTGACTCTAAAGTTGAGCAAGTATTTCTCTTTGTGTTCAGTCATTTCATCTATAAAAAAATGACCATCATATTCTAGTGTTTAAGAGGTTAAACTTCAGAGTCAGACTTCTCAGTTTGAACCCTGCCTCCCATCGTTTTCAAGCTGTGGTGGCATGGGTGGGCTGTTGAAATTTTCTGTGCTCCCATTTCCACATCTGAAAATGCAAACCCACCTCACACTTTTGTTGTGAGGATTAAAAATGAGTTAACACATTAAAGAACTTAAAAACAGGAGCGCTCAACAAGGATTCAGATAGTGTTCAGTTTTTCTTTTGCAGGGTGTCATTTGAACCCTGATGAGTTTCTTCTCAAGTGGGGATTAGCTTCTCTCAGAAGGGTAGGTGATAGGAAAGGTTTAGAAGTGATGAAACAGTCACAGGTTAAGCAGGTGCATTGTCATTACACATTTTGGAACCCTCTAAGATGTTTCTCCTACAGTTGTGATTTGTGGACAGTTTGAAAACCACTGCACTTGCTTGTGTTGGTGATAACTTCCTTCCATTGTTCATATTCCTCCTCAGATTAAAATATTCTCCCTTTGTCCCTATCTTGAAGAGACTTTGTTCCTGTGATTTTCCCCTTTTCTTTTACTGCAGTTTTTCCCCTTTATTATTATTTTTTTTAATAGTAGAGATAGGGTCTCACTATATTGCCCAGGCTGGTCTTGAACTCCTGGGCTGAAGCAATCCTCCCACTTCAGTCTCTCAAAGTGTTGGATTATGGGCTTGAGCCACTGCTCCTAGACTTTTTTTTTTTTTTTTTAAATGCAGTGCTTCAGAAATTTGTGTGTCATCTTTGCGCAGGGGCCATTGTGATCTATCATTCCAGTTTTAGTGTATGTGCTGCCAAAGTGAGCACCACCCTTTCTTTTACTGCAGTAAAAGACACCTCTTTGCAGATAGTTACCAACACTACCTGAGGAAAGCTACTGCTTCCTTAATCGTAAGGTTTAGCTAGAGTTATTTTAAGGATGCTTTTGGCAGGAAGCTAACATGATAGCACTGCTGGGGGCTTTGTGCACACTGCCTATGATGCTGTTATTGTGTTATTGTAATCTGTTGCTTTTTTTTTTTTGAGACAGACTCTCTCTCTGTCACCCAGGCTGGAGTGCACTGGTGCCATCTTGGCTCACTGCACCCTCCGCCTCCTGGATTCAAGCAATTCTCCTGCCTCAGCCTCCCAAGTAGCTGGGATTACAGGCATATGCCACCACACCTGGCTAATTTTATATTTTTTAGTAGAGATGGGGTTTCACCATGTTGGCCAGGCTGGTCTTGAACTCCTGACCTCAAGTGATTTACCCACCTCGGCCTCCCAAAGTGCCGGGATTACAGGCATGAGCCCCTGCACCCAGCCGGTTTTCCCTTTATCCTTTTTGCCTTCCTAAATACTCTTCATGGCCCCACTCTGATCTTTTTCCATGAGGCCCTCCTGATGACTTATGCTCCTGAAACCTTTACGCTATTATGTCTTTTGTTTTGTTTTTGAGACAGAGTCTCGCTCTGTCACCCAGGCTGGAATGCTGTGGTGCAATCTCAGCTCACTGCAACCTCTGCCTCCCAGGTTCGAGCGATTCTCGTGCCTTACCATCCCAAGTAGCTGGGATTACAGACGTGTGCCACCATCCCCAGCTAATTTTTGTATTTTTAGTAGACACAGGGTTTCGCCATGTTGGCCAGGCTGGTGTCAAACTCCTGGCCTCATGTGATCTGCCCACCTCTGCCTCCCAAAGTGCTGGGATTACAGGTGTGAGCCACTGTGCCTGGCCTTACACTATTACACTGTTATGATCCATTTTCTCATTTATTTAGGTCTCATGTCTTTTCATTAACTTCTGAATAATTATCTTGCACCTTGTTTGTTATGTTTATTTCCATTTTGTTAATTATTTCACCAGTTGATGGACATTCAAGATGTTTCCACTTTTGGCTATGATGAGTAATCTTGCTAGGAATATTTGTATACAGGCTTTTGTGTGGATATGTATTTCAGTTCTGTTGAGTATATACCCCAAAGTGGGATTGCTACATCATATGGTATCTTTATGCTCAACTTTTTGAGGAACTTTTGGACTGTTTTCCAGAGTAGCTGCACCGTTTTGCATTCTCACCAGTAATGTATGACGCTTTCAATTTCTCCACATCCTCGCCAACATTTCGTGTAGCTCTTACTGTTTTTGTTAAAGTAATTCTAGTGGGTGTGACATAGTTCCTCATTATGGTTTTGCTTTGCATTTCCTCAGTGACTAATGTTGAGCATCTTTTCATGTGCTTGTTGACTGTTTGTAGCTTTGGAGAAATCTTTTCACATCATTTGCCCATTTTTATTTTTGTTTTATTTTATTTATTTATTTTCGAGACAGAGTCTCGCTTTGTCGCCCAGGCTGGAGTGCAGTGGTGCAGTCTCGGCTCACTGCAACCTCTGCTTCCTGGGTTCAAGCGATTTCTCCTGCCTCAGCCTCCTGAGTAGCTGGGACTACAGGTGTCCACCACCATGCCTGGCTAATTTTTGTATTTTTAGTAGAGGCAGGGTTTCACCAAGTTGGCCAGGCTGGTGTTGAACTCTTGACCTCAGGTGACCCACCCACCTTGGCCTCCCAAAGTGTGGGATTACAAGTGTGAACCACTGTGCCTGGCCAATTTGCCCATTTTTAAATTGAGTTTTTTTGTGTCACTCAGTTGTAAGAACTATTTATATATTCTGGATACAGATCCCTTATCAGATATATATTTGAAAATATTTTATCTCATTCTGTGTGTTGTCTTTTGACTTTCTTGATGGTATTCTCTGAAACACAGACATTTTTAATTTTGATGAGGTCCAATTTTTTTTTTTGGTTACTTGTACTTTTGGTGTCATAGCTAAGAAAACTATTTGCCCAGCCCCACTCATGAAGGTTTACGCCTATGATTTCTTCGAAGAGTTTTATAGTTTTAGCTCTTACATTTAGGTCTTTAATCCATTTTGAGTTAATTTTTGTATATAGTGTGAGGTAGGAGTCCAACTTTATTCTTTGCATGTGGATATCCCATTGTCCCAGCACCATTTCTTGGAAAGACTGTTCTTTCCATATTGAGTGCCTGGGCGCTCTTGTTGAAAATCACTTGACCATAAGCCTTTACAGTGTATTCCTGGGCTCTCCACTCTATTCCATTGATCTTTATTGATCAATAGAAACAGTTCAGTCTTGTTTGCTTGCCACCACAGTAATCGGCTTTTCTCTAATAGGTACTTCATTTTCTTAAAAAAAAAAAACAAAAAACCTTTTTAAATTTCTACATCTTTTCATCATCTAGTAGGTCCTTGCTTCCTCAGCCTTTTCTGAGTATAGGTACTGGGAGAGTGCTTCTCAGGCAGTGCTTTCATCATGTTGCTGAGGGCAAAGAGTAGTCAGTGGCTCCCTACCACGATTGCATGTGAAGAAAACTCCCCTGCCTCTGTTGCCCAGGCTGGAGTGCAGTGGCATGATCTCAGCTCACTGTAACCTCTACCTCCTGGGCTCAAGTGATCCTCCCACCTCAGCCTCCAGAGTAGCTGGGACTACAGATGTATGCCACCACACCCGGCTAATTTTGCATTTTGTTGGTAGAGATGTGGTTTCACCATGATGCCCAGGCTGGTCTCAAACTCTTGGGCTCAGGCCATCCTCTCACCTTGTCTTCCCAAAGTGCTGGGATTACAAGCGTAGCCATTGTACCTGGCTGCCCTACCTGCTTGTCAAAGCCCAACATCTAGACCTTCCCAGCTTTCCATACTTAATTCTCTCCATTCTTTAACTCAAATTCTCTTTTCCATTCAGGCCTGTTTCTTTTATGCCAGTCATGACATCTCCATTCCCATCTTGTGCATTGATTTTCCACATTCAGTTTTCTTTGCATTTCCTTTACCAGTTGTATTAGTCCGTTTTCACACTGCTGATAAAGACATACCCAAGACTGGGTAATTTATATGGGAAAAAGGGTTTAATGGACTTACAGTTCCACATGGCTGGGGAGGCCTCACAATCATGGCAGAAAGCAAGGAGGAGCAAGTAACGTCTTACATGGATGGCAGCAGACAAAGAGAGCTTGTGCAGGGGAACTCTTTATGAAACCATCAGATCTCATGAGACCTATTCACTATCACGAGAACAGCACGGGAAAGACCTGCCCCCATGATTCAGTTACCTCCCACTGAGTCCCTCCCGCAACGTGGGAATTCAAGATGAGATTTGGGTGGGGACACAGCCAAACCGTATCACCAGTTTAAATGTGAACACTTAGCATATTTAGAGCCTTTAATATCAACCTGAGGTACATATTTTTCAAATATGATTTCTTAATTACTTCTGTATCATTCATTTTGCCACTTAATGCATGGCCTACTTCTGATTTTTGGAGCATCTGTTATCATTGAAAATCCTGTGCAGGGTCCTGCCTTCTGTTGTTATATAACTATTTTACCTAGCATTTCTTCCTATTCATCATATAAGTTCTCTAAGGGCAGAGATCATTTTTAATCCTTTCATGGGGCTAAATATGAAGTTGATTTTTAGTATATTAAGGTCTACAGTCCCTTAATCAAAATCTTTAGGGGCCATTTGTATTTGGGAAATCAGATTTCTTTCAGATTTTAGAAAAGTAATAAGCTGCATCATGTACCTCGGTACTTAACACCCCCAGCAGCGTCTGGGATAGCACTTTGTAACCAAATGTATTAAAATTTTTGGTGTGAGACATATTCTCCAGCGAGGAGGTCTAAGGCAGGATCCTATATTTAAAGATTTCTATTTCTATAGCAAAAAATGATTATTCACACTGAAGTGTGATAATGACTGTAGTCTCCTATTAGTTCAGGTCAGGTATGCTTTTGCTACCAAATGAGTTATGATGAAATGTAGTTTGGATTGAGTTGGGTTTCAGAATTGTGGATAATGGATTGTGGCGCTTCACTGATTCTTAGTGTACTCTCTATTTATAGAGCTGACAATGTGATTCTTCTGTTGTGTACTGCTCTGTGCCAGTCTAGACTTCTCTTTTGGGGCTCTTAGCTCCAGCATCTTCTTCCCATCTATTTTTCCTGTACACTACTTTCCTCATCTCAGTCCTCTGTTCTCAAACTTCCAGGGTTTTACTATTAATTGTCCCCAGTGTTCCTGTGAAAAGAAGCTACTTTTTCATACTCCTAAAGTCTCAAAATTATTGCAGAGAGGGTGTGATAGTAATGCACTTAGTGTTGAGCTTGGGAAGAAAGCATTGCACTCCTTATGCCACAGTCTTCTCTACAGGGAATACTAAGGGGTGACCATGTGATATGGGGGAAGCAGGGCATTGTGATGGCATTCAGCTGACAGAACTACTGATGAGGTTTCCAGGTCTTGGCCTGGAAGAAGTTAGGCATTCTTGGCCTGCAAGGAGGTTTCAGACTCATCCAAGACCTCCTATAATCTGACTCCAGTCTAACCTCTCAGACTGAGTCACTGTTCCTTAGATTTAGGTTTCACTTTTTTGTCTAAACTTGCCTATTGGCCATCCCATGAACAACATACTGTATATGCTTTTCTGGCTTCATGCATTTTTCCCAACATTTCTCTTAGTGGTATTTTTCTTGTGTATTTAATATTATGATACTCCTTTGGTAGATCTGATAGTATTCTGAAACTGGAATTGATATGACTTGTTTAGAGGCTCATGGTTTTTGTTTTGTGTTGTGTTTTAAAATAATCATGAGTTTTTCATGTGCCCTGATACCTGGCAAATTTGCCAAAATGAAGCCACGTTAGGCATGCCACATTTATTTAGAGACACATATGGTAAGAACTAGGAATCTTAGAATGTTGGAGCTGGACATTACATTGTGAGTATAATGTTTTATAAATCAGGAAGCTCATATCAGCAAAGCTCCAGAGAGGTTAAGTGTCTTGCTTTAGGCACACCGCTTGATAGTGGTGGAACCAGAACTCGATTATTTTTTTTGAAAGTTTTTAAATCCCATGGTTTTTCTTTTTGGTGTTAGAGCTAATACTTTCATTTGATTTGTTTTCTCTTCTTTTAAGCAAATTTAATACTCCTTCTGGATTTGGAAAACCACTTCCTACCTGGTTTCAACACATAGGAGAAAAAAATCATTCTCCTTCAAGGTGCAACATTGGTAAAAGTAGGATTTTGCAGGCCATATCTGATTAATCAAATGATCAGAATGGTCTATGATTAGAGATTAGATAGCCTCTTCTATGTTTCTTATTGCTAACAACAAACCAATTTAAATTATGCTTTTGGTGTTTCAAGCTTAGTAAGTTTAAAGCGTACTAAGGACCCAGCTGCATTCTGTTCCCCTATGTGCATCTCCAACTTGAAGAGAAGGTTCAGTCATGCCATGTGTGATTGATGGTGTTAAGTGCCACATTTTATTTTTTTAAACCTCTCTGCTGTGTATTGATTGAATAAAGGCGACAATGATTAAAGAAAATCATGAAAAAAACTGATGCTAGTTTGAATTTATAAAATGAGAAATTAAGCTCCAGATGGAGCCTCTTAGTTACCAGAGGAAAACAGGGAATTATTATCATTAAAACTCAAAGCTGAGGAGCCTTGGCCCTTTTGGGTATATCTAAATTTTCATGAACCAGTTTTTGTTTAGGAAAATAGTCACCAAATGGGATAAATATTTAAAGTTTTCTAAAAATTGCACCTGTCTCTTGTCACTGTGTTTCCCACCGGCCTTAAATGTCCTGCCTGTTAGACTGTACCTGTGGCAGAGTGCTAAGCCATATGTGCTCTCAGTGGTGTGTCAGAGTTTTCTCTTCTTTTCTGTCATCACATATTTTAGTTTTTGAGTGTGCAGCTAATGTAGATTGTCCTGTCCTCCTTGTTGTGAATGTCCTTGGAGAAGTCCCTTCCCATCCTGGGCCTCAGGTTCCTCTTTTGAACTATGAAGAGATTGTAAACTGTGACGAGTCCCTTCATTCTCTGAGATCCTATGATTTGACTGAATATTTATTTATTTTGAGACAGAGTCTTGCTCTGTCTCCCAGGCTGGAGTGCAGTGGCACAATCTCAGCTCACTGTAACCTCTGCCTCCCGGTTTCAAGTGATTCTCCTGCCTCAGCCTCCCGAGTAGCTGGGATTACAGTGTGAGCCACCACGCCTGGCTAATTTTTGTATTTTTAGTAGAGATGAGGTTTCCCCATGTTGGCCAGGCTGATCTCAAACTCCTGACCTTAAGTGATCTACCACTTTGGCCTCCCAAAGTGCTGGGATATAGGCGTGAGCCTCTGTGACCGGCCTTGACTGAATACTTTAAAAACTGAGTAATTTTTATTTGATTTAAAAAGGAATAACAATATCCATAACCAAAAAAAGACAAAAAAATTGCAGCATTCAACAAGAAAAATCAGAACTTTGGCTTGAGTTTCCAGAACTTGTAGTCAAGTATTTATGTGGGTTGTGAGGGGATAAGAGAATTTAGGGTAGCTTTATACAGTGTTACCATTTATTCTTTTTTGTTGTTTTATTTTTTTCTTATGTTTGGTTGGTGTCACCATTTATTCTTTTGTATGCTGTTTAGCCCCTGGAGAGGGCATCTCTGTGTCTATAGAAGAAAAATGTGACTCTCATGTTGTACACAGCCCTAGATTGGACATCAAGCTTCTTAGGAAGATATTGTCCTAAGCTTCTTAGGAAGACACTGTCCTAAGCTTCTTAGGAAGATATTGTCTATGTATTTTAGTTTGGAATCAGACTGGCACAGGACTCGGTAGGCACTATAACTCTTACTGTTCTATTTTTTCAGCTTGGATTTACATTGGGCAACGTGGTTGGAATGTATCTGGCTCAGAACTATGACGTAAGTGGCCATATTCATGACTTCCTTGATTCCATGTAACTGTTTTAGAGTGACTTTTCTTTATTTGAGGTGAGGTGTGACTTCCAGCATAAATGCAGTCCATAGGGCTGAGGCAAAACTCCTGAATATTGTAGAATGGTTTGCCATTGTTTGAAAAAGTAATCCAACTCATGAAACAGCTGTCCTCCATATCACCACAAGAGGGCAAAATCCCTTCAGTTTAGCTGGGCTTATGATCATCCTCAGCTGTGGCTTGTTAGCTGAGAGTAATATTAAGTTGGGCTCTTAAAATTCTTTGGGAAATCATGTGATAAGTGAGAATTTAAAAATTAATTGGATAATATTTTCAGCCCCACAACCCAGTAGTAGAGATGACTTAGAATTTTGGAGATGCATCTGGGTAGGGGGACTGAAAAATACAGATCTATATTCCATCTCAAAATTCTAAGTGTAGCACATTTGAGGACAGAGTTTTGTGAAGTTGTATTAACTTCGCTTTATAGATGGTGACGTTGAAAACCAAGTGGTGCAGCAGCCTATGAATGGGGATTCTGGACAGGTGTTTGAAAAAAACAAGCAAGGGAAACATGATTCTAACTTGATTTGTTATAAAGCTTTTCATATGACAAAGGGAATTCCTTTGTCAACCTTCATTTGAGTCATACAGTTTTCTAGGCAAAGCCTATATTATGTCACATTTATTGTTTATAGGTACAACCTTTACTTGGCACCAGATTGAGCGGAAGTGGGTATACAAAAATAGAAGTGGGTTTCGGAGAAGGAGCATACTTATCTGACAACTTCTGATATCTTTCATATGCAGTTATAAGGCTAAGAAATACCACTATTGGCCGGGTGCAGTGGCTCACGCCTGTAATCCTAGCACTTTGGGAGGCCGAGGTGGGCAGATTGCTTGAGCTCAGGAGTTCGAGACCAGCCTGGGCAGTGTGACGAAAGCCCATCTTTACAAAAAATACAAAAATTAGCCAGGGGTGGTGGCATGTCCGTGGTCCCAACTGCTTGTAGGACTGTGGTGGGAAGGATCACTTGAGCTCTGGAGGTCAAGGCTGCAGTGACCTGTGTTTGCACCATTGCCCTCCAGCCTGAGTGACAGAGTGAAACCCTGTCTCAAAAAAGAAAGCAAAAAGAAATAACCACTATTTAGCAGATCTCTTTTGGAGGAAGATAAAAGCTTGTAAAACCATTTATCTTTGGAGGAAGAGAAGTAAAAGAATATTGATTAGGTAGATGCAAAATTATAATAATCTTTTTTCTCTTTAAAGATACCAAACCTGGCTAAAAAACTTGAAGAAATTAAAAAGGATTTGGATGCCAAGAAGAAACCCCCTAGTGCATGAGACTGCCTGCAGCACTGCCTTCAGGATACACTGATTCCACTGCTCTTGAGGGCCTCCTTTACTATCTGAACCAAAAGCTTTTTTTTCATCTCCAGCCTCAGCACTTCTCTTCTTTGCTAGACCCTGTGTTTTTTGCTTTAAAGCAAGCAAAATGGGGCCCCAATTTGAGAACTACCCCACATTTCCAACATACTCACCTCCTCCCATAATCCCTTTCCAACTGCATGGGAGGTTCTAAGACTGGAATTATGGTGCTAGATTAGTAAACATGACTTTTAATGAGTAGTGTCTTCTTTATTGTTTGCGATTTTTACTACCTTTTGTCAAGAGAAAAATTGATGAGTTTTGTATAGCTGGTCAGATACAAATAATAGTGACTTCACAGTTTAGTAATTATAATGGGTACTTGTTAAACATTTGGTACTAAATTTTGTTGCTGCAAAGTAATTAAAATTAATATCTAGAGCTAGTTTCTGGTGAATTATTCATTTATTTTTGTACTGTTGTTAGGCAGCTCCGAAGTTGCTAATTTAACCAATAAGTCAATTTGCTATTCATTAAGAAACTGAGATTCTGAGAATCCTGTCAGGAATTGGGGAATGAAAAAATACGCAAAATAATGGTCTTTGTCCCAGTAGAGTTCATAGTCTATTTAGTGTGCATGTTTTTCCTTAATGATGTATTTGATCTGACTTTTTGCCTTCTCAAAAGAATCATACTTGGGATTACAGGTACATTTGATGTTATATGATGGATAAGTGAAAAGTTTTTAAAGGAGATTTTATACCTTTTCACATTAAAAAAGGTATTTATATTATTAGTTTGTAGTGATTGTCTTAAGAAAAAATATAGCCCAAATGTATAGTAAAATCAGCAGCTCAAGAAGAATTTCTGCTTCTCTTCGTAGTTGATGCTTTGTTTTTTCCTGCAGTCAGAAATTCCTTATATTTGTCAAATGTATAATCAGCTTGTATTGTTTTTAAATTTAAAAAAATTTGAATAATTAACTTTTGCCATGGGACAAGATACAAAAGTAATTTCATATAAAGGGCCTCTCCCACCCCTGTTCTCTGGCTCCTGGCTCCTGTTTCACAAGTTACTGTTACCACTTTGCCTTATACTTTTGAGAAAGAGTCTGTGCCTAAACAAACATGTGTAACACAAATAGTAATTATACATAGAGGTCTGGCCCTCGCCTTTTTTTTTTCTTTTTATCTTTTTTAATGGAGATCATTCTATATCAGCATGTAAGTAGCAAGGAACCTCATTCTTTTTTTGGCTGCCTAAGATTTTTTTGAATAGATACAACATAATTGATTTAATCTGCTACTGGTGAATGCTTAGGTTGTTCTTTTGCTATTACAGTGATAACCTCAATCCTAATGTTATTAAACATACCGATTCAGGGTATAGCTATAAGATAAAGTCCTAAAAGTATAATTTAGGCTAAATACAAATACTCATTTCGCTAGCTGTTTTGTTTCAGAGGACTTGTTGAGCAGCTTCACTAATAATGCCATTTTTGAAGACATGGCAGGTTCAGAATCAATAAACTGGAAGAATTGTTCAGAGCATCTTTTTTCAGACAGTGATGACATTGATTCTGTATGTGATAAAGTGATTCTGCTTCTCTTTGACAACTTGCATCTCTCCTATATGGAAGTAAGTTTTATTCCTGTCAATGTTGTCTTTGTGTGTGACAGATTAGGATTAAATTATGGTTTGACTTTTCCTAGCAGCGTGATCATGGGCAAGTGGCTTATTATTATTATTATTTTTTGAGACAGAGTTTCACTCTGCCGCCCAGGCTGGAGTGCAGTGGCACAGTCTCAGCTCACTGCAACCCCTGCCTCCGGTTCAAGTGATTCTCGTGCTGCAGCCTCCCAAGTGGCTGGCATCACCACCACACCTGGCTAATTTTTGTATTTTTAGTAACGGCAAGGTTTCACCATGTTGGCAAAGCTGGTCTCAAATTCCTGGCTTCAAGTGATCTGCCCACTTCAGCCTCCCAAAGTGTTGGGATTACAGGTGTGAGCCACTGCACCCGGCTTTTTTAAACATTTAGATTCATTTAATAGGTAAATTGCATGTCACGGGTTTGTAGCTTATTCTTTCAGAAACTCTTGCATTATCTGTAGACGTGGACGTAAATATCCACCTCATAGGGTTTTCATAAAAAATAATTGAGATAATGTATGTAATGTTGCACAGTGCTTTGCAGACTATCTAATAAATAGTAGCTATCAGTACAAACTTGTTGCTTTTTGGCTAGTTCTGCAGTCACTTTTGGAATCAGCTTATGAATCACACAAAAAATTTGTCATTATTCTGTAGTCACTGTTTTTGATACTGATGAAAATTTACAGTATCCACCTGGATCACCATCTGGCTCACAAGGTTTGATCTTGAATTGTTAGCACAATGAACTACAGCCTCAAAGGATGAAAGTTTACCTTGCGGGTATTAAAAATGCTAGAAGCTTAGAAAGCTGTTTCCAAAGAGGGATTCCTTGTTACCAACCGTGATAGCATTGCTATGGTGTGCGTGGTCTCCCAGAGTGGCTGCTTTGCGATTGGAGGTCACTTAGCTATTAGAAGGATAGGTCTCTTTATATTATACCTCGTAAACAAGGCTCATTTGGACTTAGGGCTTCCCTTAGAGGTGACACTTAACCTTGCCAAGGGGATCATTTCTACCAGTGGGATCCATCTAGCAGATCAGTTCTTAAATTCAGCTTCATCATGTAAACGGCTACACAGTGCAGGCTGACTTTGCATTCACCATTCAGATAACCCTCTCCTAGTTTTATGTTCTTGGCAGCAGTGAAAAGGACCTCAGAGTTCTCAGGCAAGATGATCTTCACTGAGCTATATGTTGGAGGAACCCAGAACCATCATAGTTTTAGGGTGTAGTTGAAAATCCTTACTGTGAATGGGGTTTGTGGCACTGAAAGTTACCCCTTCCCTAGAAATTTTGTAGGAACCCTTGCCACACAGATCAATGGAGCAGTGGGAAGAAGCACCACAAGACAGGCCTTTTTTTTTCCTTTAAAAAATGTTTGAAAGCTCCTACTAATATGGTTAGGAAAACTTCTGCCGCATCTGACCATAAAATGAGAGTTGCTCAAAATACTCGTGCAGATTACTCTGACATGTGAAATACAAGACTTCTGGATTGATGCTGGAAACTTAATAAATACAGTGAACTTGAAAAGCTTATCCCTAAACTGTAATCCTCCCAAACAAAACAAAAACAAAGCAAGAAAAAAAGCCTTATTTAAAGTTGTCAGAAGAGGCTGAATTTTATGAAGTTACCAAAATTATATCTTTAGACTTTTCTTCTGATTTGGTATTTTATGTATTTAAGCAGTTACCTGATTCTGACTTAAAGGAGCAATTTTATTTCTCTTTTTCTAACTCATTTACCCAATGAGTTTGTGTGACTATAGAGAAAAGTAGGCTGTGTGGTTTTTCTAGTTGTCTATACACGTTGCCTCATAGAGCATATGTACACATGTGTAATGTTTTCATTTCCACTAACCCGTTCACTCCCTAGCTACTATGCTGTTGTTTGTTTTTCTGCTGAGGTCTCCCACATTTTTAATGCCTTTTCTGAGTTATTCCTCCTGAAGGAACGTTATATACTGTACTGGAGCAAATGAGGCTTTTCTTAAACTTCCAGTCTTGGGTTTTGCATGTAGCATTTCCATTCCTTACAGATGAATGAGTTCTTTTTTCCCTATTGACTATTAGGGCATTGCCTTGCGGAAAGGAATAGGGTGGTGAAGGGAAAATATTTTGAGATCTTGCCTGCTCTTAATAGGGAGTTTGTGACACTTAGATTTTCAAGTGTTCAGTTTATACCTTTCCCAAATCTGGTTGCAGTGTATTTAGTCAAGCATTGAAGACCTAACATATGGCGTGTTTTGCAAGGCACAGGGAAAGAAAAACGAACTGAGAACAGTGAGACCTTGTGGAAGTTCCCAGGGTGGGACATTGCAAACCCTGGGTCCTGGGCCTGCCTGAATCACAGCCTCGGTGGGAGGATCTTATGAAAGGTACAGTGCAGTTGCATCATCTTACACAATTGTACAGGACTGGGACCAAAAAAGATGCCATGTAAATAGTGCATGCAATTGTGTTCAGTGTTTGTTCAGTGAGGACAGCCCCACTGAGCTACCTGTGTACTCAGGTGGTCTTGGTTCCCTTTGCATTCTAATGGTTTGAGTTTCTTGCTGTACTGAGAGTGATTCTAGTGTTTAGAGACTTTTTCAAACATCATGGTCCCCAGATGTGAAGCCAGCTACCTCATTTATTGTATAGATGAACAAACAGATTTGTTCTGATGTTGGAAGGAAAACTAGCTGCTTTTGATTTATTAAAAGATGGTACATGAGTGTCTGTGATATGTAAATGCTAATGTGAAAGATTGTATACCATGTACTTAATGTCTGACTTAGTGGAATTTCAAAGGCAACTTTGACTAAGCAAATTTGATAAAGAATTGACTTAAGAATAAGATGCAACTATACTTAGTGCCTTTGGCTCACAATTTCATCATCCATAAAATATTAGAAGATAAAATTAAATTATATTTGCAAGACACAAGACTATTAAGGAGGGCTAGAAGTTATCCAACAGTGGAGTGATTTAGATGACAAAGAGTTATTAATCATATTTGCCATTTCCTGTCACTGGAATGGGTAACCTTGCTTGGCTTGCATCTCCAGATCTGGGAAAGAACAGTGCTGTGCTTGAGAGCAGTTTAGTAGACCAGACTGAAATAAACGCGCTTTCTAAATTGGCTAGTTGAATGCATTCACTACTCGGAGCACCTGGCAGCAGTTGCTGGCACAGCTTTCCCTTCAGGAGTGAGTCAGGTTCTCACATAGTTGAATACTGGCCAGTAATTCTAAGTCCACTTAATTCTAAATCAACTTTTCTTTCTCTTTTTACTTATACTCCCAGAATCTTACTGATTGCACCTTTGTCCTATTGTCTGACTTAGGGGCAAAGGATCTGTGTTCTGTGATGGTTCATAAATGTGATATTTGGCTGCTCTGATAATAAGAGTAACACCCTGACTCTTTTGAAAATTTAAAGCAAATGACTTTAGAGATGTTGGCTGGATCAAATCAGCTGTAGTGTACCTAACATTGGTATTTCATTTGGGCCTGTGAGGTCTTAACTATTACATTGGACAAATAATTTTGGTCTAACTCACAGGGCAGAAGCACTGATGTTCCTGTTAACCATGGTCAGTCACATTCTGTGGTTGGAGCACATGTTTGTGGTGGTTTCTTTTGCTCCAAAAGAAACTTTACAACTCACGGATGCTTGATCAATTAAGGGAGTGATTTTATAGATAAATTATTATGGGAAAACTGCACATGCTATCAGTAGTAACTTAAAATCACTTAAAACAGTGCAGTAATTGTAGGGGACTCCCTTTCCCCTAAGCAACTGATGGGAGAAATAAAAAATATGTAACACTAACAAACTAGAGGGATTGAGAGCTATCGCCAGTCACGTAGCAAGGATATCTGTCATGGAGAAAATGGCATGGTCTTCAGGAGGAGAAAGAAGCCTTGATTTCCAGACAGGTTTTTTTCTCTTGGGACACATTTATTGAGCATTTACAGCTCACCACATTGTAGAAGTTGCTGGGGGATTTCAAGAGCAATAGACAGCTCTTCTCCCTCAAGGGGCTCATGTAGGGAGGTATAGGAAGTGACAGATGTGTTTGGACCTTTGGCTACTACCTAATACTTTGTTTTCTCAGGAACAAACTACTTATTAAATCCAGAAGCAAGCCAGTCTAATATAACAATAGTGCTGTAGTCTTAATTATAGTTTTGATTTCCCTTATAAGACACGTAGGAAAGTTTTCCCTCCCTCCCAAAACTTAACCAAAGCAATAGTATTTGTGGTTAGTGACAGGTGGAGAGAGAGATGTTAATCGCAGTGTATCTTCTTTCTTGACTTCCCTTTCCTTTTGAGACGGAGCCTCTCTCTGTTGCCCAGGCTGGAGTGCAATGGTGCGATCTCAGCTCACTGCAACCTCTGCCTCCCGGGTTCAAGCGATTCTTCTGCCTTAGCCTCCTGAGTAGCTGGGATTACAGGTGTGCCCCACCACGCCCGGCTAATTTTTGTATTTTTAGTAGAGTCAGGGTTTCACCATGTTGGTCAGGCTGGCCTTGAACTCCTGACCTCATGATCCGCTTGCCTCAGCCTCCCAAAGTGCTGAGATTATAGGCATGAGCCACTGCGCCCGGCCAACTTCCCTTTCCTTTGACTAATAGAACAACACCAGCCTCTTTCTGAAAGGGAACACTATATCTTTATGGGAATTTGGTGCCAAGGTAAAGGGGAGCCATTGAGGAGAGATGCTTAAAAGGGAATGAAAGTAGTGATGAAAGAGTACTGATTGCAATGAAGAAGACCTACTACAAATGCCTTCTTGTGGAGAGAACTTAGGATAGAAGCACTTAAGAGAAAGGAGCTGACGGCTGGGCGTGGGGCTCACGCCTGTAATCCCAGCACTTTGGGAGGCTGAGGCAGGTGGATCACCTGAGGTCAGGAGTTGGAGACCAGCCTAGCCAACACGTTGAAACCCCATCTCTACTAAAAATACAAAAAACCAGCTGGGCGTCGTGGCACGTACCTGTAATCCCAGCTACTCAGGAGGTTAAGACAGTAGAATCGCTTGAACCTGGGAGTGGAGGTTGCAGTGAGCTGAGATCGTGTCACTGCCCTCCAGCCTGGGCAACAGAACGAGACTCCATCTCAAAAAAAAAAAAAAAAAAAAGACACAAAGGAGCTGACATTAGGTTTCAAGTTCTGGGTGAGGTTTTCCACAAAAAAGATGTCACTGGTTTCACTCTGCCTCGGTAGGATGACTTGGGTATCTTTCCACTCCTAAGAAGGTATTAAGAATAACATAAAACCTAGTGAGTTTGCAAGGCTTAGCCTCTGAAGGGTGACTAAGACAGGCTTTCTTTTCCTGTCTTCAGAATGAATGGATTACAAAGACTAGATACAACTTTAGGTTTTCTTTGTCTTCTTTTTTTTAACTTAATTTTTATTTTCTTTTTCTTTTTCTGTGAGCCTATGGCTTGTATTGAAACTTTAGGTTTTCTTGAGCTGTGGTGCTGAGGGTGGGAAGAAGACACTAACAGCGAAGCATGTGTTTGTGGTTGTTGGAGGATTCCTGCAGGTCACTCGAGGTGGCAGAATCTTCTGGTGGAGGGATGCCCTCTGGCGTGGGTCTGGGGTTGTGTGCTCCTGGTGGTCCTAGTGGTTGTCTTTGCCTGTGGTCCAGATTCTGCTGGGTACTGGCAGCTCCTGTGGTTGGGCCAGTTTGTACACTTGGCATTAGGCTTGATCAGTGATGTTGCTGACCCTCGCCCATGCTGGGTAAGTGTCCAGGTGGAAGAGGCTAACTCCCCAGGTGTTGATGGCCACCATTACTATCACCAATCCAATAACGTTGACTCCCAGGCCAGCTTTCACCTGTAGGACACAAACCAGCACACCCTAGTCCCTCTGACCAGCAGCAGCACAGATCCCCAAGTCTCCCTTCTGTTCCCGCAGCCTATGCCTTGTGGCCCAGATTAGTTCCCAGTTGCTGCCTGGCGTGCTGTAGCATTGCCTTGTAGGGTGCACAGGACTGTGGAAGGACGGGAAAGGGACAATTAGAGTCATCTCCACTTCATGCTTACAGCACTCTCACTAGGTTTCAAGTGGAAGCCTAGAAGGTATGTTAGTTACTTGGAACACCCACTCTGTGGAACGTGAAGAGGTGTTTCTGCAGCTTACTGATAGGGAAATGTGCTAAACAAAACTAACCAGATCTCTGTAAAGCAGGAACTTCTCAGAGCCCCTATGCGCTAATACAGGGAACTTGTAGGAGGGGCTATATTACATGGAGCCTTTGCTACTGTTACCTTTTTTTAAGGAACAGCTCGTGGAAATAGTGTACCTTGAGTTCACCTGGGGAAACAGTTCAGCTGCCTCAGCTCAGCTCTTCCTCAGGAAGGGGACACAGGCGTGCTAGCTGGAATGGGGCCTTTGCTTCTTTCCTCTGAGGGAATTACACCTCAGTGACTGACCCTTTTCACTTCTGCCTTGACACTGACACTCACAGGCTGAAGTGGGGGATGTGAGGGATGATGGGCTGGCAGAGCCAGATGGAAAAATGTGTCCTGTAAGGATAGCTGGCATCATCCCAAGGAGTAACCAGGTATATAGCGTGTAGCCAAGACAAGTCACTAGCTGGCGTTAAGTTGGGAAAATTGCAAGGGGAAAGTGGATGCTGGGAAATTGTTTCAAGTAAATGGCTAGACGTGTCCTCTCTCTCCTGCCGTCTGGTGGGGACCCCCTGGGCATTTTGGTATGGAGGACAGCCCATGTTTCCCCACAGGTGAGAGGGCAGGTTCTAGCAGGGCTAAATTAAGGAGTGTTAGAGTTGAAAGGGACCCCTTGGAGCATCCAGCTGGAACCTGGTCATTCAGCAGATGAGGAAATTGAAGTCAAGGTGGTGCCCAAGCTGGGAATAGAACCAAAGACTGGCTCACTTCTTGTCAACCTAGTACCTTTGAAAATTACTGCTTCTGATCATTTGATTCCAGTGTAGAAAGCTAGGGGTCAGTGGTGGGGGCATACAGCAGAGGAAACGGGAGACAGGAGAGCTGGGGTAGAGCTCAGCGTGAGCAGACTGAGGGTTACGCAGTAAGATGGGAGGGGAGAGGGATGGCCGGGACACTCCATTCCAGGAAGTATCACGGATGACTTAGATGAGCAGTTCGAACAGTCGAAAGGACCTTAATAGGCTGGGCGCGGTGGCTCACACCTGTAATCCCATTACTTCGGGAGGCCAAGGCAGGTGGATCACCTGAAGCCAGTAGTTCAAGACCAGCCTGACCAACATGGTGAAACCCCATCTTTACTAAAAACACAAGAATTAGCTGGGCATGGTGGCGCACACCTGTAGTCCAAGTTACTCTGGAGGCTGAGGCATGAGAATCACTTGAACCCGGGAGGCAGAGGTTGCAGTGAGCTGAGATTGTACCACTGAACTCCAGCCTGGGTGAGAGTGAGATTCTGTCTCAAAAAAAAAAGGATAAAAAAGGACCTGAATATCTGCCACCAGCCTGAAACTTTTTCTTCCTTTCCTCTATTTGTTACTTTGCAGGGCTGCCGAGAACAAATTTGCCTCCCATGAAAAAAATTGTCAGACCATCAGTAATTTGTATCAGTGTTTTCCATCCTCTCCCCCACCCCCTCAGCCCTGGATATTAAGTATAGCAGCAGGTATATAGGTAGAGGAGTAGAAGGTAGGTAGGCCCAACACTAAAGTCAGCAGCAAAATATCTCAAAGCCATCTTTTGTGAGCCCAGCTGAAAATGAAAATGAATGGTGGATGCTTCATTTTCCATTGTTGCTTCAGGGGTTTCTTGCCTGGGCCGGGGTGAGGGGTGAGTTGAGCAGAGGAATCCTGTTTTCTCAAAATACCTTTCACCCTAGGTTCATACACTTTCTCATTCTCATCTTCTGTGAATAAACCAGTAGCTTTCTCAATGAATGTCTCCACTGGCCTAATGAAGAAACGAAGGCAAAACTTGTTTGCACAGGCTCATGCCTTCTGGAACTGGGCCACAGCTTGTCTGTTCCAGCTTTCTCTACCTAGGTACCCACTTCATTCCAGGGAAGGGGTGGGGGAGAACACATTCTTGCTATCCTTGGTGCTGATAGACCAACCAAAAACCTTTTTATAGGTGCTATTCTTGCTACCACACTGGGTTTAGTGTTGACAGGCCAGGGATACTGCTACAAAATAAGCTTTGAAAGAAGGCTGCAGAGCTGGTCATCCCTGTCCTCATGGCAGCTGGGCCTGGCAGGGAGAGGGCACCCCAACTCACCATATCTTTGATCTGGCAGTGCCCATAGCTGAAGACGATGGCATTAGGGGGATTGCCCACAGGCAGCATCACTGCAAAGGAGATGCACATGGTGACTGGGATCAGGGTGTAGAGGGGGTTAATGTGCAGCGTTTCAGACTAGAAGAGAGAATTCACAGAAACATTCACGAGATTAGGCTTGCATTTCCTGTGCTTTATGTCACGAGCATGCTTTAATGATGACTTGGTGCTGGCTAACCTTAGCAGGACACTATGTGGAGGGGTAGTTAGGTCTCTGCCCTCTGGGGCATGCAGTCCCTTGACAACCTGAATAGGCTAACGTTGCTCACTTGCTCCACATGGAAATATGGCTTTGAGTTATTCCCTAGAAGGGATGTTTGATTTTTTTGGTGTTATTCTAAGGAATTGGTTTCTAAACTTTATTCTTTAGCTGAGACTTCCTTTCCTTAAACTCAAATCTCATGAATAGGTTTTTTTGATTGAAGTGGGGATCCCTCAGTCTTAGGGTACAGAACTAAGGTGGTTTTTTTTTCTAGGGAAGATAATTGTTTTATATGGGATTTGAATCCATGGTCCTGCTCTCAATGTTGCCAAGTTTTAACTGCACTCTCTTGCTCGCACAAGCAAGATGACGGAAGGGAGGAGAAGTTGGGGTCATCTGAGCAATGAGCAGAGAGTATGGCGCTGGGGTTAGAAAGAGCAGTAGGAGACTATGTTGCTGGGGTCGGGAGGGGCCTTCATTTCCTGGATTCTGCCTCCCAGAATGGGACAGATGAAGCATTGGGTCAGATGCGTCACCTTTCCGGCTGCTTGGCCAGGCTAAGATCTGGCCATTGCTCCCCTCCCTTATTCTATTCACAACAAATTGGTCTGAGGCTGTGGAGCAAAGCTGACCTTACTCCCAATCCTCAGAACTTCCCGGAGGACAGTGAAATTCAGTGGAGGCTGTGATGATTGTCTGAGTTGTGATCTCAGTCTTTGCAGCTGTGTGTGTTTTACCTCCATTTTCTGTGGCTACCTCTTTGGCCCTACTCAGGTTTTATCTCAGGAGAGAAAGTTTGATAATGATTGCAGGGAATTGAAATGATAGAGTTTGAAGATTATTTTGCATGTTCTTTGGTTTCCACTCAGGGCTGCCCCTAAACTAATCCTACTCTTTTGGACAAGGATTTCTAGAATTCTTGCTATGATTTATTCGTGTATCTTTTTATTTACTAGTTGCTATTTGAAAAACTTCATTTTTCAAAATAGGAATTGAACACCAATGAGTGAAGGCTGTGGGCAGTAACCAGAGGAGAGGGTACAGCTACAGAAGCTGCCCTGAGCCAGGCCTGCCACTCCAGGCCCCTGGGACAGCCTGTCTGGATGTCTGGGAGCCCTGCACTACTCACCAGGCTGCACAGGATGGGCAGGAAGATGGTGATGGTTGCTGGGTTGCTCACAAACTCAGTGACAATGGACACGAGGATGCATGCCAGCAGGGTGACAGCCCACGGCGGGAGGCTGCTCAGGGACAACATCTGGTTCCCAATCCATGTAGAGAGGCCAGAGCTCTGTAGGAAGAGGTGTTACAGTAAGAAGAAAGGAGGAGAAGCACATCCCAGCTAGAGATCTTAGACTTCAGAAGGTCAGGGATGTTGGAAGGCTGGATGACCAGGGATCCTCTCTGATCTTTAGTCTGGCTGGAACCAGAGGTGTTCCTAATTTTTATGATTTGATCATTTTTGTAGTTCAGAAAACTGGTTTTTATGATTGCACAACATTCAGTGTTTGGGTTTCGTCATGGGATGTGGAGAGCCACCTACCCTAATTGCCATGATCCTTCTTAGGACTTTGCCATGACAACTTGTCAGAGGTTAGAGATCTTTGCTCCTCAACTTCAATCTCATTACCCTTTCTCTAGCCTCTGACATCCTTACCCTGTGCATTGATTCGACAATGCCCTTCACAAAGTGCCAAGTATAGCCCTTTATTCTGCTTTTGAAATCAGTTTATTTTGTTACCTAAAAAAGGGAAAAATTTATCAACATCTATAGATAGTATCCTTTCCTGTGTTTTTAGGGAGATGAACAGGCAGGGCTGAGCACTGGAGGTTTTACAGGAGTAATAAAATAGAGGGGGATAAAAGTCTATTTCCACTTAGTGGAGAAGGTGCCTCCTAAGTGCCATGGAGGCTGGTCATTCAGCCCCAACCTGTTTTAGGTTCAAATCTCATCATGGCTGACATTAGTTCTACTCTCTGTCAGGAATTTTTTTTTAATTAAGAGGAGGGTCTTGCTCTATTGCCCAGGGTCCAGGATGAGTGCAGCGGCATGATCACAGCTCACTGCAGTCTCAACCTCCTGGGTTCAAGCAGTCCTCCCACCTCAGCCTTCTAAGTAGCTGGGACCACAGGCACATACCATCACACCCTGTTCTTTTTATTTGTAGAGACAGAGTCTTTCCATGTTGCCCAGGCCTGTTTGAGACAGGCCTCAATCGCTCAAGCGATTCTCCCACGTTGGTCTCCCAAAGTGCTGGGATTATAGGTGTGAGCCACCGCACCTGGCCTGCCAGTGCTTTTTGAAGACACAGATATGAAGGCATATTGACCATCCTGAATTTATTCCACTAGCAACAGTTACACACATCCACTTAAATAAATGAACATTCTGGCTGGGTGAGGTAGCTCACACCTGTAATCCCAGCACTTTAGGAGGCTGAGAAAGGTGGATCACTTGAAGTCAGGAGTTTGAGACCAGCCTGGCCAACGTGGTGAAACCCTACCTTTACTAAAAATACAAAAATTAGCCAGGTGTGGTGGCATGCGCCTGTAATCCCAGCTATTCAGGAGGCGGAGGCAGGAGAATTGCTTGAACCCGGGAGGCAGAGGTTGCAGTGAGCCAAGATTGTGCCATTGCACTCCAGCCTGGGTGACAGAGTGAGACTCTGTCTCAAAAAAAAAAATAAATAAATAAATATTCCCACTTGGAATGATTCATTTGGTTGGAAGATGTTCACCTGCAAATAGGGAGGGCTACCTCCCTCTCCTAAAAAATGAAAGGTATCATTGAGTTTTGTATTAAAAACTCCAGGTTGCCATATGCATCCTGCCTCCCTTCCTCTCTCTCTTCTATGGTGACAGGCTCTGCCTTTTCCCATGGTACCCTAGAAACTGCGAATGCAATGACAATATGGAGAGCAGGGGCAGAAAGCAAGGTGAGACATTTATGATTCCTCAAGCTCTTAAGTCCTGCTACGCATGTTTTACTATTAAAGACCGCCTTCCCTACACTGCCAGCATGTTACTTTTTCTCCTCTCTTCCAAATTCATCAAAAGCTCATTTCATCTCTAGAGTACCCTGGCCACCTCCTGGCAAGCTCATAGACAACTGAGGACCAAAGGCCTTCAGAATTCTCTTTGTTGTAGCCACTTCACCTTGTAGAACTTTTCTTCCTTTTTTTCCTCTCAACTCACTGAGAGCTTACAAACCCAATATGTGCAGACTGCATCAATTAATGCTTGTTTCAGAGCCCCAAGGCCTCCAGGAACTCTGTAATTGTTCCCTCTGGTAACACATTAAACCTCGCTCATTGGACAGAGGCAGGGGAGGAACAGCAGTTAGTTGAATGGAAATGGTACATTATATGAAGAGATGGAGTTTTACTTAACATGTTATCCAAATAGTACTGGTAAGTAAAGTGAAATAATTTTTTTTTCTTTTTGCGACAGAGTTGGGCTCTGTCACCCAAGCTGGAGTGCAGTGGCACCATCTCAGCTCACTGCAACCTCCGCCTCCCAGGTCCAAGTGATTCTCATGCCTCAGCCTCTCGGGTAGCTAGGATTACAGGCGTGCACTACCATCCCTGGCTAAATTTTTTTTTTTTTTTTGAGAGGAAGTCTCACTCTGTTGCCCAGGCTGGAGTGCAGTGGTGTGATCTCGGCTCACCGCAACCTCTGCCTCCCAGGTTCAAGCAATTCTGCGGCCTCAGCCTCCCAAGTAGCTGGGATTACAGGCGCCTGCCACCACACCCAGCTAATTTTTGTATTTTTAGTAGAGATGAGGTTTCACCATGCTGGCCAGGCTGGTCTCAAACTCCTGATCTCAGGTGATCCACCCACCTTGGCCTCCCCAAGTGCTGGGATTACAGGCATGATCCACTGTGCCCAGTCCCTGGAGTTTTGCTTTTGTCACCCAGGCTGGAGTGCAGTGGTGTGATCTCCGCTCACTGCAACCTCCTCCTCCTGGGTTCAAGTGATTCTCCTGCCTCAGCCTCCCAAGTAGCTGGGATTACAAGTGTCCGCCACCACGCCTAGCTAATTTTTGTATTTTTAGTAGAGACAGCATTTCACCATGTTGGCCAGGCTGGCCTCAAACTCCTGGCCTCAAATGATCCTCCTGCCTCAGCCTCCTTAAGTGCTGGGATTACAGGCGTGAGTCACCATGCCCAGCCTAGTAAAGTGAAATAATTTATTGGCAATTATTTTTCCAGCAGAACTATTTTATACTATGATTTGAAATAAATTAGACTTCAAAGTTAGACAAAAACACAATCAAAGGAAGTCTTAATTCTTTAAACTTTTGGTATGAAAACATTTCACAATGGATTTTCTTCACTAATGTCAAAACTGAAATTATTTCAAACTCTGTAGGAATCACATATATGCTACCTAAATTATTATTAGAATTAGTAGAGGCAGTAGGCTTTACAGAAATAACTGTACTATCTCTAATGTGTGCACAATTTTGTTTTTGTTGTTTTTTTTGTTTTTTTGTTTTTGTTTTTTGTTTTGGTGGCAGGGGATAGGGTCTTCCTCTGTCTTCCAGGCTGGAGTGCAATGGTGGGATCTTGGCTCACTGCAGCTTTGAATTCCTGGGCTCAAGCAATCCTCTTACCTCAACTTCCTGAGTCGCTGGGACTACAGGTATGCACCACCACCCTGGGCTAATTTTTGATTTTGTAGAGATAGGATCTTACTATGTTGCCTAGGCTAGTCTCAAACTCCTGGACTCAAGCAATCCTCCCGCCATGGCCTCCCAAAGTGCTGGGATTACAGACTTAAGCCACTGTGCCCAGCCCAATTTTGGTTAAAAAAAAATAAAATCTTGCCAGGCCAATCTTGTCAGAGGCCAAAACTAACAACTGAAATTCAATAAAGATAAATATAAATATCCCCAACTTGGAATGAGAAATATTGATAGCGTATATATAGGATGGGTTGAAGGTCCAGCAATGATGAACAGTTAAAAGAATGAAGGGTTCTAATTGACTGCAGTTTTAGTATAATTGTTGACATGAGTGCCAAGGATGCTTTATAAAAGCTTCCATAAAAATGCAGGGTGCTGCTTGAATCAGAGGTGAGAGATGGGGCTTGGGTAATATAACTACTCTACTTGGCAGTAGACTGACCACCTCGTGGACCATGTTTGAATAAGGCCAAGTGTAGTGAGTCCTGAGGAGAGAGACCAGATGGTATGGGTCACTACTTCTTGATTTTTTTCATGTTAATAATTATTAGCTAGGAGCAGGTCCCAGAGAACAGAGCTGGAGCCAACAGTGAACAGACAACATGCAGAAGACCTGAGCTGGAAATAAGGAACAATTATTCTCATTCCCTGCACAGGGAGTACCTTGTCAGTGGAAGTGTCCAAGCCAGAGGTGCCATGGAGGGGAATCTCACCATTGACAGGAGATAGGACTCATTGTTTTCTAAGGTTCTCCTTAGTGTAGTATTCTGGGACCTTATTATTAATAATGCAGATAGTATTTTGGGCCATCAAAAGTGAACCAAGCCGGGCGCAGTGCCTCGTGCCTGCAATCTCAGTACTTTGGGAGGTCAAGGTGGGTGGATCACTTGAGGCCAGGAGTTCGAGACCAGCCTGGCCAACATGGTGAAACTCCATCTTTACTAAAAATACAAAAATTAAGCTGGGTGTGGCGGCATGTGTTGTGATCCCAGCTACTCGGGAGGCTGAGGCATGAGAATTGCTTAAACCTGGGAGGCAGGGGTTGCAGTGAGCTGAGATGGCGCCATTGCACACCAGCCTAGGTGACAGAGTGAGACTCTGTCTCAAAAAAAAAAAAAAAAAAAAAAAAAAGAACCAAGTTTAGCATGGGATAATGCATGTAGACAAGGTGGAGGGAGAAATAGTCTGAACCTTAACCTAATTCATTCTTAAGATTGTTTTCTATTTTATGGAGGGCTAACACTTTAGGAAATTCAACCATCCCCTCACATCCCCACCCCACTTAAAAGATCTCATCCAAAATCCCATCCAATCAGAAAATCAAGAAGCATTTACATCAGCTTTAGCCTAGATTTTCCAAAGGGGCTCAGTCTATGTATTGTGGACAGACAGTTCACCATGTGTCACTTGGAGCACCTCTGGTCCCTTACAGAGATCTCCTATTACCACTCCTGTTACCTATTACCTATGTCTATCTCCTGTTACCATCTCCTATTGCCACTGTCAAATCCCAGAAGGAGATGGCTACAAACTCTAATAAACCTTTTGCTTGTAGCAGCATGGGCCCCATAGATGAACTATCAATGCCCATGTGTCATGACTGTGTGGCACAGCTGATCTGTTCCTCTGTTCCTAGTAGCGCTAACTGAGAAGCTTAGGGCAAGAGAGGACATCCATCCTGCTCTATTGCTTCCATTCCCAGGGACTCTGTGAACATTCTCAGCTGCTTTGAGTCTTTCCTCCCATGCCTATAATGGCTCATTAGGTAAAGATGCTGGAAAAGTATTTGACCCATAAGAACAGAATTCAAGCCGGGTGCAGTGGCTCACGCCTGTCATCCCAGCATTTTGGGAGGCCGAGGCGGGTGGATCACTTGAGGTCAGGAGTTCGAGACCAGCCTGGCCAACATGGTGAAACCCTGTCTTTACTAAAAATACAAAAATTAGCTGGCATCATGGTGCACGTCTGTAGTCCTAGCTACTTGGGAGACTGAGGCAGGAGAATTGCTTGAACCCAGGAGACAGAGGTTGCAGTGAGCTCAGATTGTGCCACTGCACTCCAGCCTGGGCGACAGAGCAAGACTCTGTCCCCCCCACAAAAAAAAAACAAACAAACCCAAAGAAACAGAATTCAAGAATTACCTTGCTACCAGAAGCCAGAGCATAGCCTCCCCCAACCAGAATGACAATCTCCCAGGGCATGGTCTTCTGGAAGTCCTTCCACGTGATGATGGGCTCGGTCCCCAGTGAGTGCTCCTGGTTCTTTCCTGGATTAGAGAGAGATGTAAAGCCAGATAAACCCTGATGGGCGTGATTTGTGGAGATAGGAGCCTAATTGGTGAAGTGGATGATTTGGGATACGGCTATTTGGGGGGGTGGGAATCTGAAGGACCTTGGTAAATCTCTTTGGGAGTATTAGTCTGATTTGGGTATTCTTCAACGAGAGCTACCCGCAATTTCTTCCCTTCTCTCACCATCATTCTTTGTCCCAAAGCAGGGCTTCTTCGCTGGAATGAGGAAGAGGAGGAAGCCAAGGAAGACAGAGACTGTGGCATCAGTGCGGTAGCCTTTCCTAGTAAAGAGACAAGCATAGCTGAGGAGAAGGGTCAGGAATTTTCAGGAGTAACATGATGTCTCGGAGCAGTCTGTCTGAACACAGTGCCTCTTTTTAGGACTTATCTAGAGGTGACATTAACCTTACTACTTGCCAGTTGCTGCCACGCTATCCACTTTGGATTTAATGGGCAATGGTGAATGTCTGGAGGCAGGGCCTGGCTAGAGTAGATGTCTTAGTGTGAATTTATGAGCCGGTTAATTGGGGCAAGTCCTAGATGGAGTGATCAGGAGTGGAGTTGGTTAGATAAAGGAGAATAGAAGAGGATGAGACTTCTTTCCTATGAAGGCCACACCTCCATGTGCCTCCCTTCTCAAGTGAGAAGTTGATTTCTTCTTTACAGTTGGTACTTTATAGATGTTTCCTCCTTTAACTTTCATAACCACCTATGAGGTAACCAAGGTTCCAAGAGCTTATGTAATGAGACTACATGCAGCACTGGATCCCAACCCCAGACCGGGACTTCAAAGAGTGTTTTTCCTTCCTGATTTCACACTGCAGCCTCCCTAAAAAGAGTCCCGGGGAATGAAATCTTCCTGGCTTCATATCTGCCCCTGAGAGTCTATGAGGTCTTGCCTGAAGAATTGGGGTGAGGGGGTTGTTCTTAAGGAGGAAATGATATCACTTACTTTTCAAAGAAAGAATCCCAGCCAGGGACAAAGCCAGGCTCCCGGGTAAACCACAGTACGGTCATCAGGATGAAGAAAAATCCAGTCACCATTTCAGGGTAGCTATAAAATAAAACAGAAAGACCCACTCAGGAACTGAGAAATTTCTAGCTTTTTCACTTTGCTTCTGGAAGCTTCTGTATTTAGAGTTTCAATACCCTAGACATAAAACACACTCACTGCCTAACCACTATGAATGGCTGACAGTGAGATGAGGAGAAGACTGAGTGGCCCCAGAAAATATGACATTAACCATGTTCCTGGAGAAACTTCGGTAGAAAGGGCAAGAGAACACAGCACTGTACATTTGTAAAAGAATTTCAAATACAGCCTACAAGGAGAGTGCAGTGAAATAGGCAGCCCCAAACACTGTGCTGGTGGGAGGAGGAATTGCTACAACCTTTTTGAGGCCATTTGATGATACACATCAGAAGCCTTAAAGTTGGTCATTCCCTGGCCGGGTGTGGTGGCCCATGCCCGTAATCCCAGCACTTTGGGAGGCCGAGGTGAGCGGATCACGAGGTCAGGAGATGGAGACCATCTTGGCTAACACAGTGAAACCCCATCTCTACTAAAAATTCAAAAAATAATCTGGGCATGGTGGCACGTGCCTGTAGTCCCAGTTACTTAGGAGGCTGAGATAGGAGAATCGCTTGAACCCGGGAGGTGGAGGTTGCAGTGAGCCAAGATTATGCCACTGCACTCTAGACTGGGCAACAGGGCGAGACTGCATCCCCCCCCAAAAAAAAAAAAAGTTGGTCATTCCCATTATCTAACCAGAAATGCATACTGAGACATTAATTACCTATTAAAAAATGGAAGCATCCTCTATATCCAATGATATTTCATGACACTGAATACATTTTGATACAACTCTATGTTAAAATGAGATGCATCCACTGATAATCCCATTTCCACAGCAGAGTTAAGGATGTGGAACGTACTGTACTGAGAGTACGATGTTGGCTTGGGAAAGGCAAGGTATACAACAGTTTCAGTGTGGACTGAATTTTACCAAAAATACGTAAGAGTTTTGCACAAAAAAGCATGGAAAGAAGTGTTAACATTTGTTAACACGGGGTACTAAGAATCCAGTCAATTTTAATTTTTTTCTTGTACTGTCTTGTATTTTTGAAATGTTCTATAATGAACATGTATTCCTTTTATAACTTAAAGCTTTAAATAAGACAGTGTCTACCTGGATTGTTTTATGCAAAGTTGTATGTGCCAGTTGCTATAAAAGGAGAAATAGCACTAAATAGGAAGCTAGGTCCCTGTGGAAAAGCTGATGGAAGTGGCTGAGGATTGGTTAGTGATTTCTTGGACGCTCTCTCTCCAAGTCTGTCTTTGATACGGCCTTATACCCTAAATATAGCACAGAGTCTCCCATCTCCCTGGGAGTGATAACTGGACCACTGTGGTGGTGCGTCTGAGCAATGAGAGGTGGCCTGGCTTTGGAAGGAATTCACATTTTCCAAGAGGGTGGCTGTGCTGTCTTTCCCATCTTCTGCCTCTGTCTGCCCCATGGTCAGCACTCCATCCCATGCCATGGCTATACCTTAGACTCCGAATAGAGCAGAGGGGAAGGGTGGCCACCTGAAATCTGGGCCAGCTTGGCTTTGGCATTAAATAGCATCTTCTAAAGGCCTGATTCAGAGTTGTGGAAAATTCTCCCAGTGTCAGGGATTGTCAAGAACAAGGCTGCTCCTGTGCTCACTTTACCTGCTGTGTTTCTGCTGGAGGAGGAGAGAAGAGGAATGGCTGATTTTTACCTAATGTCTCCCAGCTTTTCATATTCTTCTTGGATCCTCTTCTCTGACAACTGTTCCCTTTTGGTCTTCTTCTTCTTGCTCAGAGAGCAGGTCTCTTTAAAACTGAGAAGGGAGAATGAGCAAATGATTAAAGAAAACACACTTCTGAGGCCCAGAGATCACATGCTCTATCCCTCTATCCCCCACCTATTCATATGGCTTTTATCTGCCACATTATCCGGCCTCTCATCAACCTTCTCCCGTAGCCTACTGGGGATATCCATCTGGGTCTGTCCCTGGTATATTGGTGTGAAGTGATGTCTCAGGGACTTGTGCAAGTGTATTCATGTGGGGTCATTTCTACCTACTTGTCTTTTATGTAAGTAAAATAATCAGTGTAATGTGGTATATGTGTCTAGATGTATAAACTAAAACTTTTATTCCACTATGTGTCTAGATGTATAACTAACATTTTTACTCCAGAGAAGCTTTGTCTCTAGCCAAACAAACACACAAACATCTGCATATATGGAACACACAGTGTTAGTTTTATATTAGCAATACTGGAGTTAAGAAGTGTATAGTTATCATTGGTTTGACAACAGTCTGAGTAAAAAGAAAAGTCAGAGAACATTTCTTGACCAATGGGAGCATTGGGTTATATGGACTAATAACAAAACATTATATTATCTTCCCTTATGTGTTTGAAACCGATGAAATTTGGAGTAGACTAACTTGTTATTTTGAGGCATATGAGCATATTTTATTCAGGCTACTAAGTATAAATCACCCATGCCTATAAAGTTTAACCTAATGCAAATTCTACTTGGAGTCATATTTTTTATTTCCTATTTCTTGGAGTAATTGGAAGTGCTCTATATGCTTTGAGAGCAATAAAACGACATTAAATACTCTTCACGTCAGACTTTGTATAAACTGGACAGGCTCTCTAACCATTTAGTTGGAATTAAGAACATTTCATTGTAGAGCTGAGAGTGAAGTGCAGAGTTCACAAATGTTTAGAATGTCTAGAAGAGACAGCACCTGACTCTCAGACCAGACCACTGCATTCTCCTTGGGCATCCTCTGTGGTTACTTGGCAGTCCCCCTTGCACAGAGCCATCCAGGGCCCATGCCATGGCCTTTGGATCAACAGGGGGGCCTCAGTGCTTTGCTGAAAGGGCCCTGGGACTCACTTGCAGCCCAGGAACAGCCAGTGCATCCAGAACCAGCTGACCACCAGCATGATGAGGGATATGGGGAAGCTGAAGAGGAACCAGGTGCCAAAGTTCACCACCTCTGCGGCTGGATACTGGCTGGAGGGTAAAGAACCAGGTCAGCAATTAGAAAAGGGAGGGTTTCCGTATGGTATTTTGGGGTAGTATGCCAAATGCTCCCTAAAACATATAGCTGGGCTAAGTGGGGAGATAATGATAATGATATGGTAAAACATTGTCTAGGATTCATTTAGTTGACAGTTGCAATTGTACAGAGCCCAGACAAGAATCATGAAACTAGCTAACAAAAGGAATCAAAACAACTAAAATTAATATCATTAAAGTGTATATACCTTGCACTCAAGAGAATGACTCAGGACGTATTTGCCCTTAAAGATTCTGCTAAGTTTATTCATCTGGTTTTCAAGGCAACAGAAAATGGAGCAGCTTGGTATACTTTGTTTCTGAAATCACCAAAGGAATGTAAGTTTTGACTGGGGGACAATTCTGGAGAATCTGGAGCTGTAGGGCTTAATGAAGTTTTTAGATATTAACGGTGCCCATAAGAGAACCAGGACTTGGAATCTCCAAATCTTTATCAACATCCACTGGTCTCAGGGTAGAGGGGATTTGTATGGGGAACTGCTCATTCATCAGCAGGCAGAGCTGTGGCCTCCCAGCCCAAGTGCTGTTTCCTGGGGAGCCTGGATGGACCACGTGAGAGCTGTGGCTTTTGCCTAGGCAAGGCTCAGGCCTAAATGACCTATGCTGTGTTTTCGTTGGGTCTCTGTTTTTGGGGCTGGGCGTAAAACTCCTCAAGGTGTGAGACATCCCTCTATCAATGATACCTTCTCCCAGATCTTTACCTTCCCTCTCATCTGGATCATCCCTACCAGCATTTAAATGTCTCCCATCTTGAAAACTCCGTCTTGACCCTGCTTTACTTTCCTTTTATTTATTTATTTATTTTTTGAGACAGAGTCTTGCTCTGTCGCTCAGGCTGGAGTGCAGTGGTATGATCTCAGCTCACTGCAACTTCTGCCTTCTGGGTTCAAGCGATTCTGTTGCCTCAGCCTCCCAAGTAGCTGGGATTACAGGAGCACACCACCATGCCCGGCTAATTTTTGTATTTTTAGTAGAGACGGGGTTTCGCCATGTTGGCCAGGCTGGTTTCGAACTGCTGACCTCCGGTGATCTGCCTGCCTTGGCCTCCCAAAATGCTGGGATTACGGGTATGAGCCACAGTGCCCGTCCCCTACTTTCCTTTTATTATCATCCCACGTCTCTCCTTCCCTTCACAGTCAGCTCTCCATTTTCTCACTTCTATCTTAGTCCTCAACTCACCAGAATCTGGCTGCTTCTCCCACCACTTGACCAAGGTCCTCTTGCCTACATCATTAGTAACCTCCATGTCACCAAATCTAATGGATACATTTTCATCCTTCCTTTGCATCATCATTCATTGACATTAAATATTGTAGGCACTTCCTTTTTCTTGAAATACTTTCCTCCCTTGGGTAGAGTGGTACCAGATTTCCCTTTCCTCTCTGTTGTCTAATACTGTTTCCTTCTGTCCATTAAATATGTGAGCTTAATATTTATGTCCTCTGTTCTCCTTACTCTGTATATTCTAAGTAGTTTCTTCCACTCCCGTAGCTTCCCTTACCAGGAGGCAAAATGAATATGTGGCCCCTTTACCCAAAGGTTATTATGAATATCCAGGCAGGGACAGCAGAGCATTAAACCAAGTGTGACGCCTGTCTGGGCATGGTGGCCCTGTTTCCCTGTGCAGGCGGCACGCCCATGACCCCTGCCCTGCAGTGGTCTTCAAATCTATGCCTTCAGCCTAAACATTAATATTTCCCTTGACATTCACAGGTCTGTTTTCACCTGGACATCTCAGCCTCTATGCCAATTTTTCCAACACCCCATTCCTCCTCTTTCCCCTCTATTCTTTCACCTGCCAAGGGCAGGAGCCTGAGAGGCAGACGCGGCCTTTCCCTCTCTCAGGCCCTGTCTAACCTTCCCAAGACCCAGCAAGTGACCTCTGAGTTTCCCTTAAACCTGACTGTTCCTCCTCCCCACCGCGCTGTCAGCCAAGCCACCGGCTGCCCTGGACAACTTTGCAGCAGTGTCCTGAATTGCCTTCCTGCTGTCTGCTTTCTCCTTTCCAATCTGTTCTCCTTTTTTTTTTCTTTTTCATCCAGAATGAGTTTTCAAAACTATAAATCTGACCACCTCACTCCCTGCTTTAAATTCTTTAAAAGCATCTCAGAGCCTTTCAGATGTGGTCCAAGTTCCTCAGTGGGTCTTGCCAAGCCCTGGAGATCTGCCCGTCCAGCTCTCTGGCCTCCTCTTACTCTCTGTCGTTTTCTTTTATGTGCTCTGCTGTCCTGCCTCGGAGCCCTCCTACGCACTGTTTTCTTTGTCTGGATAATCTCCCTTCATCTAGTTTACTCCCGTCCTTCAGGTTTCCACATGGTCGCCTCTTCAGGGAGGCATTTCCTCCCTGCAAATGGGCGAGCTCCCCCAGCAGGGCTCTCCCTGCAGAGTCCTGGACTTCTCCAGTCTCACTTAGCTATAATGACTTATTTCCCCCTTTTTTCCTTTTTTAAATTTTTATTTATCTATTTTTTGAGATGGAGTCTTGCTCTGTCACCCAGGCTGAAGTGCAGTGGCACGATCTTCGCTCACTGCAACCTCTGCCTCCTGGGCTCAAGTGATTCTCCTGCCTCAGCCTCCTAAGTAGCAGGGATTACAGGCACCTGCCACCATGCCTGGTTAACTTTTGTATTTTTAGTAGAGATGGGGTTTCACCATGTTGGCCAGGCTGGTCTTGAACTCCTGACCTCAAGTGATCTGCCTGCCTTGGCCTCCCAGAGTGCTGGGATTACAGGTGTGAGCCACCGCGCTGGGACTTTTTTTTTTTTTGAGATGGAATCTTGCCCTGTCGCCCAGGCTGGAGTGCAGTGGCACGATCTTGGCTCACTGCAACCTCTGCCTCCCAGGTTCAAGTGATTCTCCTACCTCAGCCTCCTGAATAGCTGGGATTACAGGTGTGCGCCACCACACCCGGCTCATTTTTGTATTTTTAGTAGTGACAGGGTTTCACCATGTTGGTCAGGCTGGTCTAGAGATCCTGACCTTGTGATCCGCCCGCCTCGGCCTCCTAAAGTGCTGGGATTACAGGCATGAGCCGCTGCGCCCAGCCTTTTCTTTGTTTTTGTTTTTTAAATAGAGACACTGTCTTGCTCTATCGCTCAGGCTGGAGTTCAGTGGTGGGATCATGGCTCACCGTAACCTCAAATTCCTGGGCTCCACAATTCTGTCTCAACCTCCTGAGTAGCTGGGACTGTATACAGGTGCGTGTCACCATGCTCAGCTAATTTTTTAATGTTTTCTAGAGACAGGGTCTCACTATGTTGCCCAGGCTGTTTTCGAACTCCTAGGCTCAAGCAATCCCCCCGCTTTGGCCTCCCAATGTGCTGTATTACAGATATGAGCCACTGTGCTCAGCCTGTTTTTCCCTCTTTCTACAGAAACTCTTCTATTCTCATTTTCTACCATATCTCTAGCACCTAGTCCAGTTCCTGACACACAGTGGTGGTTAGTAAATATTTGACCAAGTGAATCACTTACTTGTTGAAGTGTTCCAGGAAGATGAGGCTGGTGGAGGTGCCGATGATGGTGGTCAGGCCGCCAATGGTAGCGGAGTAGGATATGCTCAGGGAGAGGCACTTGCAGATCATCTGGTCGTGGTGGGACCTGTACTTTCTGTTCAGCTTCTGCTTCCTGGGGCTGGGGGTCAAGACTTGTGGCTTTTCCTAACAAAGGAAAATCAGTGAATCTCTCCAGCCCAGCTTGGGCTGTCTGGCTGAAGCATGAGAGGCAGGAGGCACCATGGTACAGCAGAAAGAATTTGAGCTTGGGTGTCAGAAAGACAATCACAGTTTCTACCATTTATCAACTTGGGCATGCATCTGAGCTGCAGTTTCTTCTTTGTAAAATGGTGGAAACCATATTTTCTCTGCTGAATTGTTGTGAAGAGTAAATGAAGTAATATACGTAAAGCACTTAGAACACTTCCTGGCATTTAATGAATGGTAGGCTATTATTATTTTTGTGATTAATGTTATTATTGACAGCATGGCTTGTTTTTTATTCGAACTCCAGTAAAACTGGTGTCACTCCACATTGTGTTTGAATAACAAACAGATGTTATTCCTGTAGAGTTAGAATGACAGGATTTGGCCTTCCCCTCAGGCCCTTTCTAATCCTACCAAGACCCATCAAGCTACCTCTGAATATCTCTCAAATCTGGCCATTCGAGTCCATCAAGCCCTGATGGAGAGATGACTAAAAAATACACCTGGATTACATAAAAACCCTAGTCTTCATTGGGAAGAGGGTTGAAGTGTGATTCTTTTCTCCTTGCCTGACTTTTCCTCTTTACTTTTTTCTTCCCCCTTGCAGATAAACTTCAGCTTAGTTGTGGTCCTCTCTGGGCTTGCTTGCTCCAGATGACAGCCTTTCAGGGTCAGAGAGTTTGCTGAACTCTGGTCTCAAGTGTTGCCTGAAGAAGCAAGTCCCTCCTGTTCCCTTCACACCTGGCCACCTTCACTGATTCTTCATGAGACTGGGAAGGTCCTGGTGCAACTGTCAGCAAGTCAAGTCATGAAAGAACCAATGGGGAAGCGCCACCTTGCCACATCTCTCAAAGCCCTTTCCCACTGCCCCGTCTTCCTAGTGGGGCCGAAGTATGGCTGACCCTTCCAGACCTCTAAAAGATCCATTGATCAACAGAGCTGGAAGAGACCTCAGAGATTCTTTGGTCCAGTGGTTTTCCACAATCCTTTCTTCTAGTGAAATTTTACACAGAATAGTATAAGTGTAGCAATTGGATACATCCTTTTTTTTTTGAGACAGGGTTTCACTCTGTTGCCCAGGCTAGAGTGCAGTGGTGCCATCATAGCTCACTGCAGCCCTGACCTCCTGGGCTCAAGTGATCCTCCTACCTCAGCCTCCTGAGTAGCTGGGACTACAGGCATGCACCACCATGCCAGCTAATGATTTTACTTTTATTTTTAGTAGAGATGAGGTCTGGCTGTGTTTCCCAGGCTGGTCTTGAATTCCTGAGCTCAAGTATCCTCCTGCCTTGGCCTCCCAAAGTGCTGAGCCACCACACCTGGCTGGCATGCATCCAATTTTGTAATTGGAAGTATATTGATGGGTTAATTGCATGTCGTCAAGGAGACTTGGATTTGAATCAGAATGCTCCCCTATCTAGTTCCTTGGCCTTGGGTTACGATTTCATCTCTGCCTTGTTTGCAAAAATGGAGCTCAAAATCACTACCTCATTGAGCCAAGACCATAGAAAAAATGCTGACTGCAATGATTGATACATAATAAGCATTTAATATATGGTGGCAGTTATTTATGATGATGGATATTAAACAAGTGAGACTGTTCTGATGAACACAGACATTTGAAATCAAGGGTCGTAAGTGACAGTTGCTATTTTACACAAGCCTCAACATTCATTCATTTGACTTCTGCATTTTGTTTCAGAGGAATCGTGCCAGGAAGACAATTATTAGTTCAGAAAAGCAGGTGCCTTACAATCTTAGGATACTCAAATAAAATATTTGCAGCGTCCCTGAAGCACCTTTGAAGACTAGTTTGAGGACCTCTGATCTACACCAACTCTCAGCTTTTATAGTTGAAGACACTGGGGCTCAGGCATGGACTGTCTTGCTACAGTCAAGTGAGCTTGATGTCTCACCTCCATGGTGCACACAGGCCAGACATGTATGTGGGTAATGAGTGCCTGGTGACAGCTCACTAGCCTGACTCCCTTACGACTTCAAGACCAGTGCCCTTGGGAAGCAGTTCACAGCGTTTCATGTAGGAAACAGGGCCAGAAGGGGCCATTCTATTACCTGGGATGGGTGTTGCTTCTTGCCCTGGTGTTGGTTTGCAGTTTTGATGGGGTTGGTGATCGAGGGCACACCATTCAGGTTCTGTTGGGACAAAGGCCATCTCACTATTAGGAAGAGGAAGTGGTGAGCCAAGTGCCTCGAGAAGGACTACCTAGTCATCCCAGGGCCACCCCATGCCTCAGCACTGTGGGAACCAGAGGCCAGAAGCCAGGGGGAGCATGTACACCAGGTCACCTCAGCCAGGCCTGCCCCGCCCAGCCTGGTGTCAAGCTCTCCACTTGAAGAGACTTTGAAACTAGGCAGAACATGGCTCTGCCCTTAGAGGATAGCCAGCCTTTCTGGGACTTTATTAGCTAATGAAGAACCCTTTATATATAAGATGAAAAAAAAGAAAATGAAAAAAAAAATCACAACCAAGTCCACAGTTTTTTTGTTTGTTTTAGAGACAGGGTCTCACTATGTTGTCCAGGCTGGGGTCAAACTTCTGGGCCACAGCGATCCTCCTGCCTCAGCCTCCCCAGTAGCTGGAAGTACATGTGCACACCATTGTATCCAGCTGAAGTCCAATGTTTTATTGGCCTTTTATACTTCTCAATTAAAGATGTATAACCAGACTTGGGGGAGTGAAGTAAGTTCGAGTAACTGTGTGCAGGTAAACTCTGCTTTCCACTGTAAATGTGTTCTTTTCATTTTTATTTATTTTTATTTTTTGAGATGGGGGTCTCGCTCTGTTACCCAGGCTGAAGTGCAGTGGTACGATCTGGGCTCACTGCAACCTCTGCCTCCCAGGTTCAAGTGATTCTTCTGCCTCAGCCTCCCAAGTAGCAGGGATTACAGGTGCCCGTCATCAATCCTGGCTAATTTTTATATTTTTAGTACAGGTGGGGTTTCACCATATTGGCCAGGCTGGTCTTGAACTCCTGGTCTCAAGTGATCCTCCTGCCGTGGCTTCCCAAAGTTCTGGGAGTACAGGCATGAGCCACCACGCCCAGCCAATGTGTCCTTTTTAATAATAACATTTTGTCAATGGGATCCTCACTGAAAGGAACTCTGAGGTGGATCTGTGGCTGTTGAAAACCTGGTTCTGAATCTTGGGTTTCCATGAAGTGCTGAGGGATTTTCAAGTGATTCCAAAGCACAGAAAAACCCCAAGGCCATACCTCGTTGTGCATCAGAGTGGTGAGGTCTGCGTTGGACCTGCTGGAACCAAGCAGAGGACACAGGAGCCAGGTCAGTGAGGCTGACTCCTGGGAGGGGAGGTCCCCCTGCATCAGGCATTTAGTGTAAGGGACTTAAACTCTCTGGACTCCAGTTTTCTAGCCTCCAAAGAAGACTAATCTCTCCCTCGTCTTCCTTGCCTTCTGAGATGCTGTAAAGATTAGTGGGGCCAGGGGCCTGCTTCCTTCTGAGGGCAGGGGCAGCACTTTCCTTTGATATTAACAATCGTCCTAACAGCAGACGTGGAGTGGATATTAGATACAGAGTGCACATATATGGGCTTTAACCCCCAGACATTGTTAATCCTCATCACAGATCTATGGTCCTGGCATTCATACCTCCATTTACACCAGTACTTAGCACGGGGATGCTAAGTGGTGGAGGAGGGTAGGAGTCCAAGAGTCTGTCTCTCTGGAGGGCCTATGCCCCCTGATCATGTTCTCACTGGCTGACTCTGGGAAGACCACTATCTAGAAAAGGGAGCTTGTGATATTCGTATCTGAGGTGACAGGAGCAGGGAGGGCCTGGATTGTACTCAGGGAAAGTCAAGGGAGAGGGAGGGTGGGGGAGGGGGAGGACTTCTGATCAGCAAGTACACCTCAGGGGGCGAGTCTCTCCCACCCCTGCTGGTCCCCAACCTTTGCCTTGAGGACAGAAGAAGATGAGAACTTAGGCATCAGTGTAACTGACACACTGAGTAATCAGTGAATGTTTCCAGTTTGTCTTAGTTTCGAGGACAGTGGGAGCCACCAGCTCAGCCACTGTGAAGACAGCGTATTGGGCACACACATGCGGGATGTGGGTCCTGCGGCCATGGCCCCTCTCCAGGCTCTGTCAGGGAAGGATAAGAAGCTGACAGGCGTGCAGAGGGAAGTGTTCTTTGGAGTGAGTTCTTAGCCTGGGAGGAGAATGTGCTGTGATGTTTCCCCTCCCTTCTTCCCAAACCGGGTGAGGAGGGCAGGCAAGGATCCTCAGGTAGCATGGGAGGTGGTGGCCGCAAGAGTGCTGTTTGCACACCCAGCAAATGACCCAGTTCCCACCAGCACAAAAGATGCTTAGAGTTCTAGGGACAACTCAGGCTTTTCTTCTGGAGTTTGGGGATACATTTTTGTGTGGAAAAGAGCAAAGGCAAGAAGCCAGCAGGTGATGCCAGAGAGGCCACAGGGAGGAGAAAAGGCCACAGTGAGGATGGCCTTTTCCTGGGTCACCTGGGAAAGGCCTGCCCGGAGGCAGAGGCAGCCCCAACACAGGGGCTGTGGGGGAGTTAACCGCCAGAGCACAGGCCCAGGAGGGCGGCTGAGTGTTAATCCCAGAGCAAGGCCCTGCCATCAGGCCTGAGGCCCTGCAGAGGGCGCCATAAGGGGATGCTCCAAAGCCCCTGAAGCCAGTTGCCCCACAGATGAAAGAGCCAGGGACTGAAATCTCAGAGAGGGCACCAATCCTAGACCTCAATAAGCCCCGGTCCAGACCCTTCTCACCAGTTTATCTTTCCTGTACCCTAGAGCTGCTGTCCTAAGCCCGGAAAAGTCAGAAGCAGCAGAATGAGGGTGCAGTTAGGGGAAGAGGAGAAGAGGGAGGTAGAGGAAGACAGAAAGAAGCTCAACTCCCTCCCCCACTTACTTTCACCTTCTTTCTTCTGCAGGCCTAGGGTGAGGGGTGGGTGGGTGTGGGAGAAGCTTTGGATGAGAAGTTGAAGTTTTGATTTGAATTTGGACTAGTCTCCCAAATGTCTGAACATGAGATTGTTATAATACCTGAAAGGAAGCAGGAGAGCTATGGGATTTGCCTGAGATATCATCAAGGGTGATGTCATCAAGAAATCCAATATGCTATGATTGAAGATAGTGGTGGAGAAAAAATAAAGCGATTTCCTGATGGCACCCTTCCGCATCTGCCCCACTGCGAACGCTGATTTCACCCAATGTGCGTTCTCCTTTTTTACGACGGGCAAATGACAGAGCTGAGCTGTATTACAAATCCGGCTTTTAAATGTGGACTATTCATTGCGGCATGCCTGTGGGCCACATTTTGAAATAGAATCTCCAAATGGAATCAGCTGTTAATGGAGCTTCCTCCCAGGAATGTCTGAGGCTGTTTCTCCTTTTCCAGCTCTGCTTCCCATCATCACAAGGCCCTCTCACCTCCTGTCCCCTCATCCCCTACCTGTCACCTAAGTTTTCTTTGCCATATCTAACAAGACCAAATCTAGTAAGACCTTATCTAATATCTAGAAAATATTTCATGATTCTCCAAGAATCTGCAGTGGCATCGAGATGTGAATGGTTTTCCATTTACAAATTAAACATACTATTTTCCTAAAAGGGACATGAATTTAGATGAGATTCTGCATGGTGGCTGTGTGGACAGTTCATATATCCACTGAGATTCAGTGTGGCCTTTTTATTTCTTCCTCATCACTGCAACACTATGGTTAAGGGAGTGAATCTCCAGGTCCTGACAGGTGGCTCCTAGGTATGGAGAGGAAATGGGGGAGGTGGGGGGGGGTGTGGCAAGGTGGTGAGCTTGGGCCGTACATCTCAAAGAGCTGTTTATGGGTCCAGGTCCCCTCTTTTCTGACCTCCCCTATGGACTCTGAGAGGCTCTGTCTGGGAAGAGGGCAGTCATACTCACTCTTCATTGACAAAGATGAGTTCCAGAGAAGGTTGGCTGTTCTTTACATCCAGACCTACGAGTAGCAAAGAAAAGCAGTATGTGAGAGGTGGAGGCTGGGGCTGACCCTGTGGGTTGGAGCATAGCTCAAGGGCTTAGGGCGGGGGTGGGGCATATGGAGTGGGTGACATTTCTCCCTCCTGTTGCTCTGTAAGTAGAGTGGGGCTTATGGATGCAGACTGGCCCCAGGGTTTTATAGTGATCCTTGAGCATTTGGGGGCAAAGAGCAGTGTGTGCCCTTGAGCATTTGGCGGAAAAGAGCCCAGAAGTGAAGGAGGAAGGAAGAGCCAGAACAGGGAGTTCAGGGAAGCTTCAGAGTCCAAGAGGTGTGATGGGAAAGAGGGGAAAGGGAAGAGGAAGGGGAAGGTGGGGGCATGGCTGAGGGATTTCTGGGACAGGCACAAAGTTGGGCAGTCTCCCTAGAGGAGCCAGGCAGGAGGACCCCAGGGGAGGTTGGAGGAGCAAAGGAGAGATGAACTCCAGCAAACTGTACTGATGGGTTCGGCCTCTTCGGTGTTGGAGTTGCCCGCCACAAGCTGCTCGTCCTCAGCACTGACCAGCTCCTGCAGCACGGCCTCCACGATGGGCATCACCATGGCGGTGGTGGAGGTGTTGGACAGCCACATGGACAGCAACGTGGTACAGCACATGAAGCAGAGCAGCAGCCTGGAAGGCAGGGAGGGTTGAGGCAGAGCGTCCATGGAACATGCATCCCTGTGGCCCCACAGCGGGCCTCCTACCAACCTGCTGGGGCTGGTCTAGACAGCTGTGGCTGGAAAGGCAGGCATTTGTCCTGCAGGGTGCCATTCAGCTCTGTACTCCCAATGCTTGGCACAGCATAAGTATTAAAGCAATACTTGTTGAATGAATGAATCACACTTCATGGACTAGCGGCCTTAGCCAGAAAAAAGTCCTTAGTGAAGCAAAGAATAGCTCTGGTAGTAGGGCCACAGGGTGTAGACTTAATATTGCTTTTCTGTCTCTGCAGACATTGGCTAGAGCTTGGCGGTGATGTGTGTTTGTGTGTGGAAGGGAATACTTTCTTTGCCCTCGCAGCCAGCAATTTTGTGAGTTCCATGGCTCTCCTTGCTTTGCTGCCAAGTCACCATAGTTATCAGTGACCCAACAGAGATGAATGTTTGGAGCTCACAGTCCCACCCACTACCTGTCAACATGCTGAAGGCACAGCCTCCAAAATCACAGAAGTGTCCTGTGTCACTGTTTGTGTGCACTTTTCCAGCTGACATCTTAAAGCGTCAACACTTGGAGAAAAACACTAACAAGGTTAACCCTCTAATTATTTCTCTTTGGCTTTGAGAACATTGTGCAATGTGTGCCTGTACAGACATGTCCTAGTTTCCATAAGATAAGCCAACATAAAGACTACTGTGTTTATTATTTTAGGTGGAATCAGTGACTTTGCACAATTTGGGGACAGTACGTTTATCATGTGGACTCCATTGGCTGACAGCGACATGACTTTGCCGATTCTGTACCTACACGGGTAACTGCCTATGGGGGTGGCAACTTGCTGACTGATGTAAATAGGGAGGAATGGAAATGCAAGAGGATAAAAATTCTTGCAGATAGTACACAGAGATTTTAAAGAGCCACAGAGTCTCCATATGATATGACGAAATGCCACTGTGTGCCTGGGAGGTTGAGTGTAGGGACAAGATTATTACTGAGGTAGGGGGTGGATTAAGCTATAGTTATCATACCTGTTTGACAATCTGGGAGACAGGAACATGCTTTTAAGCATAACTTATAGTCATCTAAATGACTCATGTTGAGAACCAATACTATATTATTTATTTATACTTCTGTTGACTCCTCTAGGAGTCAGGGCAGCTTACATAAAATATAGCAAGAAAGTTGTAAACTAGAAGGAGGTGAGCAGGATATTCCAAAAGGGAAGGTACAGTTAGGGGAATCCAAATGGAGCATCGGTGAAGCTAACACAAAACTCAACCTTGACACCTCAACACATTCCCTGAGGGTGGGACTCCCTCCCGCATCACAGTCAAATGCAGTGTCTCTAACTGGGTCTGTGGTCTGAACTGATGACAAAAACTCAGGGTGGATGGGAGGAAACATTCACGTCTCCTTCAGTGACAAAGGAGAAGACAGCCACTTCCGGTCCAGCCTGTTCCCTGATACACAGGAAACAGGTTGGGAAACAATTTCTCTTGGTCCATCCTGTTTTACCTAATGGGCCCCTATATGTTGTAAGCTGCTGCCCTTGCAGCCTAGGTCAATGGGTAAGTTCTTTGAATAATGATAGCAAGGCCACAGGTTCAAATCTCTACTCCATGATCACAGACCCTCTCCCTGGACGGGTCCTATGGCTCTGGTGTCAGCCCATCCCTTTGGTAAAAAAACAGGCTGAAGTGGACATCCCGCAGTGACCTGAGACCACTGTCCTGGTGGCACACTGGGAGCTAGAAGGATGCCCTATGGCCTGGCATCCCAAATAAGACTTACATGCCCGGCTTGGCTCCGGCCATCAAGACCATGCGCAGAGCAATGCGCTTATGCAGGTTCCACTTCTCCACGGCAGCCGCCACGCAGATGACCCCCACCAGCAGCAGCGTGGTGTTCTTGAAGTACTCCGCCGCCACCTGTAGGGAGGCCAGGCAGGTCAGCCACCCTCCCGGACCAAGGACCCAGGGCCCAGCACCAGCTGGGAGAATGGGACATACCCAATAAAACCTGTTCTCAATCAAAGAGGCTGGCGAAGAGGAAGCAGGGAGGTGAGGATTATTGAAATAGCTGACCATCCTAGAGTCATATCTACTGAGCGTTCACTGTGGGCAGGCACTGTGCTAACTACTTTACAGATTATTTCATTCAATCTGGCCAGTAACTCTATAGGATAGATGTTCTTCTCCACTTTGGAAAACATAAAACCACTGTATTTAAATATGATGTGAATGTGATTTTAAAGAATAAACACATATAATTTTATATTGATCTTTTAAAATAACCCTAGGTTTCTCCCCAAACCTAATTTTTAATGTTTTTAGAAAATATTAGAAAATTATTTTCATTTCATTTCTATTAGAAAATTAATACATGCTCAGTATGGAAAACTTCAAAATATAGCAAAAGTTAAAGACAAAATTACCCTTAATCATGCTACTGTAAATACTTACAGTTTCTTCCATTTTTCCTGTATCTATATACATAAATGGATTTATACAGTATGTATACTTTCATATCTTGCCTTTTTTTCATTTAACATCATATCCTCATTATTGTTTTTCTTTGAGACAGAGTCTTGCTCAATTTTTTTTTTTTTTTGAGATGGAGTCTTGCTCTGTTGCCCAGGCTGGAGTGCAGTGGTGCGATCTCGGCTCACTGCAAACTACACCTCCTGGGTTCACGCCATTCTCCTGCCTCAGCCTCCCGAGTAGCTGGGACCACAGGTGCCCACCACCACACCTGGCTAATTTTTTTTTGTATTTTTAGTAGAGATGGGGTTTCACTGTGTTAGCCAGGATGGTCTCAATCTCCTGACCTTGTGATCCTCCTACCTCAGCCTCCCAAAGTGTGGGGATTACAGGCATGAAGCACGCCCAGCCTTATTTTTAAAAATTTAAATAACTCCCAATAATTCTCAAGTTCCAATGAATTCCAAAAATGAAAGTAGTATAAGGAATACCTATACACTCTTTTTTTTTTTCCCCCTGAACCATTTGAGGGTAAGTTACGTACATTTTGGCTGGTCCTTTACTCCTAAATACTTCAGTGTATATTTTCCTTTCTTTTTTTAAAAAAAAATTTGAGACAGGGTCTCACTTTGTCGCCCAGGCTGGAGTGCAGTGGCATGATCACTGCAGCCTCAACCTCTCAGGCTCAAGGTATATATTCTAAGAATAGGGATTTTCTCTTCCTTAGTGGCCACAGTACCAGTTATAAACTCCTTTCTACTTTTTAATTTAATGATGGGGAAGTTGAGACATAGGGCAGTTAAAAAGATGTTTCACATGTTTGAGGTTCATGGACCAAATCTTTGTTGATTCTCTCACTTGGAACGTTCTCTCTTTCCATCTCTGCCTGTACATTCCAATCAGACTTTGAAGCCCAGTTCAGGCCTGGCACCCTCCAGAAAAACCCTTCTTGTGGCCCTAGCCGCTGACTCCAGAATATTCCTCCTGGGCACCATTAATTCCACATACCACAGAGCACTTGGAGCAATGCTTGAATGATTGCTTCCTGCTTGTACTGTTGTCCATTTATTTTTGTATGTGTACCTCTCTTGTCTCTCAACTAAATTTTTCGGCTGTGAATGGTTCCCTTCTATATATCTTAACACCTAGTAGAATAATATGCAAAAGTAGATGCTCAATAAATATTTGTCACATACATGAGAATTGCTTCCAACTGGAGGAACCATGACGGAAATTGAGAGGAAAAGATATAGAAAAGTTTAACTTCTAATTGAAAAACCCTCTTAAAGTGAGAAAACAAGAACATTTTTAACTGTAGCAAAAATAAAAATTCAACAGGAAAGGAAATATATAGTAAAATACATAGCATTTGAAATAATATGTACATAATCATACTAATTTGGATTATTGAATTAACAGAAATTGTGATATGAGCATATTGGGAGGATGGTGGAAGGCGAAGTGGGGTATGTAAAAGAAAAATATCTTCCTGGGAGGTGGAGCTTGCAGAGACTGGTCTCAAAAAAAAAAAAAAAAAAAACAAAAACAAAAAGAAAAAATCTTCATCCGCTATAACAGGAAGTCAACTGATAGCCGCTTAAAGTGAGAACTCAAGGACTCATATAAGAATATCATGTGGGAATGGAGCTTAATGACAGAAGAAGCTGTTAACAAAGTTACAAGTTATTGACTCTGAGGGTGGGGTGGGACTTGGTAGGGGGGGAAGTGGGAGGGATGAGGAAAGAGACTGCTGACTTTTCATTATTAGCATTCAGTATTAAAGTATTTGATTTTTCAACTTTGTGCACGAAACACTTTGATAACATCAAAACCAAAGTAAAGGCAGGCTGCTCCATCTCTCCTCTCTCTCTTTTGCCCCATGGACATTTCATTGCATCTGGTTGATGAGGGTTGTGTAGAAGGGACATCTGCCCTCACTGTGACCATTTCCTGGGAGGAAGAGCCCCTGCTTCTGGTTAACCCAGTTCTTGTCTCTAAGCCCATTCCTCAGCGGACTACTGTCACGAATGCCCCCTGGGGGCAAGGAAGGCCCCTTGCTCTGGACAGCTTGTGATTCCATGGCAGAGTCCACTCTGAGAGGGCGGTGATCATGGTGGTGGGGGCGGGGGTGGGGTTGGGGGGAGCGGCCCCCTAGCGGGAGCAGGAGGCACTGCAGGATTGTCCTAGGGAAGCGGCTGAACTTGGAGGTCAAGGGCTTTTCTCACTCCCTGGTTACTTTTCCAGGCTTTGTGGCACAACCGGAGCTTTATTTTCTTGTCTAGCGAGGAGAGAAACCCACAGAAGATGCGGGACCGTTGTGGGAGATGGTCTTTCCACCAGCCCCTTGACACAGCCCTGCGAAGCTTTTCAAGTCAGCGCGACTGGGGTTACTTTCCCCGGGGACTGACTGACAAGAGCTACGTTTTCTGCCTCTTTATCATACCCCACTCTAGAACACTGGTTTGGCTGTGATGGCCTTTTAGGATGCTCAGTGCCTAAATGACAGGTAGGCCACTTTCTCTGGGTTCCACTTGGAGGCAGAGGAAAGGAACCAGGAATATGGAGAGCCTTCTAGTGCCGGCATTTTGCATGTTGCGTTCACTTTCTCATTTGAACTCCACAACAGTGCTGTGAAGCAGCACTATCCGTATCTCAGTTTACTGATGAGGAAACTGCGGGTTTAAGGAGCATCTCCCAGGTCACAGTGTAAGGGCAGAGGCAGGATATCACTCCAGGGCCTTCTGAATCCGAAGCCTCCTAGACAGCCTGCCACACGGTGAGCCGACTGGAAACCCCCATCTGATTCCACTCTAGGGGGATTTTCTGGGTCTCCCAGACAGCATGAGCTGGCACACATTTCTTGTCGTGTTTTTGTTTTTGTTTTTTTGAGACAGAGAGTTGTTCTGTGGCCCAGACTGGAGTGCAGTGGCGCAATCTCGGCTCACTGCAACCTCTGCCTCCTGAGTTTAAGCAATTCTCCTGCCTCAGCCTCCCAAGTAGCTGGAGCTACAGGTGCTTAGAAAAACTAAGGAAACCTCCTTAGTGAAACCACTACACCTGGCTAAGTATTTTGGATTTTTTTTTTTTTTTTAAGTAGGTACGAGCCTTAACCAGCTTGTTGGCCAGGCTGGTCTTAAACTCCTGACCTCAAGTGATCTGCTCATCTCAGTCTCCCAAAGTGCTGGGATTACAGGCATGAACCACTGCACCCAGCCCACTGGTACACATTTTTTATCTTCATTTATAATCGCAGTCCTGACACTGGCCTTAAATGCTCAGGGCAGGGCCAGCCTGAGCTCCAGGCCCAGCTTCAGTGGGATATTGGCTCTGTGCTGGGTGTTTGGTGGGCTCAGCTCTATTCTCATGTCTTTCCTGCTCCCTCGTAAGTAATACCATGTGCTTGGGAGACATGGCCTGGGGCTCAGGATATAGTTTGTGATTACAGAGGTAACATCACTGAGTGGGGAAGAGGGAGGACTCTGGAGTCAGCCGGGACTCCACTGTGTGACCCTAGACAAGTTATTCAGCCTCTCTGGGCTTCATTTTCTCGTCTTAAAAAAAAAAAAAAAAAAAAAAAAGGAAGTAAGGTTATGTGAGTCCCTACCTCGTAAGGTTATTACAGAGATTAAATGACACGTGCAAACCAGCAGGCATGGCCTGCCACATTGATGGCCAGGATCCCTGGTGACTCTTCCAGTTGTGAAGTGCTCCATCTAAAGGCTGACCTGGTTTGAGGCCATTAGCACACAGAGTGGGCTCATCCATGCACAGAGCAAAGCCACAGGGCTTTTTCATTTTTAGAAATTAAAATTCTGTTCAGTGGTGGTGTTTATTAGTTTTCTAGCCCATTGATTTTTCTTTCACAATAACACCTGGGTTATTCAGAACCTCCCAGGGAACACCAGACTTCCAGGATTGTCGAGGATGACTGTAATTGTTTTCTAGAGTGTGTTACAGATTTCCTGCCTTTATCAACAGAGCCTGTGCATTCTCCCCGGCTTCTTATGAGGCATGTGCCAACTCTCCCCATCATAGCCTCTGCCCAGGGAGCCCCTTATCGCTCTTGCCCTTGGCCAGCTGTCCAGGCTGCTGGTCCTTCTCTGGTCCCTGGGTCTGCATTTTGCTGGTTTCCCATCTCATTCTCAGGCGGCTGCATTTTCCTGATGTGAGGATGCTTGCCATTAGCATTCCTTTCCCCATTTTCTAATTTCCCAGACTCATATCCTGTGAGCTGGGAAGCCAGATAACGAAGCTTGTTAGCGTTATTTGTAAAGAGAAATTAGATTCCAAATGGCTCTTCCTCCCCAAGAGTAAAGTGCATGGATTTTAGGACATTTGCATTGGTGGTTTGATTGCTTTTTCTGCTTTTCTGCTCTGTGGTTTTTCTCAGTATGCCACATCACTGAACTTGGAGAGCAGAGGTGTTTCTGGACTGTGTTTTAGGAAAGATGGGCTCAAGGAAGTCCCCTTGACAAGGAATAGCTATAGCAATCCTGGGCTCTGAAGTTCAGATGAGTTACCTGCTACTGGACAAGCGAATGAACCTCTGTACCTCTGTCACCAATTCTTTAAGGGCCATAGTGATGCTACATAGCTAATTTAATCTGCTGTGACGTGGGCTTTATGCATAAGATAATGCAGGTAGGTTCTTATTTTTTTAAATTATGTGTTTTTTATTTTATATAATTTTTGAGACAGAGTCTCACTCTGTTGCCCAGGCTGGAGTGCAGTAGCATGATCTTGGCTCACTGCAACCTTGGCCTCCCAGGTTTAAACGATTCTCCTGCTTCAGCCTCCCCAGTAGCTATGACTACAGGCACCCACCATTGTGTCCGGCTAATTTTGTATTTTTAGTAGAGACGGGGTTTCACCATGTTGGCCAGGCTGGTCTTGAACGCCTGACCTTGTGATCCTCCTGCCTTGGCCTCCCAAAGTGCTGGGATTACAGGTGTGAGCCACTGTGCCCAGCCTCATCTGAACAATTTTGCAGTGAAGTTCTCTGAACGCTGGGAGCGGATACCTGGCCTGGCTCCCACTCAGTGCTAAGCTAAGCCCCGCCAGGGCTGAAGCCCCACAGGACTCCATTCCAGTTAGTGTCCAAGCAGCGCAGCCAAGCCAGCAGTGTCTCCTCTCCACCTTCCCTGGGGGCAGGAATGCTGTTTCTGCCGGGTAAGCCCCCAGCAGGGGGTCAGACACCCTTCTCATCACCTGATTTGCATTCCTGCTTCCATCTGTTTTATATATTGAGTCTTCTAAGATTTGGTTTAAAGAAAAGGTTTCATTGCTTAAAAACACATTCTTTGCAAATCCTGCCCTAGAGAATTCTAAAGTAGAGAGAGCCAGATGGGTGCTGGCATGACCCAGAGGCTGGCCCAGCTCCTGCATGACTGGAGGCACTGATTCATAACCACCACCACCCCTGCCCAGTTTCTCCTTTGGGACTGTATGAACTACCCAGATGGGGAAGCTGAGGCAGGGGTCTGAGCCACGAGCCAAGGGGCTGCTGGTCAGGTTGTGGCTCACAGGGCGCTGCTCTTCCCCCCAGAAACATTAGCTTGGTCTCGAAAGGCTGCAAGGCCTGTAGGCTCCCACTGAAGGCCCAGTGTGGAGCTCAGCTCTGGGCTGCGTCTGGGTGGCTGAGGGTGAGGGCAGCCTGGGGTTCAGGCAGGTGGCCAGCTGGATGGCCAGCCCACATGCCCACAGGCCCTCATGCAGGGGACCGGTCAGCCTCCATGGCGAGGAGAGGTGGGAAAGAAAGAGCTGAGAGTGCTTTATGAAATGCCCCCAGGCTTACTCAAACAGAGAAAGTCAGGGTAACGAGTCAGAGGGCAGGAATCTGGTGGGTCAGAAAGATCAGGAGCCAGCAGGGAAGCGGATTGATGACAGCCGACTCCAGCAGCCACGGCACCGGCACTGGGCGGCAGAGGCTGTGGGTTATCCCAGCGGGCGCGGCCTGTACTCCTCTCCTGCCCCTGCGGGAGCTGGAAGCTGAGTGACAGCAGCCCGAGGCCTGCAGCGCAGGGCCAGAGACCGCTGGCTGGGCCGAGGTGAGAGTGTGTGTGAGTGTGTGTGTATGTGTGTGTATGTGTGAGTGTGTATTTGTGTATATGTGAGTGTGTATGAGTGTGAATGTGTGTGTGAGGGTATGAGTATTTGTGTGAGTGTGTGAATGTGTGTGTATGAATGTGTGTGTATAAGTGTATGTGTGTGAGCATGTGTGAGTTTGTGTGTATGCATGTGGGTGTGAGAATGTGTGTATGAGTATGTATGTGTGTCTGTGTGTGTGAGTGTATATGGGTATATATGTGTGTATGAGTGTGAGAGTGTGTATGAATGTATGTGTGCATGAGTGTATATGTATGTGTATGAGTGTATGTATGTGTATGTGTATGAGTGTATGTGTGGGCATGTGTATGAGTGTATGTCTGAGTGTGTGTGAGTGTACATATATGTAAGCATATGTGTATGTGTGTATGCGTCTGAGTGTGAGTGTATGTATATGTGAGCGTGTGTATGAGTGTATGTGTGTGTATGTATGTGTGAACGTGTGTGTATGTGTGTGTATGAGTGTGTGTATGTGTGTGTGTATGAGTGTGTCTGTGAATGTGTGTGAATGTGCATTTGTGCATATGAGTGTGTATGTGCATGAGTGGGTGAGTGTGTATGAGTGTGTGTGTATGTGAGTGTGTGAGTGTGTGCGAGTGTGTGTGTGCTGGGGAAAGGATAGAGATAAAGAGCACATGCAATTACTCCCTGAAGTACACCCTAACCCTGGGCCTCCTGGACAGCTGTTTGTTCCCAATCCCCAACATCCAACCCATGCTTTCTACTCCACCAGGGAGCCCTGTGGTGCCCACCTCTATGCCATTCTCCTATAGACAGTAAATCTTAGCTAACTTGATTGACACAGGTATCATGCCCAGGCTATAAACTTTTGGAGCAACACATTAGAAGGGGCTTAGAGGACTTCAGAGGCAGATATAATGACAGTAAGTGAGAGTCACAGTGGAGCCAAAACAAAAACAAACACAAACCTAAAATACAGGACTCATCAGCAGAGGAAGTAGCAGCTGAATGCTCACAAGATCATTGAGGGACCTTAGAGTCCAACCCATCTCCCAAGGCACAAAGTCTGTGTCTAGTGTATCTGGCATGGTCATTTGGCTCAGACACCTAGGGACAGGAACACAAGGACCACACATGGCAACTCATTTCAGAGTTTTCCTTTATACAGAACGGGAAATTCCTTTATGGCACTCTGACTCTGGTTCTGGTGTGACACTTTGGGCCTGGAGTGCGGAGCTGTGGAAGCCTGGACTTATGTCCCATTAAGTCTTCTCTTCATTCCTCATGTGACTCAGGCTCCAGCTTTTTAACATCCTGGCCACCCACCTCTGGATGAGTTCCTTATCCAGAATTTGATGCACTGGACACATCATTTATTAATTTTTAAAATTAAAAATAATTTTTTTTTAGGTGGAGCCTCGCTCTGTCATCCAGGCTGGAGTGCAGTGGCGTGATCTCAGCTCACTGCAACCTCTGTCTCCTGGGTTCAAGAGATTCTCTTGCCTCAGCCTCCTGAGTAGCTGGGACTACAGGCATGCACCACCATACCCTGCTAATTTTTTATTCTATTTTATTTTTAGTAGAGACGGGTTTTCACCATGCTGGCCAGGCTGGTCTCAAACTCCTGACCTCAGGTGATCCGCCCGCCTCAGCCTCCCAAAGTGCTGGGATTACAGGCGTCAGCCACCGTGCCCATAATTTATTAATTCAACGGGAAGATTTTGGTCACATTGCCTAGGGGGTTAAGAGCTCAAGTTCTGGAATCACACAATCTTGGATTCAAGTCCCGGCTCCACCACTTAGTAGCTGCATAACCTCGGGTAAGTAAGTTACTTAACCTCTCTGAACTTCAGTTTCCTCCTCTTTAAAATGAAGATAAAAATAATAGCTCCTTCACAGAGGATTAAGTTATATAGTGCGTGTAAATGACCTCCCACAGTGCCTGGCATATGGTAAACACTTGGAATTTGGCAGCCACGTTGGACTGATGGTGACTCATGCTGAGCCTGTACTTAGCTAAAAGCCAAGGGTCTTTTTCACATGAACTGCTGGCACTTATCCTTATTAGACTTCATTTTGTCAGTTTCAGTCCATTGTTTCTTCCTGTTCACATGTCTCAATTCTGCCACCGTACATTAGCACCGTACATTAGCCAGCTAGTGCATCCAACTTAGCCATCTGCAAATCTGATAATAAGCCTTTTACATTTTCGACCGCAATCTCACCCTAGTCCGATGCCAACATGCTATTCAAGATTCTTTAGGTTCAGCTGTTCACCCAGCCCTCAAGTTACTCAACTGTGCTTTCTCATGGAGCCCACTCTGGCTCCTCTGAGTGAGAAATTCTTTTTTTCCCCCCTGGAAATTTTGAAGGCTCCAAGGAATAAGTTAAATTATATTTAATAACTTCTGTTTAAAAGACTAAGGAAATTATAAAACCCATTAGAAAGACTGTAATCAAAAATTAGTCAACATGAAGTTTGGGCAGTTGGCAGTGTAAATTTTATTTATCTAGAACATCCCCTCTTGAGGAGCTGTATAAATCCTCTGCGATGCCAGAAAATGAGGCATCACTTCATAGGGCATTCTGTATTTTTCCACATGGTTTGTACTTTCTCTCTACTAAAATGGAAACTTCTCCAGGTCAGGAACCCTTCTGTCATTTTGTATCTCTTATCAGCACCTGAGTCTGAGCTTTGCACACAACTCCTAATACCCACTGGCTGACAAATCATCACTGTAAAAATGGACGATTTATATGTACATGTGATGGTTAACTTTGCATGTCAACTTGGGTGGACCATGGGGTGCCCAGATTAAGCATTGCTTCTGGGTGTTCCTGGATGAGATTGGCATTTGAATCAGTGGATTGCCCTCTGCCATCTGGACAGACATCACCCAATCTGTCGAGGGCCTGACTAGAACAAAAGGCGGAGGAAGCAGGAATTTGCCTCCTTTTTCCAGTTTCACTACCTGGGCTGGGACATCTCTCATCTCCTGCCCTGGGACTGGGATGTACACCATTGGCTTCCCTGGTTCTTAGGCCTTTGGACTCACACCTAGTGACATCACCAGCTTTCCTGGGTCTCCAGCTTGCAGGTAGCAGCTCATGGGATGTCTTAGCCTCTGTAATTAATCAAGTGAGCCAATTCCCCACCACCCCCCCCACACACACACGTTAGTCTCCTCTTTGTTCTGTTTCTCTGGAGAAACTGCAGAACATATCCAGCTTCAGACAGTGAGAGCTCAGATATGAGATTCAAGAGGGGAGAGATGACATTTTGTTTATTTTTGTCACCCTCAGGGTACCCGTATCATCCCATGTTGCACCTGGTAGATGTAGAACTCAGAAAATACTGTTTTCTAAATGTGGATTGAATAACATGAGGGAACCCAGCCACAGTCTCAGAGTCACACTGATCCTATTCACGTGCCTTCCTTCCCTCACTGAAGATGACATTACTGACACATTGTCAAGAAACACTGCAATCAAGAGCTGTGAATGAGGACTGATGCAAACATGGTGCTGGGCTACAGACAGGCCATATACGTAGACATTGTACATCCCAGAGAGCATGAATCTTGGTGGGGAGAGCACAAGTCTATGAAAAGTTTATATCTGGTGTATCTGATGCACCATTTAAAAGATAAAGACGTCAAATAGGCTCATTGAGAAGGGATCAACAGTTTCAGCCTTTGGTCATTGGAAGGGCTTCACCAAAGAGAGTAATTGAGTAGGACTTTAAAGGTCAAAGAACGGGAGAGAACTTCCCAAAGTGGAAGAATAACCCAAGTGGCAGTAAGAGGACGGTCAAGAAGTAGATGGGTTTGGGGAATGACAAGGATTTGGGGGCTCCTAAAGATCACCAGCCTAGCTTCCCCCTGTGAGCCATGGCACATTCTGGTGTCACAGTGGTCCACAGTTGGTTTTGGAATGGGTGTTTTCTCTGCAAAGTTAACTGGCTCACAAAGGGCTATAACCCATGTGCTCTGCCTTACTGGCATTTCCCTCTAATCTGAGCTAAGAAGGTCAGCTAAACAGACTATATTTGGACTAAGCTGCTCCCTGTAGCCCAACTACTAAATATCATCATCAGCCAAAGCCACGTCATCAGGCAGGTGGATTTGGATTTTTCACCTCAAATGATAAGATGTGCTTTCTGGCTCCTCCAGCTCCTAGCAATAGTGACACACAGTCCCTCCCTGGACAGTCTTCCTTTATTTCTCACAGAGTCTTGTTACCCTCCCAAGCGACTGCCTCTGCAGACTCTCTTTACGGGTTTGGCCTTCCTCTCTGGACGAAGGGGCGTCCCTGGGATAACTGTTGCCTGGCAACATCTCTACCGTGCCCTTGGAGAAATAGAGACATTGTCTGCTTGAAAGCTAAGGCATGCTGTTGGCTTTTGGGCTGCCTATAGTGAAATTCAAAGATTAGGTTTCTTAATTAATAGTTTTCTCACTTTAAAAGGTTATTTAGGATTCAGTTCTTTCTAAACATCATTTTTTCCCTCTACTGTCTACTTTCAACCCCTGCCCTTGCTGGTTTTAATTTCACAATTTTAAAGAGAAACCTGGAGAACAAGCTTGTATAGCTCTCAAAAAAAGTCACATTTAGATTGCTTTTTTCTTTAGGCGGACACAAAACCCCATATTACCTATCTTTTTTTCATGAAAGAAGGGGGGCAATTAGAACAACCACCCGGTGATTCTGGTCACAGATTAGCTTTTACATGGGTCCCCAGGATATTGGGGTTATACCCATCTCCAGGAATGGAAGCACTGCTGAGAACTTTGGGGATTCTATTCTTTTTGGTGAGCCTGAGGCTATGGCTACTCAATGCCACATATGTTTGTGTATGTGTGTGTGTGTGTATGTGTGTGTGTGTATATATATATATATATAGCTGCACACACATATATATGTGTGTATAGATAGCTAGATAGAAAGAAGAAGGAAAGAGAGAGAGAGAGGAGAGAGAGAGAGACGGGGCCAGGGGGAGAGAGACAGGGGAGGGAGTGGGGGGGAGAGAGAAAGAGAGAGAAAGAAAGAAAAGGAACCTAAAAGCAAACAAACAAAAAACTATTCAGTTAAATCTATCCAGTAGAAAGACAAAGTGTTCATTTGCAATCAAGCACAACTATTAGAGGATTGCCTAATTCTATTTTTGGAAAGTTCTGTTGTTCATTAAAGCATCCATAGGCCCAGCTCCATTCTTCCTCATATCACAGAAGCGAAGAGACTCACAGTTCTAAGTAATAACTCCATGTATTCATAGTGCCATGAAGCCATATACCACTTTATGGAGTCTTTTTCTTATGGTGTAGTGATTGAGTGTATACACTTTGAATTCTAATAGTTATGGGTTTGAATCTAATTCTGCTACTTTCAGCTTTGTGATTTGGGGGAAGTCTCTTAATTCTTTGAGCCTATCTGTAAAATGGAAATATTAGCATGTGCCTTGTAGAGCCCTTGGGAGTATTACATAACAAATGCAGCACTTCTGATAGAATGCCTGGCGCTTAGTAGGCATTCAAATATGAGCTTCCTTTCCTCTTCCTTCTGTGCCTCTGCCCATAACCTTACCCCATCTCTGTGATTCAGGCTTTTTCATCAAAACCCCTAAGCAGAGACCAGGTGTTAATAATGAGACAGTTGAATGGAACCAGGTGTTACTGAATGAGATCATCATTCATTTTGCTCCCGGGTTCTGGCTGTTTTGTTTTGTTTTTTCTTTTTCCCTACTCATGGCAGGCTTAAACTTTGCTCTGAAATTTTGCCACAACCTGGGCTTCCCACTGACAATTTCTGTTTGAGCTTTTGAGAATGCCACAGACAGTGAATGGAGAGGGCTCACTCTAGGGAGGGCGCAAAGAAAGAAAGTAACCTTAAGTCGGGGGGAGAAGAAACAGAAATGTTGCTTTTTCGAGGGGTGGATGAAAACATTGTCAGGGTTCAGGAAAACACGGTAAGTCTCTTTGTAACAAACATTCATTGAGCACCTACTGTATACAGGCTCAGCTTTCTAATGGGAGGTCTGATTCCTGCCTTTGTGTGCTTATCGTCTAAATAGACATGCAGAGTCTGAAAAAGGTCAACAGCAGCTGAGTTTTAGGCATCAATCACACAGCTCCTAAAAGGCTTCAGACCGAGGGAGCAACTGGATGTGTTTAATCAAGTAAGGCTTCCTGAAAGAGGCAAGTTTTGAGCCAGTTTGAAGGAGATGAGGATCGTGGGTGGAAGGAGAGGAATTCAGGGTCTAGAACTGCAGGTGCCAAAGCTTAGTGTTAAGGGGTCATTCCAGTGGGTGACAAGTCCCCCTCATCATCAGGTGCTGGGTGAATCTCCCTTCATTGGAGGCTCTCTTTCAGGGGCCCTGCAGAGACCCAGGCAGGGGGTGGGGCTACAAGTGGTCTAACCTCATTGGATCGGAGGACTCCGAAGAACGGGTAGAGGAAGGCCGGCACCAGGGCTGCAGCTCCCAGAGGCACTGCCTCCGACACCCAGTACACAGCAGTCACGATCAGCACGTAAGCACACGAGGCCTCCTGCAAAGGAAGGAAAGGGGCAGTCATTCACAGGAATAGTCACTGCCACTGAGCATCCGGATGCAACCCTGGCATCTGAGGCAGCAGACTCAGACTCTAACGCGGGTACTAGCATACAGGCCTGGGACCAAAGCCGAACTGGCAGGCGAGCATGGTGAATACATGGTGAGTCCATCCTTTGGTGGGTGACATTATGGCTCTTCCTTGGGGGACCGATGCCTGGCCTGCGGTTTGCACTGGTGTGTAGCCAGGCAGCTCTGAGGGTTCTGGAAACTGCCAAGGTGGGGATTGAACTTAACTGCAGTAACCAGACCCATGATCACAAAACCATACAAGTGGAGTTCAAAGCTTTAACTTGGACTGGGATGTAATTGGTGTTAAGTTGACTGGATATTAGAAGTTCTTGGGGTAGTTGGAGATACACTATGTGTGGTAGGGGCTGGGGCTCACACTTGTAATCCCAGGACTTTGGGAGGCCAAGGTGGGAGGATCACTTGAGCCCAGGAGTTTGAGACCAGCCTGGGCAATATATAGCAAGACCCCATCTCTAAAAAATAAAATATAAATTAGCCAGGTGTGGTGGCACAGGCCTGTAGTCCTAGCTACTTGGGAGGCTGATGCCAGAGGATCACTCGAGCCCAGGGGCTTGAGGCTGCAGTGAGCTATGATCATGTGCCACTGCACTCCAGCTTGGACTACAGGACTACAGAGTACAATGCTGTCTCAAAAAAAAAAAAAAAAAAAGAACAGTTTGTTCACCTGTGAGCTCTGAGATCAGTCATCCTGAGTTTGACACATGTGCCTAAGATATGTGGCATTGGTGTGTGCCTGACTGAAGAGAAGTGGATCAGTAAGAAGTGAGATCTACAAACAATCCAAAAGGTGGCTTCTGGACTGTGCTCTTACAGCCCTGGGCATCTGGGGTGTGTCTCAAGAATATCCCAGGGAGATCAGCAAGGCCTGGAATCTGGACCCGCACTCCAGCCTCATCCCAAATGGAGTAGCTTTGTTCTCATTTGATTCATATATGAACATTACATGTGAGATTTGAAAAAAAAAGCTTTATTGCTTTAAAAATGAATAAACAAAGTTAAATCTCCCGTTTTAGACTATTTGCTGAAACAACTTGATTCAGTAGTAAATTTTAATCAAACAAATTGTTAGGCAAGAACTGGTTGACCATTTCCCCCTTCAGTTTGGGATCTGAGGTCCTATCATGTTGTTTTGCATCTAGAGACTGAATCCTTCTCCCAAAGGCCCCTGTAAGAGTTAATAAGGAGCTCCCTTCCCTGGGAGAGGGAAGGGAAGAGTGAAGAGGAAGGCAGCGATCCTGAGCATGGGACTCTCATTTCGGATGAAGAAGCATCACCTCCTAACTCAGTGTTTCTCGACCTTGGCACTACTGACATTTAGGGCCACATACTTTCTTGTTGTAGGGGGGCTGTCCTGTGCACTGTAAAAGAGCAGCATCCCTGGTCTCTACCCACTAAATACCAGTAGCACTTCCTCCATTGTGACAACCAGAAAACCATCCCTAGACATTGCCAAATGTCCCTTGGGGAGGTAAAATGATTCCTGCTTGAGAGCCACTGCCCTAACCAGGGTCTGGTTCTCATTGCTCTTGGACTCCATTCTACCTGCTTGACACCATGGAAACATCCATCTACAAAGACTAAAGACAGCCATCTATCTGGAAGGGGAGGCCTGGAAATTCACCAGCATTTTCCATAGCCCACTTACTTTGCTGGCTGGACAACCTAGGGGTGCACAGGGTAATTAAGTACAACATTCTTATCAGAAGCCAGCCCTCCATCAGCTTGCCCTCTAGTTGTGTTGATTGCCCTGAATTGCGCCGATGAACACCGTTACGCTACCGGCTTACTCTAGGGAGAGGCTGCAGTTCAAGGGCCTTGTTAATGGTAACATCACCAAGCTCCGTGACTCAGAAGAGCATTTATAGAAAATCCAAGTTGGCTGTGGGCTCCTCAATTTTTACATAGTTCTAAACCATCAGGACTCGTGTCTGTCTTGCCCTGAGGCTGGCTGCTGATCAAGGAACCTGACAAATCTTGCTGTTTATCGCCCCTTGAGTTCAGAACACGCGTCCTCAAACTCTTGCATAAAAGTTACAAAAGGTCGCTGTATCAGTGAGGGGCAGCAGGAGTGATTAAATCAGCTGGGCTGGCAAGGACCTTGTGCCCTTCTGACATTCGTGGATTATGGGATTGGGGTTTGAGAAATGGGAACTGGTCCCAACAATTGTTGACTGTAGCTCCCCACTGAGATGTTCTCTGGGGCCAAAAGATCAGAGGGAAGATAAAACTTTTGAAAGTGCTGATAAGACAACAGAACCAATGGTGGAAAAAAAAAAAAAGGCTCCACTTGGAAACGAATTCAATTTAGAGAAATACCTCTTTTGCTGTAGAAATAAAACTACCTAAAGGAGTTCAAACCCACGTGTTCTCATCTCTTTTCTGGGAAAGAGACAGAGTGACAGATCTTAACTACAGCTGAAGAGAAAGAGTTGAGAGACAAAATGTCTGCCCCTCACTGGGGACCCCTTATTTCTTCCTGGAACCCTTAGTCTTTCTTGATCTGGTCGTTACAGGGCTACAAGTTACAAGTTAAGGGGAAGGGGGTGGGGAGAGAAGGTGCAGAGAAAGGGAAAGGAGAAAGAGGAAAAGAACCTGTAATCCCAGCACTTTGGGAGGCTGAGGTGGGTGGATCAATTGAGGTCAGGAGTTCGAGACCAGCCTGGCCAACATGGCGAAACCCTGTCTCTACTAAAAATACAAAAAAATTAGCCAGGTGTGGTGGCACATGCCTGTAATCCTAGCTACTCTGGAGGCTGAGGCAGGAGAATCCCTTGAACCTGGGAGGCAGAGGTTGCAGTGAGCCAAGATGGTGCCACTGCACTCCAGAGCCTGAGTGAGAGAGAGAGACTCTGTCTCGAAAAAAAAAGAAGAAAGAAGAGGAGAGAGAGAGAGAAAGAAAGAGAGAGGACTTTCCCTCTGTCAGGCACCTTTAGTTTTGAATTAGGAGAATTTGGGTAAAATAAGGCAAACATTTTGGTTGTAAATATTGTTAGACATGCGACTAGTTTACTGGAAGAAGTAAGTCATCAGGCCACTTTCACCCAGCAGTATTAAGGACAGGACTAATTACTATAATTTTTTTACCTGGATTTTCCTTAGAGTAGAAGAATGGACAAGAGACAGCTTTAGAGAGTCTTTCCATATAGTTTCCACTAATTTCACCCATGGAATCTCCATAAACTTCATTTTTTCCCCATCTAAAGCTTCCCAAAATTCAGGAGGTAAGCTTGTATTCAGACAACCAAAAATACTGCAAAGTTTGCTTACAAGGAGTCCCATGTCCCCAACGCCTATCCCATGTCTAGCAGGTGGCTCAATTCATGTGGGCTGACCTGCACTGGACTTCTCTGCTGGCTGTCACTTCTTGCTCATCTTCTGGAGAGAATATTCTGCAACCCCCAGGCTCTTTAACAACATCACTGGTTCCTTGTAACAGTTGTGTGGGGGTTGGGCGTTAGTGAGTGTTCAGACAATGTCTTCGAGGGACAGTGCTATCTACTATTTTTTGGCTCCTGTTTACAAGTAAAGGAAAGAGTTTGAAAGTGGCATTTCCCTATGTAGGACGTTTCCTAGTCAGCTACTAACTTAGGCATGGAACTGCTCTTTTTCCACGCAGTTTGACTACCCCAATGATATCCTACTCCAACTTCACGGGAAGGAGGTTGAAGTCTGTTATCTGTTATTATCAATGACTGGGGCACCTTTTAAAAAATTTAGCTTGGGCGGTTGAGATGCAATTTTATCCCACTGGGGGCACTGAGGAAGGGCTTAGTTATGGATGCCCTCTCTTGTACACTCTTCTTCTATAACATGATAAACAGTGTCTGGACCTCTAGTTTTAGAGAGCTGGGCAAGAAAACGGGGGAAGGCCATTTTGACTCCTCCTAAAATGTGGCTGAGGCTTGTCGCTTAGAAGAACCATCAAAACTGCAGGCCAGGAGCTCTTGCCCAGGTACTCCATCACTGCTCTCAACTCCAGTCCAGAGCAAGAAAATCCATTTGGAATTTTAAGGGTTAAATATCAGAATCTAAAAGTTTGATGCAGGCCAGCCACGGTGGCTCACATCTGTAATCTCAACACTTTGGGAGGATCACTTTAGACCATGAGTTTGAGACCAGCCTGGGCAACATAGTGAAACCCCCATTTCTACAACAAAAATTTTTTTTTAAAAATTAGCTGCATGTGATGGTGCTTGCTTGCCTGTAGTCCCAGCTACTCCGGAGGCTGAGGCACAAGGATTACTTAACCCCAGGAGCTCAAGGCTGCAGTGAGCTACGACTGTGCCACCGTACTCCAGACTGGGTGACAGAGTGAGACTCTGAGTCTACAAAAAAAAAGTTTGATGAAAGGGGTGACAGATGGATGAAAGACACTCTACCTGCTGGGCACCTAGTCTGTGCCTTCTATGGGCAGTGGCCAAGGTCCCCAAAGATGGGGCCGACTCAACAAGGAGATATGAAAGATTCCTGATACTGCTTGGGAGAGGAGGCTAATATGTCTCTTGGTAACAGTCCCTTATATCAACCTACATTGAGAGAAAACAAAAACAAGAAAAGTCACAAAAAGAAAAAAAATCAGGCCCATTTGGACAAAGCAGAAAATTCACTAGGGTACAGTCCAGGAAGAATGTCAGCAGCAATCACTGTCTGCTAATCCCAGCCCAGTTTTAATCGGCGTCTCCCTGGCACTCTGGAGTATTTATTCTATGAAAGATTTAAGCCAGTTTGTTTTTAAGAAGAACCATCCTAATCCCCTCTGCTTAATTTTTTAACTTAATCTTGGTTACCAAGTTACTTAAGGAGCAGAGTGGAAGAATTGCTCCCCCTCCTACAAACATGATTAACCTGTTTTAGCTTATTTTTCCTAAAGTCTCCAGGGCAGTGCCAGCTGGGGGGAGGGGACAAGCCACAGACAGGAGGAAGAGAACAGCGGAGGGAAGGGAAGGGAAGCAGGTGACCATGGGGAGGGTGTGACAGGCAAGCTGGATGCGGAGCCAGAGCTCGGGTTCCTCTGTTCGCACAAACCAGGTGAAGAATGAGGTCACGGGCTAGAGTTTGAGGCTCTTATCTCTTTTTATAGTGTCACTTTTGTCTGTCCTTCAAGAGCACAGAGAAGAAAACACAGAAGACACAAATAATTCAAGGCCACGTGCATGGGAGCAGGGCAGCGTGCTAAGCTCTGCTTTCATTCCTTCTCTAAACATTCATTCCCTGAAGTTGATAGGAGCCTTCGGGATTAGAGCTTCAACTGTGGTCATCGAAGCCCACCAGGACGCAACCACAGATCACGGACTGGCTCCACGGTTCTCTTCCTCCCCCAGCCTTCTCCTCAGTGCCACTATTGGGAGCTCTTTCTGTGTCTCCAGGGGCTCTCAGATAACCAGAGTCCCAGGTGAACTCCCAACAAACACAGGTGCACCACGTCGTTTGCATGGGTGTCGCTGGCCCCGCTGCTGGGGCGGGCTGGCCTGCTGCTTGGTGCAACACCCATCAGTCACTTCTGCCAAGGCCCCTACTCTGTCCTGACCCCTGGTGGGGGCCATGGGGTTGGGGGAATGGGACTGGGATAGGAGATGAACATGACAGCTTTTAGGAAGAAGGTGTCTTGGTTTCCTCCAGAAAAATCCTTCCATTTCTTTAAACCCACCACAAGCCACTTTGAGGGACCGACCTCCCCTCTTTGCCTTCCCACTGACTCCCCGACCCCCGGCGGGCGCAGGTCGGTACTCACGCTGCTGGGGTGGAGGACAGGCAGAGGCAGCAGCAGGAGCGGGACGCAGACGACCAGCAGCAGCTTCCGGGCTCGGAGCAGGCCCTGCAGCAGGCCCATCGCGCCTCTGTCCTCTCCACCTCGTTCTGGGACTCCGCTCTGCCGGCGAAAGGCTTTCTCCCTGGGCACTGCTCTCTATCCAGAAAGACTTCTTAAACCTTTCTTGGCTTCCAAGAGTCCTCCTTCGTCTTGGGGGCAGAACGGGAGGGCAGTTACCCTCGCTGCTTCTACAAGAGGCTGGGCTCCCGGCCTCCTGGTTTAGGTGGGATTGATGAGCATCGTTTTGTGACCAGCAAAAAGGAACTGGGAAAGGATGATAAACGGGGGCATAGTGGGCCTCCTCTCGGCTTGATTAGTAATAGAGTAACTTCATTGTAGGTGTCAGCAAAAACCCCCTTAATCCTTTAAACCACACCTTTGCTGCTGCTGCTGCTCGGCCTTGAAGAAATAATTTAAAAGCTTAAAAACATTAAAAACGCTCAGAGCATATTGTGCTCTCCATCAGTTTTCCTCCCTCGGATGACCTATTTTGGGGACTACCTGTTTCATCTCCCACCTGGGCTCGCTGTTGGTAAGAATCTAGTAGCCCCTTTCCTTAAAACAAGCACCTGAGCTTGTCAGAGTTGCGTGCGGACTTCAGGTGGGGCTGCTGGTCGCTCCCAGGACCTGGTACCTTAACTCTGTTCACATGTCTTTCCCTCAAATTGGTTCGCTACTTATAATTTGCCTTGAGCCTGGGCCTGCAAAGCAGAAAAGAAAAGTCCCCAAGACATTCCTTTTTATCAAAGGACAAAAACTTGCTGGAGGCCCACCTTTAACTTTCATCCACCAATGGGAAGCCGGGACAGAGGCAGTAGCTCCGCCCACTCCTCAAAGCCAATCAGCAAATTGAAAAGAATGAGTCAATTTCTCTCCCCGCGGCCGCTCTTGATTGGTCACAGCGGGGGCCTGCTGATTCCGCAGAACCTAGGCAGCCTGCTAAGCTTATTTTTCAGTTTCTCAAACTTCCTAGGGCTGGAGTGATGACCATCATTGTAAACATAATCTCATGTACCCAAGCACAGCTTTATTGTTTCGGATCATACGACACAGAGCTTTCGCCGGGAGGGCCACCTGCTGATCTAGACCTTAGGAAGGGAATGTGGCTGGTGGCCGGGAGAAAATGCAACATTACTTCTGGAGAATTTGCCTCAGAGTGTACAAAGTTAAGCCTTTCAGACTTCCCTGCTGGCAAAGATCGTTTGCCTCAGCACCGAGGGGGGAATATAAAGGGTCTAGGCCAGCAGAGGGTATGAGCCCGTGAGAAAGACCCCAGATCTTTTGGGAAGTATAGCTGCCTCCCTGGCAAAGTCTAGATGCCAGTCTCATGCCCAGATGTCAGTGGTCTCTCTGGCTAAAGTAGGTGCTCAAATGTTTCTCTCTGAGGCTCTCCAAAAAGGGAACCGAAGACCTTCTTTGGCTGGTACAAAAGGAGGAGGTGGGAGGGCCGGGAAGAAATTGACAAGTTCAGGGACAAGGTCTTAGCTGCAGTTGAACTCTGGAATTTCTCCTGCTTACAGATTGGAAGAAGTTGTTAGCTTCTTTTCTCAGAACGGACATGTGGATTTGGGGCAAGGAAGAAAAGCAAAAGCAAAAGCCCAAACATTCTGTAAGTAGTGGTTCTTGGCAACATTACCTTACCTTGATCTGGGAGATGCTGAGCAGAGTCAAAGGGTTATAAAACCCACGTTGTCTTGAATTCACAGAACACAGGAATGGTGTTCCAAGATCTGCAGCTATACTACTTGGAAATGATCCCCAGGCTAAAGTGACCAGGGAAGTGACCCAAAAACCAAATTCTTCTTGACTTTTAAGGCAGGTGCGACTGTGGACAACCCAGGTCCCCTTTGAAATTATCTTGCCATCATGGGCTAGGATGACTCAACTCTTTAAATGCATGTTAAAGACTGGCTACTGTATTTACTACATTCTGGCCTCATTTTTTTTTGGTTATGATTTTGAAACTCAGAATGAACAATACCACGTGGGTGATGTTTTGGTCGCAAACATTAAAGACACCAGATAATTATAAGCAGCTGTGGAAGTCAACATCCACTGTTAAACCCATGAACCATTCCAAATTCCTCGGTGAGATACTCTGAGATAACAAAGATTCCAGTGAGCAACTCAATCATGACATCTTTATTACACCATAGATGAATATTTGTTAAATAAAAATAGGTACAGCAAGTGATACAATAAGACCAGTAGTTCTCCTTCAGAACTCTACCCATTTTTCAGAGGAAGGAAACACTTTTCCAGAATACAATGCTCAACAAATGTAAGCCAGATCCCGCTTGTATGAGGTATCTTAAGTAGTCAGACTCTCAAAAACAGAAAGCAGAATAATGGTGCCAAGAGCTGGGGCAGGCAGGGGGAAGGGGAAAAGGGGAGTTGTTCAGTGGGTATAGAACTTCAGAATTACAAGATGAGAAAGTTCAGGGGGTCTATTTCACAACAACATGCATGGAGTTAACGCTGCTGTACTATATGCTTAAAAATGGTTAAGATGGTACATTTTACGTGATGTGTTTTTTTACCACAATAAAAAAAATAAGATATCGAAATGGATTAGGAAAGTAAGGGGTGTTGTACAAAGTCATTTAACAAGCATTTGATTTTAGACCATTGGACCTGCAGAAATACTTTGATTTGTTAGATTCAAGGTGAGGTGACAGAGCAATGAAGGTTGAAGCAGTTAAATGTCTATTGATGTCTCTTGAGTGACATTGGAGATAGCTGTGAGGATGCCAACGATGGAGGAAACTTAGAAAGTTTTTAGATCCCGGGCCGGGCACGGTGGCTCACGCCTATAATCCTAGCACTTTGGGAGGCTGAGGCAGGCGGACCACTTGAGGTCAGGAGTTCGAGACCAGCCTGGCCAACATGGTGAAACCCCATCTCTGCTAAAAATACAAAAAAATTAGCAGGGCATGGTGATGTGTGCCTGTGGTCCCAGCTACTTAGGAGGCTGAGGTGGGAGAATCGTTTGAACACTGTAGGCGGGGGTGCCACTGCACTCCAGCCTGGGTGACAGAGCGAGACTGTCTCAAAAACAAACAAACAAACAAAAACAAAACATAACAAAAAACCCACAAAGTTTTTAGATCCTAAAATTTGTCAGCAGAAATGGTTACATAAGTCATGGGCAAGTTTCCACTATAAACATCACACTCTCATATTATTCTAATAGTAATTATAACCAAATGTGACCCCTTCATGACTGTAGTTGTGTAGAGTGTGGCACTAATGAGGCAAAATAGGAGACCCTGTTTGTCTGTCTAGTCTACATGTCTACTATTCCTTGGGCAAAGAATAGGGTTTTTTGGCTGCTGGTGGTGATCATAATATTTGATTCTGCATGTCAGTGAAGTCATTGTTATAAAACTCTCTGTGGGTAAACAATTATCTGCATTCAGATTAAAATAGTTTTTAAGATTCTAGTTACTGAAAATGAGTCTTCATTTGTCTTTAAAAAGGTCATGTCCTTCTTTTTTCTATTTTTTTTTTCAGTCATTGATTGCCATAGAAATTCTGGCCCCAATTTGTGTTTAATTTTTTTGTTGCTGGGTGAATGTTCCTGGGAACCATCCTCCCATTCATGGATTTCTTACTACTGGGAGCAGCCATCTACATAACATGGTGGTCAGGGACTACAAGGGTGGGCCTTTCCATCTGATGATTCTGAGTACGAGAAAGCTTTCAGATCCATTGTCAAGGGAGTGGAGCCTCAGGGTGGGATACAAGACTGACTATCAGGGTATTGCATAGTGTCTAGGGACTGAGGCCATTGCTAATCCACTCCCCATCTGACATCTAGGAAAAGTACAAACTGTGAAGATAGGCTACCATCTTTATCTGCCTCTGGGCGATCCCAACGCTCTCTGTACACTGATTTGTGTTTTACTTAGACAATGATACCCAGAGAAGACTGACAGACAGTGAGTGTTAGAGTGTGGGTCAGCAGAGATAGAGCAAAAGTCAAGCAGAAGAGTCTTGGAGATGCATCAAAAAACAGATACAAAGATATTTGGAATTGGGCCCAAATATAGAGCAGCAGAGATACCAACTAAAATAAAAGAAAGACAGAGACAAGCAGAGTGACCATGTCAGAGAGAATATGTACATTTAGAAAGAGAAAGATTGAACAAAAAAAGCATATATCAGAATCTGCATTTGGAGGAGGTAAAAGAGCAGAATGGTCAAGGAATGAGAAAGAGAGACTGAGACTTCCTAATCTTCTGAGCCTGAGAATATCAGGATGCAAAGCTGTGTTTTTCTCTGATGATAAATACCTTCTTCCTGCATCCTAGTATTTCTCCAAAAAGATCATGCGGCTAGCACTGCTAGACAAAGCTTATTTGCTCAAAGATTTTGAAGGAGTCCAGACCTCATCATTATCAAATGACAACTGTTAAATACCCATTTCAGAATCAAATTTAGCCCAATAAATCCTCACTCATTCAAAGATCAGACTTGTTGCAGCTTTTGCTTGCCGAACTCAGCTGTAAACAGGAGAAGACAGAAAGATCTCTGAGCTAATGAGGAATCCTTATTAGCACCCAGACACTTGACCCCTAGCAGAGGCCTTCATCTATTAACTCCTATTTAACATAGAGTTATAACAAGCCTGGCTGTCGTAGTTTGTAGGCAACGGCCAGCTAAGAAAGAACAGACTTGAAGGGCAAGTTACATTGGTAACAAAGAAAAATATGCTCTAATAGTCTGCTAGTGAGGGAGGCAGCAGAAAAGCTCAGAACTGAACACAGAATGAGCAGTTGGGGACCTTTCAGGGTCAGTACAAACAGTTGAGCAGACTTCTTAGATCCAGGTGCTCTCCTTGTGGCATCTCACAGTTAAAGGATTGTAGGAACTTCATAGGTAGGAGTCTTAGAGATTATCTTATCCAACTCCTTCATTAGAATGTTTAAATGATGATATGGCCAGGCGCAATGGCTCGCGCCTATAATCCCAACACTTTGGGAGCCTGAGGCGGGTGGATCACTTGAGGCCAGAAGTTTGAGACCAGCCTGGCCAACATGGCGAAAAACCGTCTCTACTAAAAATACAAAAATTAGCCAAGTGTGGTGGTGTGCGCCTATAGTCCCAGCTACTCGGGAGGCTGAAGCAGGAGAATCGCTTGAACCCGGGAGGCAGACGCTGCAGTGAGCCGAGATAGTGCCACTGCACTCCAGCCAGGACGACACAGCAAGACTCCATCACACACACACACACACACACACACACACACACACACACACACAAAAGAATGTTTAAATGATGATCTTACACTAAACAAAAGCTTAAGGTGATTTGTATATATAGTTTAAATAGATATCCAGTCAATATCTCTAAAAGGAAAGTTTTGGCATTCGAAAGGGAATTCTGTCATCTGAAAATCATTTTTATTTGGAGCATTTAGTTCTCTGATGATGCTAAATTATTTTCGCATGAAGACAGACAGACAGGCACAGGCCTTGATGCCACCTTGTTCGCTGGGAGACTCTTTCTGCATTAGCTTGGTTTTTCTATTCAAAGACAAGTTATGGCTGGACTGCGCTGTGGGCCCCTTCCTATTTCTCTTCTGTGTTATGCCAACTTTCAAAAAAGAAGAGTTCAGACATAAAGGTCATAAAATTACTGATTTTCTAATGGATTATTCTTGGCAGCTTTGGAAAAGTCAAGAAGTATATCCTTGGCAAATAATATATTTATTTGGGTATAGCTCTAGTTTCTTTATATTTACTGTAGAACCTCTGGAAAAATGTTCGTTCAACCCAGCACCCTAGTCCCTTAGGACCAAAGGAACCTGTCCCCCATCTTCTTGCCATGATGTCTCTTCTAGCTCATTCCTCACTTTTTAAAAAATTTATTTTTATTTTTGAGACAGAGTCTCGCTCTGTTCCCCAGGCTGGAGTGCAGTGGCACAATCTCAGCTCACTGCAACCTCTACCTCCTGGGTTCAACTGGTTCTCCTGCCTCAGCCTACTGAGTAGCCAGGATTACAGGTGTGCACCACCACGTCCGGCTGATTTTTGTGATTTTGGTAGAGATGGGTTTTCACTGTGTTGCCCAGGCTGGCCTTGAACTCCTGACCTCAAATAATCCTCCCGTCTCAGCCTCCTAAAGTGCTGGGATCACAGGCATGAGCCTCTGTGCCCGGCCTGTTCTCACTCTTGAGTGTGTGTGGCCACTGCTCTGGGTTGAATCATATCAGAGCTCTGCCTGCCATAGGCAAACCATTCTGCCCATGGAGGCATCTTGAATGACCACTCCAGCCCTTTCTTCCAGCCCAGGTCACATGATGGCATGAATCAGATGTGTCTTCCAGGAAACTACAAGGAGAAAAGAGCATCGGGGTTACTCTGTTTGATCTCTGCTGCTCTGTGTCAGCAGTAAGTGTTTTGTTGCTGGTCTCTGTAAATGGAGTAGAGAATGAAGTCTTTCTGGATTACTGTGCTGGTCCCTGCTCCAAGGTCCTGGTGTGGGCCAGTGTCTCAGGGAGGTACTCCCGGCTGTGAGGAGCGCATCAAGTCGTGCCTCAGGGCCTGGAAGAGGCTAACGAGGGACTGCGCCCAGATGTCCTTCTGATAGCCGTGGGACAGGGCTGTGCGGTAGGCTGTGTAGGCCAGGGTCAGCACTGTCCTTTCAAAGTCTTCTTTCTTGAGGATGCCAGGGTGGCTGGAGAGGCTGGCGCTGAGCCGGCGGATGTCTGGGATGCTCTTGGGGATGACGTTGTTGTAGACGGTACGGAAGTCCGAGGCCTTCCGCAAGGAGGCCAGCTCCTCGTCCTTGATGGAGATCTGCATGTCAGGGCCGATCTCAAGTTCGGCCAGCAGGAACTGGTGAGAAATGTGGATGTGCAAAAATATGAAGTGAGGCATTGCTGAGGACACAGTTATATTCATTATCACACACCTTCCCTTAGGGAGGCAGCTGCCAGAAGAGCTTTGGAACTCAAGAGACCTGAGTTCCAGTTCTGACTTTCTCACTTGCTGTGTGACCTTGGACAAGTTACTTAACTTCTCTGAGCCTCACTTTCCTTCTCAGTGTAAATAATTAGTAACAACATCTACTTCACTGGGATATTGTGAGAGGTAAATGAGACAAATATGGACAAAGCTAATACAGTGTCTGGTTCAAAACCAGTATTTAAGGGACTAATTATAGTTTCTAGTGTCCTAGATAAATTCCTTCTTCCCTTTCTTTTTCCCACCCAACAAAGATCATCTAAAGCATCAACTATTTCGATAATTTTAAGGCAGAAGCTGGGAGACTCTTTCTGCATTAGCTTGGTTTTTCTATTCAGAGACAAGGTGTGACTGGATTGGATTGGGCTGTGGGCCCCTTCCTGTTTCTCTTCTGTGTTAAACCAGCTTTCAAAAAAGAGGAGTTCAGACATAAAGGTCATAAAATTACTGATTTTCTGTTTTTTTTTTTTTTTTTTTTTTAGATGGAGTCTCACTCTGTCACTCAGGCTGGAATGCAGTGGTGTGATCTCAGCTCACTGCAACCTCCACCTCCTGGGTTCAAGCAATTCTCCTGTCTCAGCTTCCCAAGTAGCTAGGATTACAGGCACCTGCCACCATGCCTGGCTAGTTTTTTGTATTTTTAGTAGAGATGGGGTTTCACCATGTTGGTCCGACTGGTCTCGAACTCCTGACCTCAGATGATCCACCAGCCTCGACCTCCCAAAAGTGCTGGGATTACAGGCATGAGCCACTACGCCGAGCCAAATGACTGATTTTCTAACTGATTCTTCTTGGCAGCTTTTGGAAAAGTCAAGAAGTACATCCTTGGTAAACAATATATTTATTTGGGTATAGCTCTAGTTTCTTTATATTTACTATAGGACCTCTGGAAAAATGTTCAGAGTTTGAAGGATGCAGAGGATTGTGTTAGGAATCAAGTGGGACACAGAGATTTGTCCTCCTCTCTGACCTGCCCACTAAGCGTAGGAGCTGGGTCTGCCATGCACACCCTTGGGTAGTGCCAGGTTCACAGTAGGGATGGAATGACTCCAAATCCTCACTCTTCAATCTGTCTCCGTCTTCCCTTGCCTGAATTCATCCTCCATGGCACTGTCTATGATCTTTCTAAAATTTAGATCTCTTCGTATGACTCCCATGTTCAAGACTAGGCAAAGACTCTGCATTTCCCAGTCTGGTTCCCAAGGCAGGATTTGAAATCTCTCCCCCTGGCTTAACTGCATGGCTACAGCAAGTTATCTCTTATTTTATTTTATTTTTTTGAGATGGAGTCTCGCTGTGTCACACAGGCTGGAGTGCAGTGGTGCGATTTGAGATCACTGCAACCTCCACCTCCCGGGTTCAAGCGATTCTCCTGCCTCAGCCTCCCAAGTAGCTGGGATTACAGGTGCATGCCACCATGGCCGGCTAATTTTTGTATTTTTGGTAGAGATGAGGTTTCACCATGTTGGCCAGGCTGGTCTCGAACTCCTGACCTCAGGTGATCCGCCTGCCTCGGCCTCCCAAAGTGCTAGGATTACAAGCATGAGCCACTGCACCTGGCCCGGCTGTCTCTTTCTTAACCAGACAGTCCTAGTGCATGGAGTCAGAGGATGTCAAAGCTGGAGGAGAATTTTGGACAGCCTAGTTGAATTCTCTCATTTAACAGCTGAGGAGAGTCAGGCCCAGAGAGAAACAGTGGCTTATGCAAGGTGGCACAGTGGATGAGTGACAGAGCCAGGACTAAAGCTCAGATCTTGAGCCTGGGATCATAACACTGAACCAATCTGGGTCGCCTCGGGAAATTGACCCTGTGGTCTGGAGGAGGAGTGGGGTCTCAGTGATGCAAGGTGAGAGGTAGTGGAAGAGAGACTGCAGGGTGGTCTGTGGCTTCCAGAAACCCAGCTGGGCTGGCAGCTCAGCCAGACAGCATTGCCATCGTAGCATGCAGGGCCTTGGAGACAGGCTGCACCCAGACAATGGCTTGGCATTTCTTGGCGGGTCCTGCCTCAAGGACTTTGCTTGGGAATATTGCCACACTCTGGGGCCTGGGTGCCAGGAGTGACGCCTATGGGCCAAACCTAATCTTTAGTTTAAACTGAACTGAACTCCTAATGCCATCATTCTCTGTTATAGCATGTGGGAAAGACAGGAGGCATGAGGAATACTTTATGAATGAGCAGGTTCTGTGACCTCTACAAATTAGGCTATTCTCTACCACAACAGGGGTCACTTGTGGTCAGGGGCTGAGAGGTCACTTCTCCTTTTCCAAAAAAGATAAAGAAAGTGCAGTGCCTTTTGGGTGACTTGGATGGAGCATGTTCCCCTCTGCCTACCTCGTAGAGCAGCTCCACCTCCTCCAGGGAGGTCTGCAGGACTGGGTTCAATGGCAGTGATGAGGACCTCTTTGGCCGGTGGGCAGCAGGGAAGAGCACAGCTGAAAGAAAGAAAACAGTGAGTTCCCGGCTGCAGTGTGCACCCAGACCTTCTCCCTGTGGTCCACCTTGAAGGTAGTCAAGGAGTCTTAAAAATGGACTGACTTGGCCAGGCACGGTGGCTTATGCCTGTAATTCCAGCACTTTGGGAGGCCGAGGCGGGTGGATCACCTGAAGTCAGGAGTTTGAAACCAGCCTGGCCAACATGGTGCAACCCCGTCTCTACTAAAATTACAAAAAAACAGCTGGGCATGGTGGTGGGTGCCTGTAATCGCAGCTACATGGAAGGCTGAGGCAAGAGAATAGTTTTAACTCAGGAGGTGGAGGTTGCAGTGAGCCAAGACTGCGCCATTGCACTCCAGCCTGGGCAATAGAGCGAGACTCCATGTCAAAAAAAAAAAAAAAAAAAGAAATAAAAAGGACTGACTGGAAAGTGGTGGTGGACACAGAGTGAGGAGAGAGGTGACGTACTCCCCTGGTGTGGCCCAGAAAGCTCTCAGTCATATCAGATCAGTGGCTTAAAAACTGGCTGCTCATCAGAACCGTCTGAGAAAACGAGAAAAGAAAAGAAAAAGAAAAAGAAAAAGGAAGAACCATCTGAGAAAGTTTTGCAAAATCTATGTGGCTGGGGATATGCATGCCTTAGGGAATTTATATTAACCAAAGCAAAATAAAGCAAAGTAGAAATGAGTGAGAACAAAAAGCCCCAAGTCAGTGAGTGAGTTCCCTGAAAACACTGTTCCCTAATAGCACTGCACACATTCATATCAGTATGAAGTGCTGGTTTATGTTGATTCACTGCCCGTTTTAATCAGAAGGTCAGGCTTCTGGCTGCCTCAGGCATCCAAAATATAGCTGCCAAGAATCTGAACACACGTGACAAAATAAAGGAAGAGAGCTGCACGAGACCCAGGCCCTTGGATCTAGGGCATCATTGTGGGGTCAAACTCAGAGCTTTCCCCAAGGGCTGCCTGATTTTTGTTTGTTCGTTTGTTTGAGATGGAGTCTTGCTCTGTCGCCCAGGCTGGAGTGCAGTGGCACGATCTTGGCTCACTGCAAACTCTGCCCCCTGTGGGCTCAAGTGATTCTCCTGCCTCAGCCTCTCAAGTAGCTGGGATTACAGGTGTGTGCCACTACGCCCGGCTAATTGTTGCATTTTCAGTAGAGACAGGATTTCACCATGTTGTCCAGGCTGGTCTTGAACTCCTGACCTCAAGTGATCCGCCCGCCTCAGCCTCCCAAAGTGCTGGGATTATAAGCATGAGCTACCGTGCCCTTTAGGAATGCATTTAGTATAAAGTCAGTGACTTGACAATGCTGTTCCCCAGTGGTTGCATGTAGAAGTGGTAACTGGAGGAAGATGAATTGCTATTAGAGGTACACAGGACAGCAAGAATTAGGCACTGACTGGGGACAAGTGAAGGAGAAGACAGAACATCAGAGGGTATAGGAATGATCATTATAAATTGCAGTTCTCCAGGACCATGTCAGGCTAGGAGCAAATAGCCCTGGTCACCTCCACAGCCTCTCTGGGGAGCAGGCACTGTGCAGAAATGATCGGTAAGCCCTCCGCCAGCTGACAGAAAAAGGTACAGCTTCTTTAAGACACTTGATTGTGATCTACCAGAAAACTGGGGAAATAACGGTAAAAATCGGAGACTACAAGGTGTTGGCACCCCTTGAAGTTGTACAGGCATATTTTGCTTAATCATAAATGACAGCTCTGCTAGTTGATAACAGTGCCCTTGAGCCATTGAGAAAAGGTCAAATTATGTTCAGTGTACGCAGTTAAAGAAAGCAGGCTGGGCGCGGTGGCTCACGCCTAAAATCCCAGCACTTTGGGAGGCCGAGGTGGGCAGATCACATGAGGCCAGGAGTTTGAGACCAGCCTGGTCAACATGGTGAAACCCCATCTCTACTAAAAATACAAAAGTTAGCTGGGCATGGTGGTGAATGCCTGTAATCCCAGCTACTTGGGAGGCTGAGGCAGGAGAATTGCTTGAACCCGGGAGGTGGAGCTTGCAGTGAACCGAGATCGTGCCACATTGCACTCCAGCCTGGCGACAGAGTGAAACTCTATCTCAAAAAAAAAAAAAAAAAAAAAAAAAAAAAAGCCGGGCGCGGTGGCTCACACCTGGAATCCCAGCACTTTGGGAGGCTGAGGCAGGCAGATCACGAGGTCAGGAGATTGAGACCATCCTGGCTAACACAGTGAAACCCCGTCTCTACTAAAAAAAATACAAAAAGTTAGCCGGGCGTGGTGGCAGGCGCCTGTAGTCCCAGCTACTAGGGAGGCTGAGGCAGGAGAATGGCATGAACCCAGGAGGCAGAGCTTGCAGTGAGCCAAGATCGCGCCACTGCACTCCAGCCTGGGTGACAGAGCGAGACTCTGTCTCAAAAAAAAAAAAAAAAAAAAAAGGCAGGGAAGGATGGAAATCATTTTAGAAGGATTGCCATCGGAAGTGATTAAAAAAAAAAAAGGAAACATCTTTAACTTAGAGGAACTTTCCTGAAAAGCTGACTGGTAGGGATCTCCCATGTTCCAGAAAAGCCTGATGGATGTATTACAGTATTGCTGTCAATTGCTTTCTCAGTAACTCTTCTATGATCGATACCACAAGTTCCTCAAGGGCTTAGGTACATACAGTTTTATATTTCTGTACCTGTGGCAGAGCCTGCCAGGCTTCTGGGGTGTGTGCCAGGCATAGCTGTTGATGACCAAATCCCTGCACTAATGGTCGCCTCGGCCAGCAGAGTGACCAGCTCTGTTTCGCCAGACCATGCTCAGGGAAGGAGCCATGAGCTCCATGGCAGTATTCTCTAGCCCGGCATTTCAGCAGAGTTTATACTCTTTGCCAAAAAAGCGCCAGTTTCCCACAGAATCATAGATTTTAGGGCTTGAGGAAGCCTTTGCCCCTGTTCGTCCATTGCCAATGCCTGTAGTGTCAGGTGGAACGTAGGAGAGTGAGGTGTCTGTGACTCCACTAGTTAACAGTTAGAGTCACCAAAGCGGTTTCTTGGACCCGGCTCCGGAGTTCTGATTTAATTGAACCAGAGGCCAATGAACACATTACGGTTTTGTAAAGCTTCCTAAGTGCTTCTAATGACAGCCAAGGTTGAGAACTACTGTCCTAGTCAGAGTGAGCTTGACCTGAAATTGTGTGGAAGACGCCGACCCTAGGCTGTGTGGCCGCTCTCTGGTTAGATCAGTGGTTCCCAGCCTTGACTAGACATTCGATTCATCCAGGCACTTTTAGAAACCCAAATGCCCAAGACCACACTCCAGGCCAATTTGTGGGCATCTCTGGGAGTGAAATGTAGGCACTGGGACTTTTTCCAGCTCCCAGGCTCCAGTAGGCAGCCAGATCTGTGTTATCCACAACACAGACAGGCCGATGGTGTCCTTCTACCATAAAACAATTCAGAGCTCTTGCCTATCTGATGGGGCCTTACAAGGTCATCTGAAGAGACCAAGGTCATCATGTTCTTGGAGGTAAGGAGTGCAGGCACAAAGAGGGCACGGACTTTGTCTCTGCTTTCTCCTTGGTATGAGATGAGTTGGTCCTAGGTCAAGGTGTGGCCTGTTTCTTTCTTCATGCTCTTCTTTTCTTCCCGTCAGGAAGAAAGGAGGTGGATGAAACCCCCTTCTTAGGATAGGATCTAAGAGCGACTTTACTTCTTTAATTCTGCTAGAATTTATCTCTTATTGCCAACTTAAAGGTATTGTTACCTTTAAAAAAAAAAACAAAACCTCAGTCCCAGCAGATGACGGCAATAGGGAGGGAATGTCAGGGCACGGAGCCCTTTCTGCTCCCTGTAATCACAGCCAGCCTGTGGCTGCCTGCCTGGAAGTTATTCATGATCTTAGACCTGGAATTTCTTCACTCAGTTGTTGCCCTGAGAACAGCAACATGCCTTTAACATGCTCACCCCAGGTGGACCCCTAGTTCTCAAAGAGCCAAGAAGCAAATACTTCCTGGTTCAAAGCCGAGCTTGATAATGGAAACTTTGTCATTTCCAACAGCTCTTGGTCTCCTACTGAATAGTAACATAGTTTGGTGGAGTCTTAGAAATAGCTTCAGCCTTCAGACAAGGGGAATGGCTATTGCTTTAGAATGTAAGTGTGTACCAAAAATTAGCTGGGTGTGGTGGTGGGCACCTACAGGGCTACTCAGGAGGCTGAGGCAGGGGAATGGCGTGAACCTGGGAGGCGGAGGTTGCAGTGAGCGGAGATCATGCCACTTCGCTCCAGCCTGGGTGACAGACTGACACTCTGTCTCAAAAAAAAAAAAAAAAAAAAAAAAAAATGTAAGTGTGTACCAGGCGTGGCAGCTCACACTTGTAATCTCAGGACTTTGGGAAGCTGAGGCGGGTGGATAACTTGAACCCAGGAATTTGAGACCAGTCTTGGCAACATAGTGAGACTCATCTCTACTAAAAATAAAAAAAATTAGCTGGGCATGGTGGCACACGCTTGTGGTCCCAGCTACTTGGGAGGCTGAGGCAGGAGGATCAACCGGGCCTGGGAGGTCAAGGCTGTAGTGAGCTGTAATCAGCCACTGCACTCTAGCCTGGGCGATAGAGTGAGACCCTGTCTCAAAAAAAAAAAAAAAAAAAAAAAAAAAAAGAAAGCCAAGCAAATGGGAGAAAGAATTTCCAATGAATGTCACTGATAAGGATCAATATCTAGAAGCTAAAAAAGAGGTCCTACCAATCCATAAAAAGTAAAATTGAGAATGTATGTGTGGGAAGCACAGGAATCTTAAAGATGGGTCTCTCTCCCTCCCTTCCTCACCCCCACCCCTGTACTGGTCCACCAGCCCAAGCAGTGCTGCCCCCTCACATTTCTGTGGCTGCTTTGACCTTGTGCATTGGGCAGGGGTAGGGACAGCTGCTGGAGTGCAGCCAGATCTAGGGCAGACATCTCAGTGGCTCAGCAGCCACCCAGATCTGACTCCCCGTGTGAGGCAAGATCTAAAGAGAATAAACTTATCTCCACTGGAGAGGCTGGAGGTGGTGGTGGGTGAGAAATAGCTCTATTTGATCAATGTCAAAATACAGAGGTACAATTTCACAATGTACAGTCACTCCAAGATGTTCTTGTCCATAATGACGAAGGCTGGACCCCACCAGAAATGCTGATGGCTGAAACAAGGGCTGGCAAACTCCAAGATGTATATGTGCAAAGCTGGAAACTAGACTTGCTCTTATATTTTAGAAAATCCTGTTTCCCCAGGAAGCCTTTCCTGGGAACCCCACTGTACACGGTTGTTTTCCTTCTCTATCTCTATCTTTCTGCATCCAGGCCGCATGTTTTGCATCTTGCTGCACACCACCCTGGAAAGTTTCATCAGGGTTGCCAGGCCCTGGGAGGGAGCAAATGAGCTGTGTGCAGCCTTTGCTTCACCTCTGTGTGCACGTAATGCCATGCTCTGGGTGCAGTCTCAGGATATATTTTGGAATGGTTTAAAAAACCATAAACTAGGTAAAACCAAACCAAAACAACAGCCTTGGAGACTCTTCAGGGCTTTGCTGGTTTTTCTTCCTTTTCCTTCTGTCCCATCTCTCAAACTTACGGAGGTCGCTTTAAGTTCAGCTCCCTGCTCCCTGTGAGCTGTGAGTTAAGTGCTCTGGGCAGCCCAGCCTTTGCAAGGCTGATGGGAGGGAGGCCTGTGTGCTTCTCCCTGGATGCCTGTTAGCAACGGCAGCCCCTCTAAGAGCCGGGTCAAGAGACCAGAGACTGGCAGGAGGGTCCCACGCCTCCCAGGTGCCGCCTGAGCACTGAACCTCAGACAAGAAGTCTGGTGTGACGTGTTTGTCAGAAGCATGGACTTTGTGCATCTTTTGCTTGTGTACAATTGGGCCCATTTGTTTACCTTCTTCTTTATTCAATGCTCCCCACCCAGTCCACTGTCCAGGCATTTCCTCAGGATGTGAATGTGTCCATGAGGGCCACTCGGTGTGTCTGTCCTAGGGGCTCTGAGACTCAGTGGTCAGCTTGCATGGAAGCTGGCTGCCCAGGCTGGCCGTGGGGTGGGGAAACCAAGCGCTGCTCAGCTCCTCCTCGACTCCCTGGACAAATGAGCATCTAGGACACATGGGACCGACCAGCATAGAACAAGCGACTCACTTGCTAAAGGTCATGCCACATGGACTAAGTTTGTCCAGGAGCTGGATCCGGAGTTCCTGATTCATGTGTTATAGCGTGTTCTGTCCATGTCTTCTGCTGAGCGATACCTCTGGAGCTCAGGCTATAGCTCTTAACACGTGGAGCTCAGATATAATAATGTAAGAGCTCAGGGGCACCCACTGTGTGCCTTGTGCTGTCCACAAGTACCTTGTGAGGTAAATATGAACTTTCCATTTTATAGATGAAGAAACTTGGAGGTTAAGAAAATTGCCCTAGGCTATCCAATTTATTTGAGGTAGGGCTGGGATTAAAATCCAGATCTCCAAGGCTCCAAAACCCAATCTCACTGATAAGTGAACAGTGCTCCTTTATTGTAGGTACCTCTGCCCAGAGAGTGGGCATTCTTCAGTTCTGAATAACTACAGAAAGGATAAATGGTAGTTAGTTATGAATGAATGAATGCCTATGCATTTGATAGAAAACGTATTCTTAAATGGATCACACATACTTTTCAAAACTCTGACTTTGACTTATAATAATGTGATATGCAAGGTCAAAGGACTACTTTTAGGATCACTCTCCTGCATCGATTCTCCTTTTCTCCCTCATTGTTTTTTTTTTTTTTTTTTTTTTTTTGGAGACAAGAATCTTGCTCTGTCGCCCATGCTGGAGGGCAGTGGTGCAATCTTGGCTCCCAGGTTCAAGCGATTCTTGTGCCTCAGCCTCCTGAGTAGTTGGAACTACAGGCTCCACCATGCCCGGATAATTTTTGTATTTTTTTTTTTTTTTTTTTTTTTTTTTTACTGGAGACGGGGTTGTTTACCATGTTGGCCAGGCTGGTCTCGAACTCCTGACCTTAAGTGATCCTCCTGCCTCAGCCTCCCAAAGTGCTGGGATTACAGGTGTGAGTCACCACACCCGGCCCCTTATTGTTCCTTGGCAATCACTTGGCAAAAGCACAATCCAGCTCTACCTATTCCACGCCTGCCTCTGTGCACCTGAATGTGGCTGGAGAAAAACGCTCTTTGTGATGACTCTATTTAAAATTCCAACCCTCTGGACTCTCTAGCCTCTGTCCCTACTTTATTATCATCCAACAAATCACCTATTTTAAAATATAAATATATTTGTTGCCTGTTTCCCCTCACTAGAGGGTATGGGATTTTGTCTATTTTGTTCACTGTTGTATTCCCAGTGCCTAGCATTGTGCCCCTTCCTGTTTGTCAAATGAATAAATAATCCCACAGGAACACGTTACCTGCCCTGGTCACTAAGCTCTATTCTTTCCAAATAGAGTGCCTACAAAATCCTTCCTTTTCTAATAGGGTGAATCTAGAGTTTATTTGTGGTTCTCGGTCTTGGCTAATGATCAGAAAGTAGATGTTGACTTCTGTCTCCACCACACCCTCGCCTTATCCCTGAGGAGTCCCTGTTTGGGCCCGGACCAAGCTATATTTTAATTGATCTCAGTGAGTGCTGTCCCCTACCTCCCCCACACCTTAGCCCTTCAAAGCTTTCTTGCCTAGACAAACAGCCAGAGGCGCTCCAATGGAGTAGCCTGCCTTTGTTTGGCAGCCCGACCTTCTCTTTGACTTTCTGTAATCTGGGTTAAAAGTCTCTTTCTTCTTCTTTCCTCCCGTCCCTCCGATATGTTCAGTAGCATGGTATTCAGGCTAATCATGCTTTCCCCGGAACTGTGCATAGCATTTGTGGCAAAGAGCTTGTTGGAAAGGATTCAAGCTGCAGACCATCTCAAGCCAAACTCCAACTGATTCATTTTTAATGAATCAGTTGAAGCAACTCGATGGAAAGGACAGTGGGTGTGGAAAGGAAAAGCTCTCGTTTGTAAAAGATCTTTTGCCAGATCTGACTGATGTCATTTACTTTTTGACTCCTGGGCCAGCCCTCTGGAAACACAGTGCTATTCTGAGCGAGCCAGGGTCTCGGCCCTGTGCGTGGGGGTCCTCTGGGAAAGCTCCTGAAAGGGCCCCGGCAGCCGGCTCCTCTTGGCTGGAAAGCTCCACCATGTAGGGGAGCTTGGGGCTGCTGGGAGCAGGTGAGTGGCCCATGGGGGATGTAGAAATATGCAGAGTGGATGAATGAGGACAGGGTACTCTGCCAGCAGGTGAACCTGGGGGATCAAATTCAACTCTGCCCTTGCAGCTGGGGGAGCTGGGGCACTTCACTTCTTGCCTCACTCTCCAATTTTCTTACCTGTAAATGGTCAGGATAGCACCTGCCTCATGGAGTTACTGTGGAGCGAGGAGATGGCTCTGTATGGGGCACTTGGGCAGTGAATACTTAAAACAATTTTCTTTTTGGACACAGGGTCTTGCTCCATCATCCAGGCTGGAGTGAAGTAGCGCAATCATAGCTCTCTGCATTCCTGACCTTCTGGGTCTAAGTGATCCTATCACCTTGGTCTCCTGGCCTTAAGTGATCCTACCACCTTAACCTTCTGAGTAGCTGGGACTACAGGCATATGCTCCTACACCCAGCTAATTTTTTTTTAACTTTAATTTTTCTAAGAGATGGGAGATCTGACTATGTTTCCAGGCTGGTCTTGAACTCTTGGCCTCTCAGTCCCGAGTCACTGGAATTATAGGCATGCACCACCATGCCCGGCAGTCAGTGAGTACTTACTGAGTACTGACCACAGGCCTTTCCCTCATGGAACATTCATGACTGAGGACACACACAACCCTTAAATGGGCACCTGAAAATGACATAAGTTCCACCAAAAAATGGAAGGGCTGCTCTATTAAGCTACTTAAAAAATAATTTGTGTGTATTCAACAAAAGCATAGCTATTCATATCCTTAATAGATGCATATTTCTTTCATATCCTTAATAGATGCATATTTCTTTCATATCCTTAATAGATGCATATTTCTTTCTCAAGTCTGGCTAGTCCTCCCCCTTCCAGTGGTGCCCTGGCAGGACCTGGTATGTGCTGGGACGTGGGCCACCTGTGTGTGTGTGTGTGTGTGTGTGTGTGTGTGTGTAGATGTGGCTTTCCTGGCTTGGCCACAGGTGAGTCATTTGGTCTTCATCAAGCTGGTGGGGCTGAAATGGGTGATCCTGGATCCTGGCGTGGAAAGCTGCCTCCCAGGGTGGAATCCTAGAGAGCGCTTAGGGAAAGGCTGGGAGGATGGTAGGAAAAAGACAGTCCTAACAGCAAGGTGCATATTGCCTGTGGGTTTACATCTACATTTACGTGTTGGAGCAGGAGGGTGGGAGGATGGACATGGGGTAGTGGTGGGGTTGGGGGCCCAAAGGGCAGGGGGTGGAAGAGGAAAATCTCAGGAAGAGATTGCCCTAAGACTGTTTCCAAAGGGAGTACTTTGAATTGAGGCTGGAGGTAGGGTGGGGATAAGGATGAAGGTGAAATGAATAATACGTTTGGAAAAACTTATTCATTTGGGTGTGACTCCTATTCCATCTTAAAAAAAAAAGATGGCAAGAATTGTGTATTTCTTTTATAATTAGAAAAAAATGTTAAAAATGAAAAAAAAAATCAACTACGTGGAAGACATTTGATGATGGTTGGAGGGACTCCATATCATTTGTTGATCAGCGCTGACTTGAGCCGTTAATCTAGCACGTCACATCCGCTGCCTCATAGTGGCCTCAATATCAGATGGGCTGGCTTTGAGCCAGCGGATCGTGAACTCACTGTGGAAGGACCTTCCCCGATGCAGAAGGACATGGCCCGGAGAAGTTGCTCCCAAAATGTTGCTGTAGATTCCCCTGTTAAGAGCCTCAAACTTCTTTTAATGAAAAATCTTTATTTTTCAAAAACTGGTAGGCAATAGCTAATATTTATATTGTGCTTTGTCATTTACAAAGTATTTTCATCTATATTTTTGAATACGACCCTCACAGTAACACCATGAGGGTTTTATTGATGTGATGGATGTTAATGTTACCCGTTAGTGAGTGAAAGCTCAGAGAGGTTAAGAGACTTGTCTGAGATCACATCGCCAGATAGAGCTGGAACTTGAACCAGGACCCTTGCAGAGCAGCTCGTGATGTGGCTGTCATGTTTACAAGCCATATTGCAAGTCAAATAATCCCTTTTGGCTTTGTAATAGCCTGTGCATTTGGAAGAGTGGGCACTATTACCCCGTTTAATAAGCAAATCCCCAGTGTGACAAAGAGGGGAGTGACAGACCCCAACTCCGAGATCTCTTTGCTTTTTGCTTCCAAGTGCTACCTCAAAGTTTGTGCACCTCATGAAAAGGGAGGTGTGAAAACAGGGTGACTATAGTCAATAACAATTTAATTGTACATTTAAAAAGAACTAAAAGAGGGCCGGGCACCGTGGCTCATGCCTATAATCCCAGAACTTTGGGAGGCTGAGGTGGGTTGATCACTTGAGGTCAGGAGTTTGAGACCAGCCTGGCCAAAATGGTGAAACCCCATCTCTACTAAAAATACAAAAATTAGCCAGGTGTGGTGGTGCACACCTGTAATTCCAGCTACTCAGGAGACTGAGGCACGAGAATCACTTTAACCTGGGAGGTGGAGGTTGCAGTGAACCAAGATTGCACCACTGCATTCCAGACTGGGCAACAGAGTGAGTCTCCGTCTCAAAAATAAATAAATAAGTAAATAAATAACAAATAAAAATAACTAAAAGAGTATCATTGGATTGTTTGTAACACAAAGGCTAAATGCTTGAGGGGATGGATACCCCATCTTCCATGATGTGACGTGCCTGTATCAAAACATCTCATAGGCCCCATAAATATGCACACCTACTATGTGCCCACAGAAATTAAAAATTAAAAATTAAAAAAAGAAAAGGGAGGGGTGTACGTGTGTATGTGCATGTGTATGCAATGTTGTTATGAGAAAAATGAAGAATGCTGTATTATTTGTTTCTGGGCAATGATCACTTCACAGCTCAGCTCAAAAGACTTATATCCCTGTTAGAGATGTAAGTCCCTAATGTCAGGTTTAACCATGAGGAAATGAAACCCAACATAAGTACAGTAGCTTTTGCCTCCCTCCCATTTCAGATCCTTCTCTTGCGCTGCTCTATCCCCACTCTGGCCACTCCTTCCTTCCCTGACACTGTCCTTGAGAAGCAAGCAGGAGGCACATCCATGCCACCATGCTAGTTGCCTTCCAATTTTGCATCTCTAGAAACACCTACTGGCCTGACTTGAAGGAGCCCATTCTTCTTGCATTTCTTTCTAGGAGAGTTAACTCAGTTGACTTTAGGTAGTGGAAAGATTTCCGTTCATATTGGTGAAGAGCGGGCAGTGCTGTGGGTCCCTCCCTTCCTAACAGTGACAAACTCTGGCTCGAGGTGCTCCCGGTGTTTACCAAGCAGAGCCAGTCCCAGGGAAATGGAGAAAAGATGCCATCCAGCTAGGAGGAACTACATCCTGAGGGGCAGGAAGTCAGTGATGAGAGAACAGCCTTTGCTGGGGCCCCTTCCTTTGTGAGGAGGTGGCGGGGCCAGTGGATGCAGTGGAGGTTGAAGGGTTGCTCTCCTCACCTGCCCACCTCTGGCTGCAGAGATGCGTTCCCCTCCCGGTGAGGAGGCAACTTCCTGCAGAGCTTCTGCTCTGGTTCCCCCAGGGAGCAGGCCTTTGGCATCCCAGCCCCCATCACTCCATCATTTTAGCAGCTGACCTCGGCACCTGCTCTCCAGATGGTCTGGCCCAACTGCTGCAGGTGGTGGGGGCAGCTGAAGAAATGAGTTCTACTTTCTATGAAGCAGATATGAGTTCTCTCTGGGATGCCAGAAAAGGATGCTCTCTGGGTTCTCCACCTCGACCTAGTTCCCTCAGGGGCTTTGATTTTTTCCAGTGTCATTTCCCCATCACCCTCTAAGAAGGGAGAACATGTCAAGAAGCATCAAGCAATTGACAGAGATTAGATAAAGGGAGAGTGCAGGGCTTCTTACGTCCTTCCCTCCAAATTTTGAATTGCATTGATGAAAGAATAATGAGCATTAAACAAACAAATGAATAAAAAGCAACTCACCCCTGCTCCACCTGTGGCACATAGAAGCCTCAGCATTGTAATACAACAGCAGAAGCAGCAACATCTTCCAATGCATCTTGTCCTTCAAAAGGTGAAAAATGGACCCTCAAGCCCAATGGAACCCCAGTAGCTGCAGGTATGCCTGCGCCGTTCTTCCCAGTGAGATGATGGAGGGCTTCCCTCCCTTCCTTTTGCAGACGTGCAGAAATGCCTACTCTGCCTCAGAAGGCTGGAGGCTGAAGGCTGCGTCCTGGGTGGGACAGGAGTCGGTACCTCTCTTCATTTGACTCTCTCTGGGATTGGGGGACTGGGCTTCCACAGAGAGACTCTGTTTTTGAGCACATCTGGAGTGACTCACGGGGCATGTGATCTCCTTGGCAGTGGGGCGGATAAATATAATTTCTGTACTTGAGTTCCATGTGTTGGATGCACCCACTGGAATTTTTCTTTAACAAACAGACCCGCGGAACTTGTTAGAGAGCCCGGCGAAGAGTTGGCTGCTCTCCCCGTCCACACATACGATACCAGAGCCAGGGGCGAGGGCTGGAGGCAGAGTTGGGAGCCTGCCTGGCAGACACCAGGGCTGGTTGAGCCTAAGTTGCCTTCAGGACAGCAAAATCATTGTGGTGCCCGGGCTGAGTGTCACTGTTGCCTGGCCCTGGAGCTGGACTTGGACATTGGCACCTAGAGCCTGTGTCTGGTCTGCCCAGGTTCCGGGTAGGTGGCGAGTAGGCAGGTTGTGACTGAGCCGAAGTGGAGAGGTGACATGGTGCATCGGTATTGTCTGTGTGAACGTGCACAGGTAATGATCCAGGAGCCCACAGGGGACCCCCAACTCACATTGGTGATGCTCCCATTTCTGGGCTGTGCCTAGGCCTGGGACCAAGCCACTTTGATTTTCCCAAGCAAAATGGGAGTGTTTTTCCATAATCATTGTAATATACTGCCATAGACACCTTAATTCTTTCCCATATCACCTCCTCAACTTCTCTGAAATGATAGATAGGGAACGCTAAAGCTTGAAGGACACTTAAAGATTCTGTCATCCTGTGGGTTTTCCAGTTTGTGGAGGTGCTGCCCAGGGTGAATGGGCTCCTGGAGAGGGCTCCTCAAAGCTCTACTCTACTGCAAAAGCTCCTCTTTTATCTGTTATAAGAAGTTTTTTGGGAGTGGGGCATGGTGGTTCACGCCTGTAATCCCAACATTTTGGGAGGCCGAAGTGGGGGAATTGCTTGAGGCTGGACGTTCAAGACCAACCTAGGGAAAATGGACTCTGTCTCTACAAAAAATTAAAAAATTAGCTGGGCATGGTGGCATGTGCCTGTAGCCCTAGTTACTCAGGTGGCTGAGGCAGAAGGATCGTTTAGGCCCAGGAGTTCAGGGCTGCAGTGAGCTATTATCACAACACTGTACTCCAGCCTGGGTGACAGAGTGAGAACTTTTCTCTAAAAAAATTTAAAAAACCATTTTTTTGGGGGGGAAAAATACTGGACTACAACATTTGAAAACCAGTACTCTCACTAATATTAATAATAGCTATTAGGTGCTTAATTTGTTTCAGGCGGTGTGCTAGGTGCCCTCCTTGCATTAACTGATTTAATGCATCCACCGAACTAGGAGGTTAGGGCACTAGCCAGCAGCACTCTCCAACAGAAATGTAATGTGAATCACAAACGTCACTTAACATTTTCTACAACTCATATTAAAAAAAAGTAAAAAGAGGCTGGGTGCAGTGGCTCATGCCTGTAATCCTAGCACTTTGGGAGGCTGAGGCAGGCGGATCACCTGAGGTCAGGAGTTTGTGACCAGCCTGGCCAACATGGCGAAGCCTCGTCTCTCCTAAAAATACAAAAATTAGCTGGGCATGGTGGTGCACACCTGTAATCCTAGCTGCTTGGGAGGCTGAGGCAGGAGAGTCTCTTGAGCCTGGGAGGTGAAGGTTGAGGTGAGGCGAAATGGTGCCACTGCACTCTAGCCTGGAAGAGTGAAACTCCATCTCAAAAAAAAAAAAAAAAAAAAAAGTAAAAAGAAACAAGTGCAATGAATAGTAATAATATCTTTCATTTAATTCAATATATCCAAGATACTATCATTTCTATAAGTAAGTGATATAGTATTAGCAAGATATTTTTTATATATATATATTTTTTTACATGAGGTCTTTGAAATCTAATGTGTATTTCACACTTACAGCACTTCTCAAGTCACACCAGCCCTGTTTCAAGTACCTGATAGCTCCACGAAGCCAGTGGCTCCTGTATCGGGCAGTGCAGAGCTAGAAGGTGAGAGGGCAGGCTCTTGGGCAAGATGCCCGTCTTTGTATCCCAGCTGTGCCACTGACTAGCTGTGTGATATTGGCGGAGTTCCCTAATCTATCTTGGGCTTGATTTTCTTCATCTATAGAATGGGGATAATAATAATTTCCTCTTCATAGGGTTGTTTCAAGGAATCAATGCATTAATATGTATAAATGTTGAGAATAATATCCAGTACATAGTAAGTATTGAATACATGTGAGCTCTATACACATGAAGAAACAGGCTCAGAGGGGTTAAGTAATTTGTCCCAGGTCATCCAGCTAACAGAGCTGGGATTTTAACCTAGATCTATGTGATTTCATAGCCCGCATGCGAAACCACTCCCCTTGCCTGCCTTAAAGCCTTATATTTTAGGAACTCCTTATTGGAGTGCTGGTAAACCAGTTCTAGAGGGGTGGGGAGAAACCTTGATTTGTAGTGCCTGCCAATTCCCCTGGTGAAAATACTCATGGCTGATTTCAAGCTACTGATAATTTAACAAGTGGCTTGCAAAATTTCTGAAATATTAGCAATCGGCTCTCAGGAAGTCCGTAGGAGCTGGCTCCAACACGCAATGGCCTCTACTCATCAGATTAGTCTTACTGGCTCTAACTGTCTTTGCTTCTGCTGTAATGTTTTCTTCTTGTACTTTGTAAATCAGCAAGGATCGCCCAAAGACCTAGCACAGGGTAGCAAGCACCCTGCAGTTGCCCACTGTATACTTGTTGATTGATGCTGAAGCCAAGAAGACTCAGGCCTCCCTGCTCTCCTGCCGACACTCTTGTGAGTGAGGAAGATGGATGTGGCTTGCCAGGCCATGGGGAATCCAGGACCAGAAATCACCATCTTGGCCTCCAGTCCCAGACTTTTCAAATCTGTAGGCTCAAATCTCCAAACTGTCACCTACTAATTACTAAACTGGGGTGAGGATTAGCTTTTGGATTTGGGCTGGGAATGAATGTGTTTGTAACTAATTTCATTTCCTAAGATGATGAGCCAGGCCTTCTCTCTCACCACTACACCTTGGCACCAGGAGGAGAACATCTACAGCTTCTCAAGGGGCCTGATTGAAGTCTCGGAAAGGCCTGGCCTAGTATACAGTACTGATTTTTTTCTCTCCCCATGTTTTTCTTGTTCCCGCTACAATCCTGAGTGCACTGGTTGAGACTGGTAAGGAAATGGATAACACTGCCTTTTGTAGCAGAGCACAGTAAAATCATGACAGTGGAGCTTCTGAGAGCTATTGATTATGTAAGGAATACTTTAGGGGGAGGTGTTCTACTGAAGACAATAGTTGTCCAATGCATCTTCACTCTGAACTCCCACTACGCCTACCTATATTTCTTTTTTTTTTTGAGACGGAGTCTCGCTCTGTCGCCCAGGCTGGAGTGCAGTGGCGCGATCTCTGCTTACTGCAACCTCTGCTTCCTGGGTTCACGCCATTCTCCTGCCTCAGCCTCCCAAGTAGCTGGGACTACAGGTGCCCACCACCACGCCTGGCTAATTTTTTTTGTATTTTTTAGTAGAGACGGGGTTTCACTGTGTTAGCCAGGATGGTCTCGATCTCCTGACCTCGTGATCCACCTGCCTTAGCCTCCCAAAGTGCTGAGATTACAGGCATGAGCCACCATGCCCGGCCCACCTACCTGTATTTCTTAGTCAATTTTCCAGCTTAGTTACATCTACCATTTACTGAGTTCTGACTACACATCTCATTTTATGTCATTCAGTTTTCCCAGGAATTCTATTTGGTAGATACTAAAATACGGTCCATTTAACATGTGGCAACCTGAAGCTTAGAAAGGGTAAGTAACGAGGGTCACACAACTACTGTATGGTAGACACTTCCATATGCTGCGTAGCAGGGGCTGAGATGAAAATGAGAAAACCAGGCTGGGCACGGTGGCTCACACCTGTAATCCCAGCAATTTGGGAGGCTGGGGAGGGTGGATCACCTGAGGTCAGGAGTTCAAGACCAGCCTGGCCAACATGGTGCAACGCCGTCTCTACTAAAAATACAAAAAATTAGCCGGGCGTGGGGCGGGTGCCTGTAACCCCAGCTACTTGAGAGGCTGAGGCAGGGGAATCGCTTGAACCTGGGGGGCGGAGGCTGCAGTGAGCCAAGATCGCGTCATTGCACTCCAGCCTGGGCAACAAGAGCAAAACTCCATCTCAAAAACAAACAAACAAAAACCCACCATAACAGCAAAGAACAAACAAACAAAAAAAACGAGAGAGTGGCTGTGGCTTCTAGACATGGGAAGTGCAATGCATTGGAAGGAATTCTGGTCTGGGCCCTTCTCATGGTAATGAGGGGGAAGATTCTGCTCTTTCTGAGGCTGTAACACAAAAGTGGCTCAGTCAATACCCCTTTGTTTGTCCTTCACTCATTCATTCATGCATTCATTCATCTAGGTTTTGGAAATCTCCTCTGTGCCAGCAGCAGGTATACACCACATCAAATAAGACAGATCCCCTGCTGTCAAGAATCTTCATAACAATGGGGGCAATAGACTCCTCTGCAGATATCCAGAAAACATGATGTTACATTTAATGCTGGAGGATTCTCATGTAGAAAATGAGAGGGAGAGAGGTGTCGGGGAAGGCTTCTTGGAGGGGTTGAAATCTGAATTAAGTGTTTAGAGATGCATTGGATTTAACTAGGTTGTGGGAGAAGGAATGGTGAGGGAGCGGACAACCTGAAAAACAGCACTGAGGGGAGAGACAACTTGATGTAGGTGCAGAACCTCATGCCGTTTAGCCTTGCTGGAAGATCAAGTAGGAGCCAGGAAGCAGTGGGAGGCTGGCTGGTGGGCCGGGAGGGCCTGGTGGAGAGTCACGGGCTACAATGTGCACTGCACCCTGCCGGTCACTGGGAGTCCTGGAGGGTCCCAGCAGGGGGGTGGGGTGTTCAGCTTTATGGTTGGCTGTGACGTGGAGGGTGGATTTGACAGGGTGGAGACCAGTCAAGAAGATGCCAAGCTACAGGGACAGATGATAAAGACCTGAATCAGGGCAGGAGCCAGTGGTAAGGAGAGAAGCCATGGATTTGAGAAAGACTGAGGACGTAAAATCAGAAACGCGCAGATGTCTGAGAGGGGGAGACGGGTTGGGAGAGAGGGAGCAGACAAGAAGTTCTGGCCAGGGGCGGTGGCTCACGCCTACAATTCTAGCACTTTGGGAGGCCAAGGCAGGAGGATTGCTTGAGCCCAGGAGTTTGAGACCAGCTTGGGCAACATGGTGAGACCTCTTCTTTACAAAACGTAAAAAAATTTAGCAGGGTGTGGTGGCACATGCCTGTGGTTCCAGCAACTTGGGAGGCTGAGTGGCGAGGATCATTTAAGCCTGGGAGATCGAGGCTGCAGTGAGCTATGTTCCCACCGCTGCATTCAAGCCTGAGAGACAGAGTGAGACTGTCTCAAAAAAGAAAAAAAAAAAAAATTTCAGGAGTGTCCCCAGCCTAGACGGAGAGCTCAGGAGCAGGGGCTTATGGTTTCTGTGGAGAAAGCTTGAGAGCAAGGCGAGTGCTGGGCATTGCTACGACTTGGTTTCTACAGAGGTTTGCTTCCTCCTTGCCCTCAGAGATAAGCTGCTGTTCTTTCCCTACCTGCCTAGGGAATGGCTCTTGCTCTGTAATTGGAGGGCTCTCTTCTGCACTGGGTTCTCTGCTGTGGCCTGCAGCTGTGGGGATGGCAGACGGCAGAAATTCTTTTTGGAGAGAAGAGTCACTTGTGGACTGCGGTATTCCCAACATTGGAGGGACACATGAACACAGTGACAGAACTCTTCTGGGTTTTCTCCCTTAGCTAACAGGACACCTAAGATCCCTTCTTTGGTTGACTTCATTCATGGGTAAATGAATGTTTCCAAACCAGAAACAAGATTGACTTGGAGTTCTGTCTCCATCATGCTCCTATTCATTCATTTATAGTCTTGTGGCACTGTTCTGTTTCCCTCATGAGGAGATGGAAAGGAGTCCTGGGTTTTTAAGAGTTAGGACGTTTGTGTCTAGCTTCAAGCCCTCCCCTCTGGCTCAGTTCCCAGGTTCTGAGTCCTGTGAAGCCTCCCTTTTTGTCTGCGCAGCCAGCACCTTTGGCTGGATTCTATTTTAAGGCTGTAAGTGAGGTAATTGGGTATGACAACACAAACACAGCTGTAATTATGAAGTGCCAGCCTCCAAAGCAGAAAACTCATCTGGCCCTCAAGGGTTGCCAGCATACGACTCGGAGATACGTGTGCGCCTCTGCCAGGCCGGGCCGGAACATCCACCTGCAACGTGGAGTCCACCGTGTATAGCATGTTTTGCGCTAGATCAAAGAATCATTGGGGCAATTCAGTTCCTGTGTCTACGTGAGGCTTGAATATCGAGTTGTTGCCGCCAGCCCCGCTAGCCAGAGCAGTGATTCAGGAAAGTAAATGCTGGACCACCAATGGATGGGCCAATTGAGCAAAGTGGGCCAGGTCTTTTCTCTGATGGACACACCAACTGCCCTGGTGGAGGCTCTTAAGCCGTGTTTAGGTGTCCCTAAAGCATCTGCAATGCAATCAGTTCAGCTTCTGGGCTTTGCCTAGACCGAATGCCTGCGTAATCTCCACTCCAGATGCAAGTGCTTTGTCTAGGGGAGGACAGGGAGATAAAAATTGCAGTTTTATTTGACTTGTCCCAAAGCCTTGGATCTTTGTATTTTCAGTTTAAAAATAACTGAGTTACACCCTTTGCTTATAGGTGCTTCTTTTTTTTTTTTGGCGGGGAGGGGTTTGAGGGAGATTGCTAAAACAGGGACATGGTGTGGGTAGAAATTTAGATGGAACACATTCTAGATGGTCCCACCTACCTCTCAGGCTTTTAAATTTTACTAATGATGCTACCAATTTCTTCCTCAAAATTATCCCCATTCTCTTCAGACAACAACAAACATCCACTGGTGTCTACCATGCACAAACCACAGTAGGGCAAACGTAGGTAGTGGCAGTACCCTCAGAGATTACAGTTTTTTCCTTCGTTAGCAAAAGGAACTGCCAATCAGTTTCTATAGAGGCCAAACTAGAAGGGCGTGCCAGGGCAGATGTTGTGACTTCCTTATTTGCTAAAGAAGGCAGGCAGCAGACCTGGAGAAAAGATGCAAAATGATTTCTTTGAGAAGCCTCTTTGGGTATGAAAAGCTCTGGGGAGAAGGTGGTGTAATGTACACAGGGAGTCCCAGAGCATTCTGGGAAGGGAGCGCAGGACATTCACTTCATCAGTCAGGATCTACAAGCTTCCACCACTTTAACAAATGACCCCGAAGTTCCAAGGGCTTACAACAAGAATCAGTAGAGGTTTATTTCTCATGCATGCAACGTATTCATTGGGTTGGCTATGGCTTTCCTCCATGTTGTCCTTATTCTGGGACCTGGGCTAATGCAGCAGCTTCTATATGAAGCACTGCTTGGTCATCATGACAGAAGGAAAAAGGGTCAAGTAAATCATGCTCTGGCTCTCATAATTTCTGCTCAGAAGTGACACACATTCCACATTTCCACCCCCACTGCTCCCAACCCATTTTAATGGCTAAAGTAAGTCACAGGGCAGTTTCTGAGTCCAGCAGGGCAGGGATGTATACTTCTTCCACAGCATGGAAAGATGGCATCTTTAGTGAACAGGAATACAATCTACTATAGGCATTTACACCCTCCCCTGAGATTCAGAACCAGGGAGATCTGTTGTTGAATGGGCATCAGGCTGGCTCCAACTGTGGCCAGTGGCAGAGACAGGCAACTGGATCCTCAGAATGAAGTTACTAGGAGGTTTGAGGTGGTTAGACTGATGGATAGATAGACAGGGAGAGCTGATAAATCCACCTGACTGAGGCACGAGAGAAGAGAGAAATGGTTCTGGATCCGTGAGGTGCTTGCTGAACCCCATCCTGATGCAGGTCTCTTGGGGTCTGCTCACCCAGGGAAGTAGCTGAAAGAGTCCCTGTGGGAAGGGGCTTAGATCTTTAGTGTAGTTTTCTTGACTGAGCATAGCCCTGGAGGGTCACTACTATGGCTTCCAGGGAGTATGTTGTCTATCTTGACTACACACCCAGCTACCAGCCTGCTGCTGTTGTTGGCAGAGCTGGATAGGGCTGAATAAGTTTGGATCCCTCTCTGACTTCTCATTTCCTTTGCATCTTTTCCTCCCATTTCCTATCTATCTTACCTACTGGTAAGAATGCAGGTACTTTTGGATATATAAAAGCAAAGGAGTTGGAATTTTGTAAAATATAGAATTAAATAAAAATATAGGATTTCCAGCTGCTACCAGCTTTTGAAGGCTCAAACCTTGCATCTGGGACCTGCTTGAAGGTCCCACCTATCTCTTTACACTGCAAACTATAAAGAGGGACATCTCTGTTATGTAAACATGGATAAGTCACAGTTCCTCAAACAATTAAGACCTCGAAGGCTAGAAGTATAATTTGGAAAAATCCTCAAAATCATAGCAATATTTGCTCAGATGTTAAGTATGAGAGACAAATAAACCCTCTGTGCTAATTGACTGAGATGTTGGGGATGTTTGTTGCAGCACCTAGCCTGCCCTGACTAATATACTCTGTCTGTGTGTGGTGGGAGTTGGGTCAGAGAGGTGGAGTTGGTGGGGCAACAGAATGGGGTGATTCCAGAAGGAATTTTCCTGAATGGAACGTTCCCTGAGGTGGGCATCTTGGCTGCTGTCTGGCTGGATTACATAGAAGGAGAGGACATCGTGCAGCCTGTAGTGAGGGAGTGGTTGGTGTCTTGGCAAGTTAATCCCACCTTCTTGCCTGAACTCTTGCCAAATGGGATTTGATGAATGGATGTGAACATATGCTGTGATTTGCAATAAGAGGCTGGCGGGCTCGTGCCCAGAGCCAGTGGGTGCCTGGACTAGGGACTCAGGAGAAATAGTCAGGGAGGAGTTGGAAGCTCCTGTTCCTGCTCCCGGCAGGCTTTGGGAAGACGGGCTAGTTATGCAGAGAATTTCCTGCCTTTGCAGTTCGTCTTGCCAATAACCACAGCTTAGCAAATTCACCTCCTGGCCACTTTTGGTGAATTTTTAAAAAATATCTCAGAAACTCTTTTTAGGTTTGCCTTTAAAATTTAAATCCAGTCTAGGACTGGGTCATTTTGGAATCAGATTTTGGGTAAATAACTGACAACTGGCTTATTTTCATCCACGACGAAAATGGAAGAAACTCCTTTTCTTTTCCTCTTAATTTAGAAACGCCAGGGAAAGAATTTGTTCTTGAAAGAACAAGAGGTGGGTGGAGGGCGGGGAGAGGTTAGAAAAAAATACCCTGGTTTTCAGATGACGCCTCCAGAGCCCTGGCTGGCCGGGGCTGATTGGGGTGGGTGAGGCTGTCAGGAGCTGATTCTACACAGTGTTGTCATGTTAAGAAAAGGGCGAGACCAGCTTAGGGAAAGGAAGGGAAAGGAGTCAAGTGTAATGACAGACAAGCACCACCCCTGCCTGTTGTGAGGATGAGAGATTGGCAGCTCAGGGACTACCACCGCTCATTAGGGTCCCAGGGAGGAATTTCATTCCCTGCCTTGGTAAAGCCAAGTGGGTGGGATGAGGGAGGTTTGGGTCTTGATGTGAAGGAGCTGGGGAAAATAATGGTGCATTAGGCCAGCTGGAGAGCAGAAAAGGTCTTCCTGGGCTATATGTGGGGTAAGGTGAGGAACCAATAGTACCTAAAGGCGGGATAGAGGAATCTGAATGGCTTGAGTATAAAGGCTGTTTAGTTGTAACAGCTACATCTGTGTGTCCTCTCCCCATTCCCCCATCCCCTTTTCTTTTTTCTGTGAACTCATAAAGGGCCTTGGAGATCGGCAGACAGGAGACTAAGTAGGAAAAGGGATAGAAGACGAGGGGGAGAGGAGAAGAGAGATCAGGGCTGAGCCAAGAGGGATGAGAGAAGACAGAGAGGGGATGGGATGGAATCTGTGTGCCTCACCGCCCTGTCCATAGTATTTTTGGTTGCAGTCTTAGGTGTGATGAGGGTAGGACTTCGGCATTTGGATGGCATACATCATTGGCTGAAAAGTGAAATAACAGGTACTAGAACTTAGAGAAGTCATGTTTAGATTTATTCTGAGCCACACTTGAAGACGGAAGCCCAGGAACACAGACTCAGTATAGACTAAGAATGTGTCTCTAAGTGGGTTACAGGAGGCACACAGTATAGATACATTTCCTAATGGGGGATAGGCATGGCACAGAAGGTAGGAGAAAGGAGGAGGGAAGCAGTAGTTGAATTCTTGTGATTCTGATTGGTGCTCGGTAACACTGTCCATAAGATAAGGTAAATATATGGTGGAGCGGGTAGGAGAAAGGTTAGGTGCCTTAGGGTCTGGTGGAGGGCAACTCTTTGCATCCTGTCTTTGTTCTACAGCTGGTAAACAGGTTTATAACCAGTACCTGTCAGTGAAGTATGTAACAAACTGCAGTTACACAGGCAAGAAGTCAGCTTTAGTTTATAGGCCTAGGTTTTATTACTTACATGTCTGACTACAGCCACCGTGGGCCATTGTGCAAATTTTCTTTTGAATTTTCCTTTTTTAGACATCATACAAGATGTTAGGTGCCACAATAGTGGTGATTCCGACCTTTGGCTTTGGGAGTTCAGTCCTTGTGGCTGAATGAATGAATATTTGTTGAACAAATCTTAAGGCATAGTTTTTTTTAAAATAAATATATCATTAAAATGATTGTTTCTAATCTTTTATTTTCATGTCCAGGAAGGGTATAAAAGACGCTTTGTCTGGGTTAAATAGAAGACTGATGGTGTGATGGAGTGTGCACTGCAGTTTGGCTCACCAGGTATGGTATAGACTCATTAGAGTTAGCGTTAGACGAAATGGAAATCTGAATACAATGGGTGGTAGGGATTCACTGCAGGATCTGAAAATTCTGAGAAATGCTTTGGAGGCCTGGTGAATAGTCCATTGTGGGCTTCATTCTTTCCCACCTATCTCAAGAAAGAAACCACCGTTGCTTTCCATGGAGGAAAAAAGGATGGAAATGAAGTAGATATATTAATTTACATTCCACCATTTCTTCTGGTCACTCCCAAGTTGCTTCCAGTGTGCAGAACAGGAGAACATCTTTCATTTGTAGATAGGTGCCATTGGGTGAAGAGATATGAGTATGTTTTTTTGTGCTTGAATAAGTTCTCTAGTCTTTGTCGGTGAATTTATAGATGCAGGGGTTGTTTCTACAAGGAAACAACCACTGTCTGTATTACAGTTCAGAGAAAATGTTAGAATTCATGCAAGTAGGTGCTTAACAGCAGCTCTTAGAGAAGACATTGAATTAGAGGATTTCATGTCTGAAAGGATCTTTGAGGTAATTTACACTTGATCTTAGCCAAAAGGGCCGAGAAGCGATGAATCTTTGAGGTAATTTAATAAATACTTCTTTCTATCTCAACTTCTGGGAGCTTTGGAGGATGACTTTTATCAGAGTTTGTTTGGAGGGGAATTAAAATAGGCATATGTTTTGAGACAAATTAACAAAAAATTATCCCTATCCAATTCATAGCTTTAGGATAAATGTATTACAATAACCAAAAACTGAAAATAATCCAAATATCCATCGACAGAACGATGGGTGAACAGAATGTGATATATTTATACAGTGAAATACTACACAGCAATCAAAAAGGACAAATTACTGACACAATGTGGATGAACCCCAAATACATTATATTGAAGAAAACAATATGAGGGTGATAATAAGAAGTTCAAGAACAGGCAAAACTAATTTATGGTGACAGAAGTAGAAAAATTTCTTGAAGTGGCTATCAACTGAAATAGGGTTCAAGGGCACTTTCTAGAATGATGGGAACGTTTTATATCTTCATCTGGGAACATGTTTCTTGGGTATATACGTATATAAAAGTCATTAAGCAGTGTACTTAAGATTCGCACATTTTACTTAATGTAAATCATACCAACCCTGCTGCCTCCAGAAAAACCCCCATAATCCCAAGCAATGAAAACATACAGAGTGGGAAATATTTGTCTGATTTTGAACTTTTATTGTTGATAACTTCAGTGAAGCAAATTTGATAGAAATTCCCCTTGACTAGCAGTTTAAATAACTTGGGCATGTTACTTAATGTCTCTGAATTGTAGTTTTTTTCCTTTTCTTTCCTTCTTCTTCTTCTTCTTTTTTTTTTAACGACAGTTCATTTGTTCATCACACACAGGCTCTGCTACCTCAGGTGGCGCTGGTGTAGCAGGGGAGAGGACACGAAGATACTCCAGTTGCTGTCCTTGATGCGTTTCTGCCAAGACAGAGAGCCCGGTAACACCAAACTCAGTGTCGCTGCCAAGACCAACCCTGTCCTCGTCTCCAGCCCCGCCCTAGTCTCCCTTTTCCTGCCTTTCTGGTTACAGCAGCACCGCAGCAGCATTGTAGAGGCCTCTGTTCAGGCCCAGGCAGGAGCGCGTCCCGTCCTGTGGGGACCTGGCTTCCACTGGTCTCTGTAGCTGCTCTTGTCCTCCAGCTGGCTGGCTCAGAAAAGCTCTTTCTGTTTGGTGACTAAGCCTGAAGCCACGGCGGGGGAGAGAGAGAGAGAGAGAGAATGAGAATTTGAGGGCACCAGATCCCCACCCAGTCCCCAGAGCCTAAAATATGTGGCCAAGAATGGAAGTTTTTTGTCCTCGGGGAGAGAAATGACGAAGGTCCTCCATGAGGCAGCCCCACAGACATATAAAGAGACACTACCCCTCCCCAGCCCAGCCCACCAGCCTACACCACAGGGATAGCACAGTGTCTCCCCACCCTGTCCTTGCCACAGGCCCCCCAAAGGGAGAAAAGTGGCATTTGTGGTTTGGACCTAGTCACAGGAACAGCATCCGGGTAATTTTCCATCTCTTCATTGACTGAAAGGTTTCCTCCGGACACACAGAGGCAGAGCAGTTAAGTAGTTCCTGTTTGCTGATGAGAAAACTCCAAAGATGGAAGTGTTCTAACTCAGGGTCCTCGGGCAGAGGTCATGCTTGCCCTTCCTGGGTGAGACTTCAGATCAACACAGGAAACTAGTTTATCTCCTTGACCTGGAGTGGAGTAAACAGTCTTTGGCCAAGGCATTCTCCTCTCAGAAGCAGGGTTCAGTGAAAGCATAAATATTGGCCCAAGAAAACCATAGCTTCTTAGGCTAGAATGGATTTAGAGATCAGAGACTCTAAATCTATTTTATAGATGAGGAAACTTAAGCCAAGTGAGGTGCAGTAACTTGCTTAGGAGCAAAAGCCAATCAATGACACAACTATGAAAAGAACAAAAGTGATCAAGTTGGCCCAAATTCCAGAGATGACCAGACAGAGCGGACTACATCATATTTTATCCCACTAGACGAGGGTTCTCAACCTCAGCACCGTTGACTTTTGGGGCTAGATAATTCCTTGTTGTGGGACCGTCCTATGCACTGTGGGATGTTTAACAGCATCCGTGGCTTCGACCCACTAGAAGCCAGTAGCATCCCTCGCTTCTGCCCACTAGAAGCCAGTAGCAGCCCTCACCCCAGCTGTGTCAATCAAAAATGTCTGCAGATGGGCACGGTGGCTCATGCCTGTAATCCCAGCACTTTGGGAGGCCGAGGCAGGTGGATCATGAGGTCAGGAAATCGAGACCACCCTGGCTAACATGGTGAAACCCCGTCTCTACTAAAATACAAAGAATTAGCCGGGCGTGGTGGCGGGCGCCTGTAGTCCCAGCTACTCGGGAGGCTGAGACAGGAGAATGGTGTGAACCTGGCAGGCGGAGCTTGCAGTGAGCTGAGATCTCGCCACTGCACTCCAGCCACGGTGACAGAGCGAGACTTGGTCTCAAAAAAAAAACCAAAAACAAACAAACAAACAAACAAACAAACAAAAAAGTCTGCAGACACTGCTAAACGTCCCAGGGTGGGATTGGGGTCACAAAATTGGCCCTGGTTGAGAGTTGCTGTGACAGAGAGCCCACTCTTTTAGTTCAACACTGAGAGATACACTGGGATGCATTATTATTTGTGGATCTGTCTCATGCATCAATCTGCAGTTCTTTGAGGGTCCAGACAGGGTTTTATTGACCTTTATGTTTCCTGTGTCTTGCATAGTACCTGACATGTGAGAGATGCAATTAATGGGTTTGCATGAATGAACGAATGGACAAAGTCACTGGGAGACCCTGAGATGTAAACTTTCATTCACTATTATCCAGTATTATATAAGCACATTGGCCGGGTGTAGCCTGGCAGGAGATGCAGGAGGATGACTCGACTCATATGACCTTCTATCTGCGGGACAGGAAGGACTCCTGTTTATCTACTTTGTCATCCACTATCATGGCACCACAGAAGGCATCTTTTTGAGCTCCCATCCCTGGGCTCCAGGCTTAATTATGTGGCTTCTTTTCATTCGTATAAAACAATAGAAATAGCTACTACATGGTAGAAATTTTTTTTTTCACTGGGGATGTAGCCAGCGCTTTGGAATGTTAAGCCTCGAGACTCTTACAGTTAGAAGAAAAAGTCCTCCAAACACAGCCATTAGCAGCCATGAGAGCCATGGGGTAATATTGATCATAGAGTCATAGAATTTTGGCACTGGGAAAAGTCACAAGTAAAACATAAAAGGCAACCTCTCTACCACAAAATCCTGTCATATTGTTTTTCTTAATCCCAGAAATTTTCACCAATGTTGACTTTGGGGAAATGACTAAATAATTTTGTGTCTGTTTTCCAGAAGATGAAATGCTTCAGAGGGTAGAGTCTTCATTTGTTTAAAAGAAAAAAAAAGTGTCTTCAGAGGACCTTGTATGCTAGATAATAAAATACAAATTCCAGTGCATCTTGAAAGGGTGGGTGTACTTTGAGCAGAACAAAAATGGAAGAGACCGAGTGAGAGAAAAAAATTACAAGCTATCAGTTAGATAGATCTTATGAGAGAATCAGTTTAAGAATAAAAGGATGGGCTGACTTTTCATGAACTTTACTGGTCGATTAATTCAAATGGACAAATTATTTGGAAAGAGAACACAGTTAAAACAGCAATCAGCACAAAAAAAGGAGTAAAGACTTGGCAGTGAGAGGGAAGAATAATTGTGTTAGAAGCACGACTGGGGCCGGGCGCAGTGGCTCACGCCTGTAATCCCAGCACTTTGGGAGGCCGAGGCGGGCGGATCATGAGGTCAGGAGTTCGAGACCAACCTGGCCAATATGGTGAAACCCCGTCTCTACTAAAAATACAAAAAATTAGCCAGGCGTGGTGGCGCTCGCCTGTAGTCCCGGCTACTCACGGGGCTGAGGCAGAAGAATTGCTTGAATCCGGAGGCAGAGTTTGCAGTCAGCTGAGATCGTGCCACTGTACTCCAGCCTAGGCAACACAGTGAGACTCCATCTCAAAAAAAAAAAAAAAAAAAAAAAAAAAGAAAAAAGAAGCACAACTGGGTGACTGGGTGGTATTGGGTTCGTATTACTTTAAAAGTGAATTTTACCAAGTGCGTGAAGGACTCAGCATAAAGCCCACATGTTGGTCTTTACCATGTCAGAATTAGTATGATTGCTTTTCAGCCTAAATTCCAGTAAGTGACTACTTATCAGGGATAATGAGTGTTAATATTGACTGGTTACTCCCGGGGAAGTAGGAGATAAACCATGACCGGGGGAAGGCCAGAAGACTTGGGGTCCCAACTGCAGTGAGGATCTCCAAGCAGGACCCATCTTCTGAATGGGAGGTCAAGGTTAGGAAGGTAGAGAAGTGTCAGATGCTTCAGGAATAGCTGGGAAGCAGTTAGCTACAGGGACACCCATGAGAGAAGGAGTTGGGGCAGGAGTGGGACCACTGGGTGGCCTGGGACTGAGCAGGCCTGGGCAGCACAGTGGTCAGGGAGCCAGGGGTTGCACAGACTCACAGAATTTAGAGCAGGGACTTCAGGAATTTGGCCTAAATGTGCAATTTTCAGATGAGGCTTACAGAGAGGGGTGGTTTCTAGAAACTTCTCTGTACACAAGTGGGAGAACTTTCTCAAAAACATCACTATCTCCTTTGGAGAAAATGGTCCCTGTTTAATAGTGTAAAATGAATTTATTGATTTTTCAGGTGTTCAATGTCACTTAGGCAAGAAGGTCTGAAGCAGCCAGACAGGACGTGACTCCAAGTGAGGTTTATCTTTGATGCTCTTCAATGCTGAACGCAGATCTATATCATTCCTATGTGTTTCCGGTATGGACCCCTCCAAAGCCTCATCTACAACAAAGGAATTCTGCTGTACTTCAGGTGACCAGTATGGGACTGAGTAGGGGCAGAGCCAGCTATTGGGGAGGGATAGAGATTGGGCAGAAATATGATGTGATGGTGTTGCCAGATTTAGCACATAAAAATACAGGATACCCAGTTAAATTAGAATTTAAAATGAACACTGAATGACTGCTTAGTATAAGTATATCCCAAATATTGTATGGGATATACTCATATACTGAAAAATTATTTACTGTTCATCTGAAATTCAGATTTCACTGGGCATCCTGTGTTTTATCTGGCGATTCCTTCTTGAGACTCTCAAAGAAGCCAACATGCTGAAACCCCATCTGTACTAAAAATACAAAAATTAGCTGGGCATGGTGGCACATGCCTGTAGTCCTAGCTACTTGGGAGGCTGAGGCAGGAAAAACGCTTGAACCTGGGAGGCTGAGGTTGCAGTGAGCTGAGATGGCACCACTGCACTCCAGCCTGATGACAGAGCAAGACTCTGTCTCAAAAAAAAAAAAAAAAAATAGTGAGTAGTGAGGTTGGTGGTGTTGGGCTGCCGTATTTCTCTTTTCTTTTCTTTTCTTTTCTTTTCTTTTCTTTTTTCTTTCTTTCTCTCTTTCTTTCTCTCTTTCTTTGTCTCTTTCTTTCTTTCTTTCTTTCTTCCTTTCTTTCTCTCTTTCTCCCTTTCTTTCTTTTTTTTGACAGCGTCTTGTTCTGTTGCCCAGGATGAAGTGCAGTGGTGCAATCATGGCTCAATGAGGCCTCGACCTCCTGAGCTCAGGTGATCCTCCCACCTCAGCCTCCTGAGTAGCTGAAATTATATGTGTGTGCCACCACGCCTGGCTATTTTTTTTGTGGAGATGAGGTCTCACCATGTTACCCAGGCTGGTCTCAAGCTCCTGGGCTCAAGTGATCCTCCTGCCTCGGCCTCCCAAAGTGCTGGTATTATAGGTGTGAGCCACCATGCCCAGCCTTCTGCCTTATTTCAAATGGAAGTTGCCTGCCCAAGCCTGCTTCTCTCATACCTTTTCTTATCCGTCTGTAGTTTCTCAAAGAGTCAGGAAATCCTATTGCCTTTGAGAAGCCCAGGCAGCAAAGGAAGGAGAGAGAAGTTTCACAGGCCATTGCTATAAGAAATTTCTTCCTCCTGTTCCCTTTTGTCTTGCTCCAGCAAGAGGAACAGCACCCTCTTTAAGGATTTGAGGACAGAAGGAAATTCGGGTAGATAAAGCCAGCACACACTGTAGCTCGTGTCCTGGGGAGATAATGGCTCTGAACCTGCTAAAATAAATGGTCTGCTTTGTCCTTGAATAATAATCAGTTGGCAGCTTTGTTCTGTCTTCCCAGCAGCTGGATGAGATTTTGATTTCAGAGGAAAAAGAGTGACCTAGGGCGGACCATATTGGACAGAGGGAGAAAGGAAATTTACAACAGCCTCCCATGTGTGTGGTGAGAGAGCCCCTTGCTGTAAGGTGCTGCCTGCCCCACCACCTGTCGTAGTGCCTAAAGTTCTGCCAGCAGTCTTAAGGTTAATGACCTTCTTATTTATTTATTTATTTATTTATTTATTTATTTATTTACTGTTGAGACAGAGTCTTGCTGTTGCCCAAGTTGGAGTGTAGCGGCACAATCTGGGCTCACTGCAACCTCTGCCTCCCGGGTTCAAGCGATTCTCCTGCCTCAGCTTCCCAAGTAGCTGGGATTACAGGCACGTGCCACCACGCTCGACTAATTTTTTTGTATTTTTAGTAGAGACGGGGTTTCACCATGTTAGCCAGGATGGTCTTGATCTCCTGACCTCGTGATCCGCCCACCTTGGCCTCCCAAAATGCTGGGATTACAGGTGTGAGCCACCGCACCTGGCCCCTGACCTTCTCTTTAAAAAAAAGAAAAAAGCAAATATTCTGGAGAAACACAACATATTAAGTTATTATCCCTTTAGAATAAAATTGTTCGTTGGAGTTTTTCTAACCCCACATTTGGCTGAAAGCAGAGTCTTGAAGTTAATCGGATCCTAGGACAGGTAATTTTTATAGGTCCTGAGTGACCGAGAGGTTGATCACATAGAGAGAGAATATAAAGGAAGCTCAGAAATAGAAGGATCTGGATAGTTCAGGAAAATGGAAGAAGTGGGAGACTAGCTGGAGCCACCCATGCAATTTTCTATTGAGAATGAATCATGTTGTCTCTGTCCTCCTAGAAGTTTTCTGAGTCCCAACGTTTTCCCTCTGCTTCATTTATCCAGCTGACTGAATGTTTCTAATTCAGGTAACAGCACAATTTGGGGCATGATGAAACTAGTTGCAAAATTCTCTAGATCATGGCATGAATAAAGGTTAGAGGTTCCAGGACCATAGCCTATTGCCAACTGTCCTTGAAATGCGTCCTCTAGGTTTTAAAGGGCAAAGGATGTGTAGCTTTCCCCCTCCATGTGACAAAAGTACCTGATTCAGTGACAATATGGACTTTAGAATCAGAAAACCAGGGGGCAAGCCCTAGTTTCTTTCCTTGTCAAGTGGAATGGCATCAAATAAGCATGATTGTTTCCTGCTCTGCAAGACAGGAGTGAAAATCCCGGTTTGTCTCTTTCATAGGGAGGTCAGGCTGGGCTTTACCCAGTTGTCAATAAGTAGAGTTTGCTGATTGTGACCACAGCTGTGGATGGAGAGCGTCAATTTCCTAATCAAAGGGAAGCCCATTCGGTGGCTCTGACTCTATCGTCCCTGGTGAGGGCAGTGGTCTCTAAAGCAGCGTCTTGAATGTAAGAGCTGCTAATTAAAGAACAAGTGACATAAATTAATCCAAATGAACAAATGGTAAAGGCCTTCTCATCTCGACTTCAGCTTATCCCAGGACGTGGGATGCTGTGGTCCAGCCAGGCTGTTCACAGGGATTATCCATTCTGGGACCTCACATATCACTAAGTGTGCCCAAGGGCATGGGATGGGTACCAGTTAGTCAAAGTTTCATTAAATAAGCCCTTTCTGCAGGAAAGGACATGAGAACTTGGATACCATTGTTTGTCTCTAGCACTGATCTTCCTAGAAACTCTTCTTTGCTACTAGAAAGTATCTTTTCATTTTCTGGTTAAAAAAAAAAACTAAAAAAAAACCACCAGTGTAAAATATCATTGGCTATCTCCAAAATGATCAAATGAAGGTGACTATCTAGATGACTCAGGTAAATCTGGTGGATTTGGGTATCCTATGCATTGATATGGGGGAGGTAAATGGACAGAAAAAACAATGGGTAATGTTCATTGAAAGCCTCTGTGTGCCAGACCCTGCATGGAGTGGCTACACATATTACTGCATTTGATTCTCATAACAACCCCCTGGGGTAAGTACTATTATTTCACCCACTTTACAGATGGGGAAACTGAGGTTCAGGGAAGTCAAGGAACATTCCTGTGCAGTTACGAAGTAGCAGGGCTGAGACTGAAAACCAGCACCATTTGATTCCAAAGCTCATCCTCTTAACCCCCACGCAATTATTTACCTCTTTACCTTGTCTTCCCTTCTTGTAATTTCCAATCAATCTATCAGAAAACATATCCCTCTTGTCCTTGAATTACCCATGTTTCCTTTCTGCTCTTGGGAAACCCTGTGTTAAACTCCAGAGCGAGCCTCTGCCACACTGGAAAGAGATTGGCATTTGGTGTTGAGCTGTGGCCCATGCAGGCTTGTGAGCAGACTGGGCACCATCTCTGGCAATGACTCAGGGTGCTACAGATGCCCCTGAAATCCTTAGGGTGGGGACGTGGAGGGCAGAGCTTAAGGGGCCAGGGATGAGATGCCCTGTCACCATGAGGCTCTTCCTGAAGCTGGCAGGGGTCCTGCCCCACAATGTCAGAGCTGTCCCCTGAGCCCTAGCTCCACTGGTCATCCAGGGGCAGAGCTGAAGTTTCTCTTCTCACTTTCCCCTTCTTCAAAGTGGGAAAACTGATGTGATACCAAGGGACAAAAGGATAAGGAAATGTGTTTTGCCATTTGTTTCGAAAACCTGAGAATCCAGCCCGTGCCTCCTCAGTGCAAGCCCTCTTGTAGAGGCACTCCTGGCTGCCACTCCTCATCTTTCTCAAATCAGCGCCACATCTCTGGGAGGCCATCCCTGAAGAACCAGGCTGGCTTAAAGTGCCCTCCCTCTGTGCATTCTGCTGTTTGCATGCATTATTAGTGCAAGAATGCTATTAGTGCATTTAGACCAATTTACTTGTCATTCTCTCTCGGCCTAGACTGGATGCTCTCCCGGGGTTGGGAATACCTCAATATCAGCCCTTAACAAATACTTTGTGCATTTTGATGATCTGAGCCATTGAACTGAACTGAAGAAAAAAATCAATATCCACTTCTAAGGGTGGCGGTGGCTATTGTATTTTGGCTGTTTGTTTTAAATACCCAACTCTTCCACCTTTTAAGCAGAACTGTTCTTCGGAATTTTTTGATGTCTTAGGAAGTTTCCTTGCCTCATTCAGATTACTGGGTCATGATTTAGTGTTCCAGGGAATTCCAGGGGAAAAAAAAAATCATTTTCCTTCTGTAAACCCTAATGTCCACTGTTCTGGTAAAGGATCCCAGCTGTGACAAGGAGATCATTTACTTGAAACTAATGAGCAGAGCTAATTACTGCAGTGGACTTGGGCAGGGACAGAGTGTACCAGAGCAGGCTGCTGGCGACCGTTCCAACCCTCCAGCTGGCAGCTGAGCCAGGAGCCCCCAGACATATCAGCGCCTTTTAGTCTTCCAATTGCCGGTTCAATAGCAAACAGATTTTAAGATCATGGTTTGGGGCTCAATTGTCTGACAGGAGCCAAGAATGAATTTCTGTGGCTTGTTCTTTTCCTCACTGGTTCCAATTTTTGTAAAATATATAAGAATCAAAGTCTGACTTTTTTGAGGGCATGGGATTTGGGATCCACCCCTCCCTTCCACGGCTTCATTCCTCACAACTCCTACACGGTTCCTCTCCTCAAGAGCAGGAACCTCTTTCTCACCCCTCACTCACAAATGCCTGGTTCCTAGGGCTGAGGCTTCTCTAGGCTAGAATATTCTCTCTGCCTGGAGTCTGAGCCACGTAAGCTCAAGCTCACCCGCCAACAAGTTGTGCCACTGACCCCACCTCATGATATTCCTGCCTTTATTTGGCATTCTGAGCTGTGTTTGTACCGGATTCCAAATCGCATTATAACCCAGGTAACAAACCTGCCCATGTGCCCATGTACCCAGAGGCCATGTCCCACTCTGTCCCTGCCCAAGTCCACTGCAGTAATTAGCTCTGCTCATTAGTTTCAAGTAAATGATCTCCTTGTCACAGCTGGGATCCTTTACCAGAACAGTGGACATTAGGGTTTACAGAAGGAAAATGATTTTTTTTTTCCCCTGGAATTCCCTGGAACACTAAATCATGACCCAGTAATCTGAATGAGGCAAGGAAACTTCCTAAGACATCAAAAAATTCCGAAGAACAGTTCTGCTTAAAAGGTGGAAGAGTTGGGTATTTAAAACAAACAGCCAAAATACAATAGCCACCGCCACCCTTAGAAGTGGATATTGATTTTTTTCTTCAGTTCAGTTTAATGGCTCAGATCATCAAAATGCACAAAGTATCTAAAAATAAAAGAATCTAAAATAAAAGTTAAAAAAATCTAATTATAATTAACTACGTGGGACATCCAAATTCTTTCCTGTTGTGGAATTTTGTTAAGCTGGGACCTGAGAGGAGGCCATAGTGGTATGAGGTGAAAATGAAGAGTTCATGTGCTATAAAGGGCCGAGTTCAGCACCTGGCACCAGTTATGCACCTTTTTTAGACATTTAATTTCAGTATGTCTCTTTAGAGCATAGACTGTGAAGCCCAGTCCTGTTTTCTATGCTGTATGAGACAAACACACACACACACGCATTAACCACGATCTGTGCTCTCAAAGGCTCTGCACTGCAGTGGGGAGTGGCAAGACACACAGGCATGGAAGGTAGGAGAATTCTAAGGTGATGCAGGGGCTGCAAGAGAGAGACGGCGTGGAGAGCGGGCCAAGGAGTGCCAGGATTCAGTGAGCAAAGGCCAACTATGGGTGATGTGAGGTGGAAAAGGCTTAATGAGGAAGAATGGTTGAAAAATATAGGCTCTGTTTTGCCAGAGAGTATTGGAGAAGGGACTCTGGGCATGAGAAAGGGTGTGTGGAAGCCCAGAGATGGTTACTATGGCAACAAAGGATGCCAGGACCACTGAGGTGCAGGTTCTGATGGGCATTGGTAAGGTCTGTAGGAGATGAGGGGATGATGGCACCTGGGGATGCATCATTAGGGAGACTCTCAGGGGCCTGAGCAAGGATGACTTCATGAGAGAGGTTAGCAGATGGCCAGCATTTCGACATCCGCGTAAGGAAAACATCCGCGTAAGGAAAGTATGGTGTAAGAAGTATCTCCCAGCTTAAGCTAGAAGCAGGCAGAGGAAGGGAGCCTCTGTGTTGGAGAAACATGTGGCCAAAGTGTGCCCTGGAAAATGGCAGGCAGCTAAGGTGACAGTGGAAGAAAGAGGTGAAAATGGCCCACAGCAAAGGCAAGTTAGCACCAAGAATTGGAGCTTCACAGGACAAACCACAGGGGTTGTTGCGGGAAGCTCTGGTGCAAACAAAAGTGGGCACCTAGTTTTTGTTTGTTGGTTTATATTGAATTAGTAAACACACTCTGCGCTTTGAATCCTTAAGGACAAATAAGGTATTGTCACGGATCTAAGTTCTTGAATTTTTTTAAAAAAACTTAGAGATTCTTATTCCATACAATTGAGTCAAGTGATAGGTCAAAATAAGGGGGAAAAAAATTGAGGAATCAGTACAAAAATAGGACCCCTATATTTTAAATGTTTTAACTTAAAACATCCAATGTGCATTTATCTCCTAATATTTTGAGTCTAGGCTTTTTCTTTGACCACAGGTATGCTGATTTGAGCTCCTCTTCTTTCTTGTATGAGCCACTTTCATAATGGATCCAATAACGGCCACAAATAAATCCTTTGCAATTCCTCACAATGAGAGGTGGAGTCCAATTTTTCTTTGCTTGAATCTGGGCTGGCTTTTTTCTTGACCAGTAAAAAATGCAGTGGAAGTGACATTCTGAAATTTCCATGGCTGGGGTTAAACTCTTCTCTGGGTTCCTTGGAATCCTTGATGAGAACCCTGAATTACCATGCAAGAAGTTTACTACTTGGAGTTCACATGCTTAAAAGGTTACATATGGGTGCCCAGCTGAGCTCAGCCTCCCAGCCATCCCCATCAAGGCATCAAGGTGCAAGACATGAGTGAGGCCATCCTGGGCCCTCCAGCCTAGCCCATCCACTATCAAATGACCTTTGCTGTTACCATATGGAGCAGAAAAATTGAATGGCTGAGCCCTGTGTGAATTCCTAATTCACAAAATGGTGACATATAATAAAATGGTGGTTTTATTATATTCATATATATTTATCCTTAACATTGGTTTTAAGCTACCAATGTTTAGAATAGTTTGCTATGTCACAGATGCCTGGAACTTTGTTGTAGAGAAGGCTGGGCACACGTTAACAGAGCTGAGAGAGACCTAGAGGTCAGTTATTTCAACTCCCTGATTTGCATATAAGAATTCTGAATATTGGGCCGGGCGTGGTGGCTCACGCTTGTAATCCCAGCACATTGGGAGGCCGAGGCGGGCGGATCACGAGGTCAGGAGATCGAGACCACGGTGAAACCCCGTCTGTATTAAAAATACAAAAAATTAGCCGGGCGTGGTGGTGGGCGCCTGTAGTCCCAGCTACTCGGAGAGGCTGAGGCAGGAGAATGGCGTGAACCTGGGAGGCGGAGCTTGCTTGTGCCACTGCACTCCAGCCTGGGCAACAGAGCGAGACTCTGTCTCAAAAAAAAAAAAAAAATTCTGAATATTGTCAGAGGCCTCCAGAAACTGACCACAAAATGCAGCAATCACATAGAAGGTGCTGGAGCTTCCTTACTTCAGCTTTACCTCCCCTGCCCTTGACAGTGAAGGGTCTCTTGCGTTTACCTTTCCTGGATAACCTCACTGGAAATGTGCCCATAAGCAGAGTAAGATGTATGGATGGTCAACCACGTCATCTTGTCCATGTGAAGTTGTTCCAAAAATCTATTTTTTAGCGACAGTGTCTGTCTGCCTCCCAGGGCCACAGAGAGCTCTCTGAGGTCTAGGACTGCATTTTCTGTGTGTCTGGCTTCACTCCTCTTTCCATTCCTTCTAGAGAGTCTACTACAGAGAGGCTCCCTCTACCTCACTGGGGGCAGCATCCCAGCCTAAACAAGGAGATTCTTAGTCTATACACTCATAGACAATCCCATGACAGACCCGGTTCCACAGGCCTGTGACCAGTGAAGTCACACAGGCCCCATACACAGAAGAACCCTGTGCTCAATTTAGTGTTCTGCTCTCTCCTTGAAATTGTCTTGAAATTCTTAATACATTTTGAACAAGGAGGCCTGGCTTTTCATTTTGTCCTGGGCCCTGAACATTAAGTAGTTGGTCCTGCTGGTGACTCCTACTCGTATGGTGGGACCAGGAGCCTCAGCTATTTCATTAGTTCAGCCTGTACTATCTCACTGGGGACGAGGTGGAGAAGTTGCGTCAGCAAGGAAGGACAAACCACATGAAAACTGAATACTGTATTCATGTTTCCCGCTGTCTGACAGATCCCCTCAAAGATCTTAAGAACAGATACTCCCAACCCCTGTAATTAACAACGTGCCCTAATCCTCTGGTAGAATTAACCCGGTGTGAGCAATGCTAGGCTGGGAACGGGGCTGGAGACAGTGTCCTGTAGCTCAGGCCTAAAACAACAGAACCTAGAATGTGCTGACTCCCAGCTCTTCTTCCCTAGGAACCAAGCTGAGGAAGCTCCTTCTCCACCAGCTGGGTTTTTTCTACTCGGGGAGATAGGAGGGGACAGGGAGGAGCAGGGGTGTCAGGCAGGCAGAGCTTCTAGAATAGGCCAGGGAGGAAATGAAGAGCTAGGACCCCACCTAGAGCCTTCATAGTTTAGGAAGCTCGGTTGGACTGAAGGAGGCCCATAGCCCCTCCTACAGCAAATGTGAATCCCACTCCTCATAACAAATCATTGCACACATGCTAATCATTTTTAGAGCCGTCCTCTGCCTGCCATTGGCTTGTCCTTTTGCATATCTGCCCCCGTGCAAACACAGCTGTCTCTTTTTTGTCTATCAGCTGTGTCTCAAAAAATCAAAAAGGCTGGGTTGGAGGCCTAGCTGATGTTTCTTTGCTTTTTCTCTATCTTTTTATTGTCTGAGAACCATGATACTCAAAGTGTGGTCCCTGAACCAGCATCACCAGCATCACCTGGGAAATTGTCAGAAATGCTGATTCTTGAACCTCTTGAATCAGAAACTCTAGGGTGTGGCTGGTAATCTGAATGTTTAACAAGCCCACCAGGTGAGTCTAATGATCACTCCAGTTGGAAAACCATTCTCTTTGAGACATATGACAGCAATAAGGCCCTCTACCAGCCCCCAAAATTTCAGAGTTGACACCTGTGTGATGGGTGAGGTCTCATTTTTGAAAAGGAAAGAAATAGTAACTTTTAGGTACAACACCCTTCATCTACGCACACACAAAAGTACACACAAAGTGGAAGAATGCCTGGCTCCTCCTTCCTCCTCTGTTTACCATCTGTTAGCCATGCTTTGAGTTGTTTGAACAAGAGAATCAGTGTCAGAATAAACTTGCTTGTAGGGTGTCTGGAAGGCAGGTGCGGCCTGCCACTTCTAATGCAAGCTGAGAACAAACACGGCATACTGAGCCCAAATTGGCCTTCTGCTGCTAAAGACAGAGGTAGAATTTATGTTTTGCTGGGATGATGCCCCCTAATGTGCTGCCTTACCTTGGGGCCTTAATTAGAAGCAGCAGTGGCCCTCGGGCCTGCTGAGCTTCTATTTGATGTGATTGCACAAAAGAGCTGAGATGGAAAACTAGACCTTTTGTTATTTCACACATTCTAAAAAGCTTTTTCGTAAAAGTCCCTTTCTTGTTTCTTATTTGCTGTCACATGCACCAAGATAATTTAAAAAAGATTTATACAGGGTAAACGATTGGTAAAATCTGTCTTTCCCTTCTTTGTTCTAATATTATCAGGTTCAATTTATGTTATCTCTGCCCCACCTCCTCTTCCTCACAAGGGCCCTCCCATCTGCAGCCACCTGCTATTTATTTACCACTGCCTCCCTGTGGGTCCCTTTTCCTTTTCCTTGGGTCTTTCTAGAGCTATTCTAGTGTTTAGTATTGGAAGCTTGAACATTTTAAAAAAATTCAATATAAAAGTGAAAAATATCCACCTAAAATGCGGGTGTTTTAATTTCATAATTGCACCCCTCTGAATTGACCTGATAAATGAAGCTAAAAAGCTGTGGAGATGTAGTTGGCTTGCTTTATACCCATAGAAGCAATGGAGGACACGCCACAGGCTGTTAGATACCAGCAGGAACCTGTATGAATGCATAATAGGGAGCAGGAAAGAGATGTGACTGTGTTCCTGGATCTACCACGTGTGTTGTGTAAATAAATTCATGAGCTCAGCCCAGTGGCGTTCTTGGCTCAAAGCAAGTCCTAATTAACTGTCTACTGTGTGGCACTTTCTGCATAGCAGAGTAGCCTTACCCTTGGTTAACAGGAAGCTCGTAAGAACTGATGTTTTCTGACATATCAAGGGGGTCTTGCACCTGGACTTGTGGAGCTGTGTTGATCAGAAAGATAACTCTTGTTGTTCTCTGTCTTGACTTCTCTGGGCTTTCAAACTGTGGCTTATTCTTGTTTGTTTTTGAGGCAGAGTCTCACTCTGTCCTCGAGGCTGGAGTGCAGTGGCACAATCTCGGCTCACTGCAACCTCTGCCTTCTGGGTACAAGCGATTCTTGTGCTTCAGCCTCCCGAGTAGCTGGGATTACAGGTGCGTGCTACCATGCCTGGCTAATTTTTTTGATTTTTAGTACAGACAGGGTTTTGCCATGTTGGCCAGGCTGGTCTCGAACTCCTGGCCTCCAGTGATCTGCCCTCCTTGGCCTCCCAAAGTGCTGGGATTATAGGCATGAGCCACTGAGCCCAGACTTGTTTGTTTTTAAAATTCATTTAACTTCCTTTAAGCATAAAAGGGAATTTATTGGAAGAGTCCTGGAGTATCACACAAAACCCAAGGCCAAGAACTACAGCCGGAGCTACGTGAAGACCTGGAACCACGAAGTGAGTGCAAAACCTTCAAAAACCTATTCAAGAGGTTATTTCATCCTCACTTTTCTCTCTCTGACTCTCTCTCACTTGGTCATCTGGACTCTTTGTTTCTTTTTTCATATTTGATCCCTGTCGCTTTTTCTCTGTAGACCAGCTTTCACTTCCTTGGCATGAGCAGGGACAAACATGGTGGCCGCAAAATGGTAGACTTTGCTGCCTAGTTTGAGGGGGAGCCTTGAGGATGTTCCAACACCAAATAGTTGGTGGAGAAGCTGAGAAGACTAGGTTAGGAAAGTTGTGACATAGGCTGTGGCCAGGCCAGAGTCATGTGGTACCATTCCTGCTGTGGTTCATTTTAGCCGACAGGGATTTGGCTGTTAAGAAAAATTATCTCAGATTTGGACACAAGGCCAAAGGAAGGCCTTGTTTCTTTCAATGTCATGTTGGAGTGGTGTTTAATCCCTTCAGGGCTCTTTTTAATTTTTTTAATTTTTATTTTTTTGAGACTGCTGTTGTCCAGGCTGGAGTGCAGTGGTGTGATCTCGGCTCACTGCAGCCTCCGCCTCCTGGGTTCAAGTGATTCTCCTGCCTCAGCCTCCCGAGTAGCTGGGATTACAGGCGCCCACCAGCACACCCAGCTATTTTTTTGTATTTTTAATAGAGATGGGGTTTCTCCATGTTGGGCAGGCTAGTCTCAAACTCCTGACCTCAAGTGATCCGTCTGCCTTGGCCTCCTAAAGTGCTGGGATTACAGGCATGAGTTACTGCCCCTAGTCCCCCTCAGGGTTAAGTATCCAGGGGAATGTACCCTTATTTGACTCACTTTCAATCACTTATTAAAGGCCCCGACTCTGTGAAATTACATGCTCACTTGTCGACCTTTGCAGTAGAGATGCAAATAATTTCTTTCTGGTAGGAAAGAGAACCAGACATTATGGTTTTAGCTTCTAGCAGCACATAGCACATGAGCCAGTTTTGTATCTAATTTAACAATCTTATTCCAGGTGGGGCACAGTGACTCACGCCTATAACCCCAGCACTTTGGGAGGCCGTGGCAGGCAGATCACTTGCGGTCTGGAGTTCGAGACCAGCCTGGCCAACATGGAGAAACCCCGTCTCTACTAAAAATACAAAAATTGGCCAGGCGTGGTGTCATGTGCCTGTAATCCCAGCTACTTGGGAGGCCGAGGCAGGAGAATGGCTGGAACCCGGGAGGCAGAGGTTGCAGTGAGCTGAGATCACACCACTGCACTCCAGCCTGGGCAACAGAGGGAGACTCCATCTCAGAAACAGAAAACAAAAAACAAAAAACAAAAACCTATAAAAAAAAGGAGAAGATAATCATAAAATTCAGGGTAATGGTTAGCTTTGTGGAGGGTGGGAGGGTATAGTGAATGAGAAGGAACACTCAGGGATTTTCTAGGGTACAGGCAATATTCTGTGTCTTGACCTAGTTGGTAGTTACTTGAAAGCTCTGTTTTTTTTTTTGAGATGGGGTCTGTCACTCTGTTGTCCAGGCTGGAGTGCAGTGACACGATCACAGTTCACTGCAGCCTTGACCTCCCTGGGCTCATGTAATCCTCCCACCTCAGCCTCCTGAGTAACTGGGACTACCAGTGCATACCACCACGCCTGGCTAATTTTTGTATTTTTTGTAGAGACAGGGTTTCGCCATGTTGCTCAGGCTGGTCTTGAACTCATGGACTCAAGAGATCCACCTCCTTTAGCCTCCGAAAGTGCTAGGATTGAAAGCTCATTTTAAAATAAATCAGGGACTATATGTTGTTTTGCATAAAATAAAATACTTTTATTCGTAAAATAATAAAATACTACATATCTAAATTTGTGAGATGCAACTAGAATGGCATTTGGAGGGTAATTTATAGCCTTAAATGCTTATAAAATAAGAATGGCTAAAACTCAAGGAACTGAGCATCTAAGATATTAGTAAAAGAACATTAAAATAACCCAAAGAAAATAGAATGAGGAAAACAAGAAAGACTTGAGGAGAAACTAATGAAATAGTAAACAAATATAGACTAAAATACAAAATAAAAATGATTAATACAAAGAATTAGTTCTTTGATATGAGTAATAACATTAACAAATTTCTGGCAATATTGATAAAGATCTAAAGAGAGAAGACAGAAAGTCAATATTAGGAATAAAAAAAGGAACAGGTAGCAGATGCAGCAGAGATTATAACAATCATAAGAGACTACTGTAAACAAATATATGCCAATAAAGCAGAAACAGGAGAAATAGCCAAATTAACAGGAAAATATTAAAGCTGATTTATTTATTAAAGCTGATTTAAAATTAAAAGAAAATTTGAATAGTTCCATAATCATTAAATACATAAGACTAGTATAACTAATCTTTCCATTAAGAAATTGCCAACCTAGATAGTTTTAGAAGAAGGTTTTATCAGATTTCAAGAAACAGGTTACTAAAATATTACACAAGCCCATGCAGAGAATAGAGTAGAGGAAATGCTTCCCAACTGTGTTGATGAAGCTAGTAAAAAAATTTCCATACCAAAAGCAAATAGGTACAATATGAGAAAGGAAAATTATAGGCTGATCATACTCAAGAATCTAGATGTGAACATCCTAAACAAAATATTTGCAAACTGAACAAATAATATTTACATATAAAAGACAACCAATCATGACTACATTGGAAAGAGGCTTATCCTAGAAATGGAAGTTTGGTTCACCACTTGAAATCTGATATACTTGACCATATTCACAAGTCAAATGAAAAAATCCACATGGCATTCTCTCAAAAAAAGCAGAAAACTGTTCAATAAAATATCAATTTATGAAAAGGACTTTTAGGAAACCAGGAATTAAAAAACCTGAACCTGGTAAAGGACATCTATATACATACAATAACTTATAACAAACACTATACTTAATGATGAAATAGAAAAAGCAGGAATAAGACGAGAGTTCCTACAAAAGACCCCAAATAGCCAAAACAATCCTGAGCAAAAAGAGCAAACCTGGAGGTATCATGCTACCTGACTTCAAAATATACTACAAACCTCTAGTAATCAAAACAGTGTGGTACTGGCATAAAAACAGACATATAGGCTAATGGAACAGAAAAGAGAATCCAAATATAAATTCATGCATTTACAGCCAACTCATTTTAGACAAAGGCACCAAGAACATACAGTGGTGAAAGGACAGTCTTTTCAATAAATGTGGCTGGGAAACTGCATAACTGTATGCAGAAGAATGACACTAGACCCCTGTCTCTTACCATACCCAAAAATCAAAATGGATTTAAGACTTTAAGACCTGAACCATGGAGCCACTAGAAGAATACATTGGAGAAATGCTCCAGGACATTGATCTGGGGAAAGATTTTTGTGTGTGTAAGACCTCAAAAGCACAGGCAACCAAAATAAAAATAGACACTTAGAATTACATCAAGCTACAAATGCTTCCGCACAGAAAAGTAAACAATCAACAAAGTAAAGAGACAACCCAGAGAACATGGGGAAGTATTTGCAAACTGTCCATCTGACAAGGGATTCATAATGAGAACATATAAGGAGCTCAAACAACCCAACTGCCAAAAAAAAGAAAAACCCAAATAATCTGATTTTAAAATGGGCAAAAGATCTGAACAGACATTTCTCTAAAGAAGACATACCAATGGCCAAACAGGTATGTGGAAAAAATGCTCAACATCACTAATCATTGGAGAAATGAAATAAAAACCATGAAGAGATATCGTCTCACCCCAGTTAAAATGGCTTTTAGAAAAAAGATGGAATAACAGATACTGGCGAAGATGTGGAGAAACAGGAACACTGTTGGTGAATATGTAAATTAGTACAGCCACTATGGAAAACTGAATAGAGGTTTCTCAAAAAGCCAAAATCAGAACAACCATCAAATCCACTACTGGGTATATATCCAAAAGAAAGGAAATCAATATATTGAAGAGATATTGGCACTCCCATATTTATCGCAGCACTATTCACAATAGCCAAGATATGGAATCAACCTAAGTGCCCATTAATGGATGAGTGGATAAAGAAAATGTGGATCTATCTATCTATCTATATCTATCTATCTATCATCTATCTATGTATACACAATGGAATATTTTTCAGCCATAACCAAGCATGAAATGTTGTCATTTGCATCAACATGGATGGAACTGGAGGACATTATATTAAGTGAAATAAATCAAGCACAGAAAGACAAATATTGCATTTTCTCACTCATATGCAGGAGCTAAAAAAGTGGATCTCATGAAGATAGAGTATAGATTGGTGGTTACCAGAGGCTGGGAAGAGGAGGGCAGGGAGATAAGGGGAGGGGGGAAGAATATTTATTTATTTATTTATTTATTTATAGATGGAGTCTTGCTCTGTTGCCCCAGGCTGGAGTGCAGTGGTGCAATCTTGGCTCACTGCAACCTCCACCTCCCGAGTTCAAGAGATTCTTCTGCCTCAGCCTCCCGACTAGCTGGGATTACAGGCACGTGCCACCACAGACATCTAATTTTTATATTTTTAGTAGAGACAGGGTTTCACCATGTTGGTCAGGCTGGTCTGGAACTCCTGATCTCAAGTGATCCGTCTGCCTCAGCCTCTCAAAGTGCTGGGATTACAGGCATAAGCCACCTTGCTCAGCTGAGAATATAAATTCATTACCACTGAACTGTACCCTTAAAAATGATAAAGATGATAAATTTCACATATATATTTTACATCAATAAAAAATAAAATTAGAAAGAAGTTAAAAATTTAAAAAAGAAAGTCAAGGGCTTCTGCTTTCACCACTTCTTAGTCTATAATAAAGCAAAAAAAGAAAAAAGGTTTACAAGGTACAAGGATTAGAAAAGAAGACACAAAACTTGTTATTCATAGATGATATGATTTTTGCATAGAAATACAGATAATTTGTTAGAATTAATGAGAGTTTGGCAAGTTTGTCAACTATAAGCCCAATATAAACAAGTCAATTGCATTTTTATACACCAGTAACATTTGGAAAATTTAATTAGATAAACCTATCATTTACAACAGCAATAAAAATGTAAGGTACCTAGGAATCAATCTAATAAAAATGTGTAAAATCTACACTGATAAACTTGTCCAACTTTATTGAAAGTCTGTAAAGAGGACATAAATAAGTGGAGAGTTCACAGTCTTGGAAATTGTGTCCATTTTTCCAACTTTGAGCTCTAGATTTAAAGTATTTCCAATAAAAATACCAACATGGGTTTTCATGGTAGTTGGCAAGCTGATTCTAACATTTGCATGGAAGAGCAAAGGTCCAAGAATAGCCAACACAGTCTAGAAGAAAAAAGGACAGAGTGCAGGGATTTGCCTACGAGCTATTAAGTCTTATTATAAAGCGATAGTATTTATGACAGTAGGGTATTAGTGCAAGGATAGACAAAAAGACCATTGGAACAAAATAGAGAGGCAGGTACAGACCTAAGCATATTTGGAAACTGGATAGATGACAAAAAAAGCATTAAGAAAAGTGGGGAAGTGCTAGACTATGTGATAATTATCCACATGGGAAAGAAATGAAACTGAAATCCTATAGCACACCAAGCACAAAAATTAATTCTAGACTAAGGACTCAAAAGTCAACGGCAAAATGCACTTTTAAGCCTTTTGGAAAAAATAGAACATCTTTAAGTCCTCAAGGTAAGGAAGGATTTCTTAAACATGACACGGGCATACAAGCCATCCAGGAAAAGACTGATAAATTTTGCTACTTTAATTAAGAACTACCACAAAACCCTATAAAAAGAGTGAAAATTTAAAGCTCCAAAGAGGGAGAAGATATTTGTATCACAGATGAACAAAAAAGATCATTACCCAGAATATAAAAATTGTTAAGAAAAAGATAGAGAACATGATATGCAAATAGAGAAGACAGATGCGAATAGGAACATTACAGAAGAGGAAACACAAATGAATAAAGGCATATGAAGAAATGTTCAACTTTATTATTAATTGGGAGAATGCAAATTAAAACAAAGCAGAGATGCTATTTTATACCACCTAACTGGCAAAAATCAATAATTCAGACAATACCAAAGGTGAGGAGCAAAGTACTACTAGTGGAAGTGTAAATTTGTACAATTACTTTTGGGAAAAAATGGGCATTATCTAGAAAAGGAAAAGCCGCAAAATAACCGCATGACCCAGACATTTCACTATTATACCCTAGAGAAACTCTCCCAAATGAGCACCAGGAGAGATGCACGAGAATTTTCATAGCAGAATTGTTGCTAATAACAGAAAAACTGGGAACAACACAAATGTCCACCCAGGAGAAAATGAACACATACATTGTGCTACATACGATGAAAAATAAATGAATTACAGTTCATGCATTAACCTGGAAAAAAAAATCTCAGCAACAATGTTGAGTAGAAGAAGCAATTTGCAAACCAATGTAAACCCAGTGATTCTGTTTATATGAAGTTTGCAAATGTGCAAAACCAAATAGGGTTTTATTCAGGGATACATAAATAGATGCTAAGATACTTGGGGGAAGCCTCCTAAGAGACACATTATATAAGGTAGGCTGCTGGATGCCTACCACTTTGGGCAAGAGGACCCTTAGCTGCCTTTTTGGGAGATGAGTGGACCCGGATCAGGACCTCAGGCATCCTCAGGGAGGCTCAGGCCCACCCATGTTCCTTGTTTCACCTGGGGAGTTACCAAAAATAACTCCACAATGACCAGCTTGGCTGTCTGAACTCTCCCATCCCAAAAGATGGGGCCGGCTCATAGTCTCTATCTTCATTCTCAGTCCAATGCTGGGCTCCAGGATTGAGCTGGGCCATATTTTAGGCAGAGAAAATGTATGGACCCCTAACTCGCAAATTTGGTGGCTTGACATGAATTTAGTCTTGTGTAAACCAATCACCCTGATTCCAGGGTTCTTTTTTCTTTTTTTTTCTTTTTCTTTCTTTTATTTTTGAGTCAGTCTCACTCTGTCACTCAGGCTGGAGGGCAGTGATGCCATCTTGGCTCACTGCAACCTCTGCCTCTGGGCTTCAAGTGATTCTCCCACCTCAGCCTCCCAAGTTGCTGGGATTATAGGCACCCACCAGCACACCCAGCTAATTTTTTGTATTTTTAGTAGATATGGGGTTTCACCATGTTTGCCAGGCCAGTCTTGAACTCCTGACCTCAGGTGATCCACCCGCCTTGGCCTCCCAAAGTACTGGGATTACAGGCATGAGCCTCTGCGCCTGGCCCCAGGGTTCTTTTATCTTGCGTCTACATTATACTGACATGATACGATTTTTAAATTTCAAAATCTAGGATGTGATGTGAGACGTGTACCAGGGAACATTTGGGTACAATCAGAGCGAATGTTAGTAAACTTGGTCCCGTCCGTTCCGTAGCCAAGGGAAGATTGGCAGGGATCATGTGTCATGTGGGCTGCAGCTGCTTCTGCTCACCATTGAGTGGAGTCACGTGGAGCTCTGGTGGCTGTCCCCCTTCCTTCCTTGCCAAGGCGGTCTTCCCTGGCAGGACTTCCTGGTCTCTTCCCCATCACCATCCCCCACTTCCCTCCTTTCCCATCTCCTGTTCTGGTGGGATGTCGAAGGGTAGGAGGGAGGATGATGAGGGAAGGCACTGAGGGACAGGGAAGGAGTAGAGTGGGGGATTGTGAGGTCGAAGAGACCAGGCAGACCTGCCAGTGAATCTCTGTAGTCCCTGAGCCAGGATTTCATTTGAAATATACCAAGATCTTTTTTAGCAAGTCCTAGACAGACCCACCATTCATCTGGACAGTGCATTTTTCCTTGTAGAAAATAACCTATGACCAGCCAGCAGCTCCTGGAGTGTGGGCTGAGGAACACAGTCCAGTGGGCCGGCACTCCTTCACCCTCTGATGCCAGTGGCTGTCAGGAGCCCACATCACAGCCTAAAAATAGCCCCCACCACTACTCCACCCCTCCTGGGCCCTGGGCTTTCCAGGGACTCCTTCTCCATGTTGACTTGGTTTGGGACAGGGAGTGTATTTCTGGAAGAATATTTCTAGCCTGAGCTGCTTTTTCCTTCTGAGTAAGGCAATTTGAAAGCATTGGTCTTCCATGAAAAGTTGACTAAGAAAAGATGTAATTTCTATGAAGTTTGGGCACCTGATTGAAACTGAATTCAATCAAAGGTCAAGGTCCTAACAGTGGTATGATGTGAGATGTACAAACAAATACACACATAATTATGGGAGGGCCAAAATGCAAACACGGACATGCTTGCAAATTGGTGAGTAGAGAACTGCCTGAGAGAGGCTCATTCAGGGCTTGTGAGTCAGGGATGTTAATAACGCCCAGTGATGCTGTGAGTCCAAAAAGAGTGAGCACTAAAGTGGCAGCGAACTTTCAAACTTTTTCTGAGTTTATATGCAATGGTCTTAAAAATCACATAATACAGGCTGGGCGCAGTGGCTCACGCCTGTACTCCTAGCACTTTGGGTGGCTGAGGTGGGTGGATCACCTGAGGTCAGGAGATTGAGACCAGCCTGGCCAACATGGTGAAACCCTGTCTCTACTAAAAATATAAAAATTAGCCGAGCATGGTGACACGTGCCTGTAATCCCAGCTACTCGGGAGGCTGAGGCAGGAGAACTGCTTGAACCTGGGAGGTAGAGGTTGCAGTGAGCAGAGATCGTGCCACTGCCCTCCAGCCTGGGCGACAGAGCGAGACTCCATCTCAAAAAAAAAAAAAAATCACAGAATATAAAAGTCATCATTGAGTTAAAATATGACAGCATGCTGTACTCATGTACTTATGTTGTCAGGGAGTCCAGTATGGTTGACCTTAAAGACAATCATTCGAGGTTCCTTCCTCCAAGTAAAGAACCACATGAGGGTGTTTCCTGTAGATGATTCTGCCTTTGCCTCAATGTGCTTCTCCCTGCAGTCTCACTAATCTCATTAATTAACCTCCTTAATTATCTTCCCATCCCAAATCCCAGCTTTCTTCCTGTATTACCCAGTTCCACCAAGGGAACTTCTGGTTTTTCAGTCAAGTCATAGAAACTTTGGAATCCTCTATGATACTCTTCGTTACACATCACGCCTTATATCTAATCTGTCCCCCAGGCAGTAATGATTTCTTTCTTAAAAATGAAACATTTGCTTTAACTCTTATTCTAACCCCCACCACTGTAACAGCTTTCGTGGAGAATCCTTGATCAGTCTATCAGCCTCCTAAAAGGCTTTGCTCTAACCACTCTGCGTCTCTCTGTCAAGTTGTTCTTATCAAAACACTGCTTTTGTTATGTCCTTACTTAAGAACACAAAATACCTCCCCACTGCCACCTCTGTTTTCCCCTCGATGGCTGTCTACCCATTCAACCTTATTGTTTTGCGGTTACTCATGGTCTGTACTTTCTGTTTTAGTCTGGAGAGGATCTGAATTCTCCGCCTCTGCTCACACAATTCCTCCCTCCCTGACTCAGGTCTGCTTAGTCTTCCTCCTTCTCCTGCTGTATTCTCACTACCATTATCATAATTTGGGCATTGCACAGTCTTTCACCTCTAGCTTATAGCCTCATAGCCTCAGGATAGTGGTAGCGGGGAAGGAGAAGAAAGGTGGTGGGGAAAGAGAGAGGCTCATTTCTACCCCTGTAATGCGCTGGTCCTAGCCACCTTGCCATTAATCCTGTCCCCTCTTCCTGCTACTTCTGCAACAAACCAGCTCTTGAACTTCCTTTCTTTGAGACTCAGCTTTCCAGAGGGGCCCCCCAAGAGTCACACTGCACTCGCTCGCCTCCGAGCTCCTTCAGCCTCTGTGGGCACAGCTTCTATGTCTCAGGTGCTTTATGGGAAAACAGAGCGTGCAATTGTTCTCCTCCTGGTCATGCCTAACTGTCCATGGACCGGATGGTTAAGATGATCCACTTAAAGATTTGCTAGCAGAACTCACATCTCATGGACAGTCCAAGCACTTCCTAGGCTTCCCTAATTAGCCTCCTGCATTGGCTAAGTGATGGCAGAAGGAAAGGCTTGCACTCTGTTGCCTCCTAAGCATTGGTTGGTCAGATTTCCTCTCTCCCTCCTCATCATTTATGTGTTGAATGTTTGCTGAGCACCTACTGTGTGCCAGGTGATACATTCTAGTATTTAAGGATTCAAATGAATGAAGTGCACCCCTAGCCTTCAAGAGCTTACAGTTGAGGAGAAAGTGGGCACGCAGAAGACAATGATAGTACAGGGTGATTAATGCTTTGATAACAGGCACAGGAAACTGATGAAGGAATATAATGACAGACACTCAATGCTGTAGAGAGGAGTCAGAGAAGGCTTCTGGAAGGAGGTGACAACTTTCTTGAATCTTAAGAATGAATAGGACTTAGGCAGGTGAGGAAGGCAAAATAGTGCAATGGAGTGGTCTTTCAGCTTCCCCAGCTGCTCCTTTGCTCTCTCCTTTGTCTCTGGTACCTTAGGAAACCTGGCTGGGAATGTAGAAAAAACCACAGCAGTAGCATAGCTAGAAGGAAGGAGGAGGAGGAGAAAAAGAAGAGGAGGAAGAAGAAGAGAGGATGGAGGAAGAGGAGGAAGAGAAAGAAAAGAAGAAGAAAGAAGGAGGAGGAGTAGGAGAAGGAAGAAGTGGCACACAAGTCTATAGAGTAGGGTAGATCAACAGTAGGCATCTGTGAAGGACTAGACAGATGCCTCAACTTCTTCATTTTAACCCAGAGAGTGACAGCCCAGGACAAGATGTTTTGTTGCTCCAGTGGCTTAAATAGCCATGGTTGTCATAGATATTCATTCATACATTTGCCTATGTTTGTGGTATCTCAGACATAAAAACGAACCATACCATGTCCAATAGTAAGCTCACAAGTAGTGGAGCACCCACAAGGTTAAAATGTTGCTTTTAAGAGACTGTAGTACACCAGCATCACATTTAAAAGTACAAGTTATGGAGAACCCAGTGAGAGATGTCAGGTGCATTTGTCATTTGTGTTCTTGTTCCAAAATGACTTTTAAAAAATCTTAAAATATAGTTGCAAATTATATAGTTGTATCTTCATAATATTGAGTTTGCACAAACTTATTCAATGTTTACTATGTGGTTTGGGAAACTAGCTTTAGTTTCCCAAAGACTTTCTTGGGCCTGGCTAACTTTGCTTTTTTTTTTTCTGTCCCCAATTCAGGGCTGGTTGGTGTGGGGCTGCAAAGCAGGGACTGTGAGCTGACAGTTCCTTGTTTCTCTCCTAGGAGTAGGGGCCTCATGGGTTGGGAGGGTAGAATGCCAGACGGTGGCCCATACATGACGTGCTTAGAGCAGCCTAATTCATGTTATGATGTTTTCTAAGAGTGGCTTTAACAACTTGTGTTAAGCAAGGGAAACACCATTTAATCTCTGTCTCTTGTTTTTTTTTTTTTTTTTTACCATATTCTTTTAAAAAATTACCATTTGCTTTTAAAAATAGGTAATACTTGCACAATTCAAAAGTGAAAACTATACATGGATATAGTAAAATGGCTGCTTCATAAACCTGTTTCCAGTTTTTCCAGTTTCTATTCCTATAGCAGAAACACAGTATTATATAGTTTCTTGGGAGTATCCTTCAAGAGGTGTGTGTGTGTGTGTGTGTGTGTGTTTGAAACAGAGTCTCGTCCTGTCACCCAGGTTGGAGTGCAGTGGCGCGATCTCGGCTCACTGCAACCTCCACATCCCAGGTCCAAGTGATTCTCCTGCCCAGCCTCCTGAGTAGCTGGGATTATAGGCACGTGCCACCATGCCCAGCTAATTTTTTGTATCTTTAGTAGAGATGGTGTTTCAACATGTTGGCCAGGCTGGTCTTGAACTCCTGACCTCATGATCCACCAGCCTCGGCCTCCCAATCAAGAGGTATTTTTAAAGCGGGTGCAAACAAATATGAATCTATATTCTTTCCTCTTCCAACTTTTAAAAAACAACTAGCAGTGTTCTCTACACACTCTCCTGTACCTTACTTTTCCCTCTTGACATCATATCTTGAAGACATTTCTACATTAGTTCTTGAAAAGTTTGTTCATTCCTTTTTAGAGCTGCATAGCATTCTATTTTGTGGCTGTACCACAGTTTTTAAAATTGGTGTCTTCTTGATGTACACTTAAGCTGATTACAGTCTTTCGCTCTTGTGTACAATACTTCTGGATAACATTGTAGGTAGGTCACTTTGTACATGTTAAAAAAATAACGGTAGGATAAATTCCTGGAAGTGCAATTCTTGGGCCAAAAGGAACATGTCTTTTTGATTTAATAAATTTTGCCAAATTGCTTCCAAACAGTTTGTATCAGTTTACACTCCCACTAGCCATAAGTTACAGGCTTCTGCCTTACTAAACTTTTGTATTCTTGCCAGCTTGTTAAGTAGGAAATGGTATCTCATTGGCTTTAATTTGCATCTTTTATTATGACAGAGGTAGCACATTTGTATTTCCTTTTGGTGGGCTCTCCTTTGTCCGGCTTTATTTGAGTCATTGGCCTTTTTCTTGTCAATTTGTAAGAAAATTTCATATAATCGGATGTGAGTTGCAAATATTTTTCAATTTGTCATTTCTCTTTGCCTGTAATATGTCATTTGACTGTTTTATTTTTATCCATGCAGATGTTTTAATTTTTATGGTGTACAATTTTTAAACCTTTTATTTCATGACATCTGGATTTTGAATCATTCAGGGAGGGTCTTACCCATTCTGAGCTTATAAAAGAATTCTCTCATGTTTTCTGATAGGTTGTTTTCTTGGTCATTACATTTAAATTCTCATTCCGTTTGAAAATTATCCTGGTGTATGGCATAAGGTATGGTTTAAAAACATTTTCCAGAAAGTGTATCCAGTTGTAATAACACCATTCATTGAAAAGTTTATGTTTCTCCCACCGAGTTCCCACACTTATCATATATCAAATCTTTATGTAATTGAGAATTTTTCTGTTTTCTATGTTGTTACATTAGTCTGTCTGATGATTTATATTCTAGTACCACATAATTTAACAATTTGAGGCTTAACAGTGTATTTTTTTTTTTTTTTTAAGAGACAAGGTCTTACTCTGTTGCCCTGGCTGGAGGGCAGTGGCACAATCATAGCTCACTGCAGCCTTGAACTTCTGGGCTCAAGTGATCCTCCCACATCAGTCTCCCAAGTAGCTGGGAGTGTAGGCACGCACCACCATGTCTGGCTAGTTTTATTTAATTTTTTTGTAGAGCTTGGGTCTTGCTATGTTGCCCAGGCTTGTCTTGAACCCCTGGCTTCAAGCGATCCTCCCACTTTGGTCTCTCAAAGTTTTGGGACTACAGGCATGAGCCACTGCACCCAGCCAGCGGTGTACATTAATACCACTCTTTGCTCTTGCTTTTCAGAATTTTCCTACTTTATTCCTCTTGGAGGACTTTAGAATCATCTTGTCTAGCTCCAGAAAACGAAAAGTCTATTGGTAGTTATATTGGTATAATGTTTAATTTGTGAATTCCTTTAGAGAGTATTGATATATCACAACACAGTTCGTCTATTTGTTCAAGTCTCATTTTTTTTTCCTTCAGAACTGTTTTCAAGTTTGTTTCCTATAGCTGTGGAATTTTTGGGTTAAGTTTATTTTATCTTCTTTCTGTCTGGTTCCTATTATAAATGGAGGCTTTCCCCCTCATTATATCTTCTGACTGGTAATTACTTGTTTATTAATTCTGTAGCCTGCTATGTTATTAAATATTCTTATTGTTTACTATAGGTTTCCTGTCAGTTTTCTTGAGTTTTCTGGTGTATCATCATAGAATTTTTAAATAGTGATGACTTCTTCCTTTCCAATTTTTATGTCCCTAACTACTTTCTCTTGTCTTGTTCTGGGCAAGTTCATAGAATGGCTCATCGGTAATATACATGTCAAGCAAGTTGGCTGTGATGGAGAGAGTTGGGGTGTATTTTCATAAGGAACACAGGTGTCTCTAGGGAGGGACTGCATTGAGAACTTAAAACCTTCTCGATAAAATGGAATGTTGTTACAACATATGTTATAAATGGAATTGGCCCAGCAGATGCCAGAGGGCAGGAGAGGAGCACAGGAGGCTCTGAGGGAGAAGTCACCATAGGATGGGAGTCTGGCCCAGGGTTTAGAGAGGGCCATGGTGTTTGGCTGATTCTGGAACTATCCTTGACCTAACTATCCTAGAGCCATGAATGTGACTTTGGGTATAAAATGGCTCTGTGTGTGTGTGTGTGTGTGTGTGTGTGTGTCCGTCTGTCTTCCTGTGGATACACATGGGGAGAGTGGGTTATTAAGACCTGTAACACTTGAAGCACAGTATCTTTCCCCCTTTCACAGGATATACCATGGCTGTGGATCCCACTGGGGGATGAAGGGCCTTTGTGTAGTCCTCAGTGGCACTGCACCTTGGGCTGCCTCTATGTCTCTGGGATGGAGCCTCCACTACCCTACCCTGTGAGTCCCAGGATAAATGGATCTATTTTGGGCTCCTGGGCTCCTGGATTGGAAGTAGCATTAATTAGGAGCAGAGTCATCAAGGATGGAGAACAGGGCTTTTGGGCAGACTGAGTAGTGCACAGAAGCTCTCCACCTCCAGACTTCCAACCCACAGAGCCCCGTGCTAGAGCCAAAGTGTTCCTTCTCTTCCCACCCTGCACAAGTGGCATTAGTGGATGTCATGCAAGGTCTTTTCATAGCAGCCATACTGTTTATTAGTTTATTGTGTGTTTGCATACATTTAGTGAATTCTCATTATTGTCACTAGACAGTAAGGATGATTAGAAGAACAGAGTAGATCAAGTGACACATGAGATGCTTGCCAAGTAACAAGGAGACAAGAAAAGTAGCTAATGAAATCAAAGAAATTTGCAGCTGTGACAAGAGGATGATACCATTGTCAGAAGTCTTGGGTTAATATGAGTTCAAGTGACAACTAGGAGTGTGTTCAGAATCTTAAATTCTGTATGTGATAGAAGTGTTGCTGCTGAAGCATCACAAGTGTTAGATGGCCACACAAGTTCAAGGCCTGTTCAAGCCTGCTCAACATCAAAGAGTGAATTTGAGGGAGTGAGAGCAGATATGGTGCCCTGGAGATCAGAGCTGCTAAGAATTTTAAGATACTTGTAGTGGCCATCCAGAAAGGGGGCTGTCTACCTCAACAGGCTTTTAATGTAGGTGACATTGGCTCAGTCTCAGGAAGATTGCCTCAAGGGACATTTATCATCCACAAGTGTTGTGAAAGCTTCACATTGTTGAATTACAATCCCATCCGTGGCAGTGACTCCAGAGATGGTCTGTTAACTTTACAAAAATGGTCCTTTGAAGTCCGATCTGCTTTTAGCAGGAAAGCTTGTGTCCCTGGCTGCCATGTGGTGAGAGTGGCCTGAGCTGCCCTTTGGTCTGCATATGCAACCCTGAGGTTTCTTGAAATGTTTTTTGGAAGGGAGTTCTGGAAGTAGGCCTTGATTTCTTATTAACTTGGGCAGCTGGTGGGTTAGAGGCATTATAAGAAAGTGACTTTCTTTTGCATTATAGGCCTGTGAAGTGGAACATAGTGGTTATATCTTGCCCTTTCCTCACTGTATTAACTTTCCAGGTACTGTGTTCTTGTTGCAACGTGTAACAGAGGCAATGTACTAGACCCCAAAATATGCAATGATGAAGGCTTCTGATTTTGCAAACACCTTATTTCTCAAGAGAGGGAGAGCCACGGTTGTGAAATCACCAAAACTGACGGGAAGCTCCGCTGGTGGCAGCCCTCTCAAACAGCAGACGCATGACCCCCGATTCTCAGCCAGGATCTGGTGCCTAGCATGAGAGAATGAAAAGAACCAGAAGACTTGGTCAGGAGCCTTCAGTAATGGCCACATATCAGAATTTTAAGAGCTCATGAAGTGCTTATAAATCCACGTTGCTCGGGCCTCTTCTACTAGAAATCCTGAATCAATGGGTCTGGGTTGGGGCCCAGCGAATGACTCAGATGTCCTGCCAGGATTAGAAACCACTGATCTAGACTGGTCCCAACACAGTCTCTAGGGTGCTGAGTGACCTTTGGGGAGTCACTTCACTTCCCTGGACGGTGGCTTCCTCACCTCTTAAATAAGAACTTGGACTGGATGTATTTAAACCTGGCTGCAAGTCAGCAATTCCCTGGGAGCTTCAGAAATACAGATTTCCCAGACCCAGGAACCTGTATTTTTAGGAAGCTCCCCAAGAGATTCTGATGCAGCCAGTTACCAGGTAGGGCCTACCTGACTCAGTGGTGACCTGAGTTCCTTTGAATTCTCATGTGCCTGAATTCATGTAAAAGGATGAGCTCAAGTTGCTAAACTTACATCTGTGTCAGCAATTGTCATGATTTACCCACAATGCTATGTCTGTTTGAGATTATTCTCTGTTTTAGGTATGAACACTTTTCCTTCCTCTGTTGACTTCACACTGCTAGCACATAATAGATGGCTCAGAAACAAAGCGAGTAGATGAATGAACAAATGAAGTCCTTAAGGGCAGAGAACATGCCTTCTGGTTATTATGAACCTCCCACTGTGCTGAGAAGTGCTGGTTAACATGGTAGATACTAATAAGTGTTTGAGTGTGCAATAGACATATACATTTTTGCCATTATAGAAGGTGGCAGATCAAGCAGGCAGAGGGGACCTCAGATGATAGTGCCTGGGTTGGTTTTTTTTTTTTTTTTCTTTTTAGTATGAGTGTTTCGTGGTCAAGGCAAAGTCTACGGAGGTAGTATCAGAACGCATGGGGTTGAGGTAAATGCACCTAGATGAATCTATGCATTTCCCTTCCTTGTGCACAGAAGTCCCAGGGCCAGCAAGCCATTGGCAGGCAAGAGAGGATGGCACCCACGTTGTCCCAGGGGAGCCTCACATCCAGCTCAGCACTGCAGGGCTGCTAGTGAGTGTTGCTTGGCCCTGCCCTCAGGGGAGCTGGATCCCTTCCCTGCAGCATGGCCTGGAGAAGCAGGAGAGGAGCGTTGTACTTTGGTCTTTGGATGGTGGAGCAGTGTCACCTCACAGCCCTATCGTGTCCTGGAGATCACAGCCTGGTGGATGTGGCTGGGGCTGTGTCCTGCGAGGCCACTGCTGCCTGCAGCCCTTCTGGGCGGAACTGAAGAAAGTGAGAAAGTAGTCTTGCAACCTCCTCATGTCACCCGCCCTCACCTCGGGTGCTCCCAGCAGGGATGGAGCTGTTTTCATCAGAGCCAGCGTGCTCAGCCAGTTCCTGCCTCTTCAATGCTGGATGGCTACAAATCATCTTTTACCTTGGAATAGACAGCCTTAGAATTTACAACACATATTTATATCTATTGTCGTATTGAAGCATACATAGTAGGTTATTTATTAGCTTTGCAGGGTGGTGAAGTAAGAACCGTATTTTTCTAACACCCTTGGTCAGAAGCATGTATGGCATCCGCCCCCTCGACTCACTAAAGGCCGGCTCTGCTGAACCTTTTCCCTCCCCACACTCAACAGAGAATATTTATTAGAACAGCAGACTCTTCGGGCCTCTCTGACACTTCATTTTGTCTTGGAAGTTGGTGATGATCGAGCCAGTGATTTCAAAGCCAGGATGCATCTGGGAAGGTCATTAGAGAAGGACATATCTATTCATAAACTTAATAATAAATTCACAGCAATAACTAATATCTATATGGGGTCTATTCAGAGCTGGCTGCTCTAAGCCCTTTCAGGTTCATAGATGAGAAAACGAGGCTGTGCTGGAGAGGTGAGTTGCCTGAAGTTGCCTGTGGTTGTGACAGAGTCAGAGTGTTCTCAGTCTTGGTCTTTCACCACACTATGCTGCTTCCTCAGATGCCTTTGTAGAGGGTCCCCTTTATGTTCTTTGCCCTCTTTCTTGCTCCCAGCACTTTAAAAAAATTGAGGTAAAACTTATACAGTTGCCATTTTAAAATATACATTTTTTTTTGAGGTGGAGTCTTGCTCTGTTGCCCAGGCTGGAGTGCAGTGGCATGATCTCAGCTCACTGCAACCTCTGCCTCCCGAGCTCAAGCAATTCTCCTTCGTCTGCCTCCTGAGTAGCTGGGATTACGGGTGTGCACCACCACACCCAGCCAATTTTTGTATTCTTAGTAGAGACGGGGTTCCACCATGGTGGCCAGGCTGGTCTCAAACTCCTGACCTCAAGTGATCCACCCGCCTCAGCCTCCCAAAGTGCTGGGATTGCAGGCTTGAGTCACCATGCCCTGCCCTTTAGCAAATATGTCTTGAGGGCCACATGCACAGATGTGTCTGACTGTCAACTTCCTTGTCACACCACAAATCATTTCCACGTGGTAAACGAACGCATTAGTGAGAGCATAGCCCTGACAAGTCACTTTGCACATGCTGGGATACAGTAACTGGCCAAGTTCAGAGCATTTTTGTATATTAAGAGAAATAGTGAGTTGTAAGAGCACTTTTTGGTGTGGAATATAGCTAATCCATAAAAAGGCCCCTTTCAAGCTCTGCTTGGAGAGCTGAACTTCTCTGTGATTGAGGAAAAGTTCAAAGGGAAGTCACCCTGCACCTTCATCTCCTCCTTTCCCACTTCCACCACCCATGGCCAGCCTCTCCCCACATTCTCCATGAATGCTTGAGATAGCATGCTAACCAAAGGCTCTCCCAGCTTCCAGCACCCCTACCTTCCAAGCCAAACCACCCAGTTTAATCTTCCAGAAATGCAGTTCTTCTCACATCATTCTCCTACACAAAAAACCTTGTCAGCACCCCCACTGCCAAATCTTGCTATGCTATACAAGACCCAGCCTACATTTCCAGCCTTGTTTTCTATGTTCCCTCTTGGCTTCTTATGCTCCAAAAACTCAGAGTGCATTTGCTTTTCCTTGAAAGTGTCCTGTGTTTTCCCACCTCTGTGCTTTTGCTCTCTATCTTCTGCATCTGTTAGGAAGGCATTCAGCGGCAAGTAACATCACACTGAACCAGCACTGACTTAGGGAAAATCATGCCCACAACAACAATTCCAGAGGTGAGCTCTTCAGGCTGCTGCAGCGGTTCAGCCCTGGCATCAGAGACCCAGACCCTTTCGATCTGTCTTCTCTGTCATCTTGGCAAGTTGGCTTGTTGCAATATGGTTATAAAGTGTTATAGGTCTAGGCATTGTGTCCATGTTCAAAGTAGGAAGAAGGGCAAACCTGTCATCATTGATGACTTTCCTTTCTATCAAACAGTAAAACCATTTTCTGAAGCTCCAATAATCTTCCTCTTAGGTGTCATGTGTAGCCTTGTATCACATGGCTATCCCCTGCTAGCTGCAAGGGAGGCTGGGCAAGTGAGTATTTGGTTGGAAGAGGGAAAGGGAAAGGAGGGAAAGGAGCTGGGACTGGCTACTGGGAGAGCCCACCATCAGGGTCTGCCACACTCTTCCTTCCTCTCCTCCATGAAGCTCCTTTTTCTCATCCAGATGCAAAACACCTTTCCCCCTCTTGCTCCCAATGTACTACTTGTATCTTGATTTTAGCATACATATGTTCTCATACATGGTAGCAACCAGTTATTTTTGTGTTTATCTTTCCTGGTAGACTAGAAGCTCCTCAAGAGCAGAGACCGTGTCTGGTTTAACTTTGCATTTCCTATAGCATCCAGCACTCTTCCTCAAACATAGCCTTTATAAAGATGTTTTGTTAACATTTCATGGATAATGATTTGAGTGTAAAAACTATACTTTTGTGTTGTTTGGTTGGAACTCTTTGTACTATATTTCCTTTGTTAATGTTTTAGAATGTAGGAAGTTATTATAGCTGACATTTGAGTTCTTGCTATTTGTCAAGCATGTGATAATACCTGTAAGAGCACAGCCCTGTAGGCACTCAATAAACACTAGCTATTGTCATGCCCTTCAAGCCTCATCACATTCCAGTGCAGTAGATGCCATCATTATGCTTGTTTTACAGATGGGACACCTGAGGATTCAGAGAGGTTAGTTTCCTCTCTCCAAACACCAAATTGCAGAGCTGTAGTTTCAATCCTGGTCCATCTGAATCTGAGATTCATGATTTTAAATATTAGTTATACTATCTCCAGACCAGACTATGTTTCCTTCCCTCCTCTAAGACCTGCAAGTTAATGGAGGTTATGTTCTTGGGCATTTATTTATTTTTTCATACCTTTTTCATCTATTGGACAAGACATCAATTGATGCATTGGCCTGGACGACACCAAAGGAAACCATTTGTCCTTGTCAGCCTGAAACTGGCCTGCAGGAGTCTTGTCAGCTGTCATGCTCTGTGACCAGGTGTCTTAGTCCTTTTCCTGTTGCTTCTAACAGAATACTGGAAACAGAGTGATTTATAAAGAAAAGGAATTTATTTCTTACAGTTTTGGAGGCTGAGAAGTCCAAAGTCAAGGGGCTGCACCTGGTGAGAATCTTCTTTCTGGTGGGGACTCTGAAAAGTCCCAAGGTAGCACAGGATGTCACATGAGGAGGAGGCTGAGTGTGCTAGCTCAGGTCTCCCTCCCTCTTCTTATAAAGCCACTGGTTCCCCTCCCATGTTAGCCTATTAATCAATCCATTAATCCTTTAATGGATCAATTAATTAATGAGGACAGTGCCCTCATGACCCAGTCACCTCTTAAAGGCCCTCCCTCTCAAGACCGCCACATTGGTGATTAAATTTCGACATGACTTTTGGAGGGGACAGATATTCAAATCATAGTGCCAGGTAAGTCCCCTGAACAGACCCAGAAAATCCATGCCTTGAAAAATGATCCTTTCCAAATCCACACCCTCAGACCAACACCTGGCCTGACTCTGGTCACATCAAGGCTCATCACTTCAGCTCCATTCATAGAAATGATCTTGGGTCTCTTTCCTCATTCTTTTGATCTTTGATTACACTTGATTCCTTACCCCCTTTGGCTTTGTTTCCAACAGTAGAATTTGGATTCTCTAGCCTGGTCCAAAAAACTCCTTAGAACATAGTTTTACTTGCCTTGGGTCTTCCTGTTCTTGACTGCGTCAGGTAAAATTTGAGTTCAACTTGGCCCCAGAAGCTGTGGTCTCACCCTGGCCACATGGCTGGGCCTACTTTGGCCCTCTGTGATGGCAGACTTGAGACCAAGTAAAACTTCAGCCTCATAAAAATGTTCACTAGCTCTAAAAATACACACTGATTTAGATGCAGCACGATTTTCCCCTATGAACAGCCAGCCCTACCCATTCTTAGACTTTATTATTAAAACTTAACTATCTGTACACAATGTCACATATGTGAATGAGAAGCCAACTATGTGGATATCCTCAATGTTTTGTAATCCAAATATTTGGCTCTGAGAGAACCCTGCCATCTGTGTTCATTAAACATGCAGACACCCAAACATTTGAATGAAGAATGAAAATTCAGCAAATACAGGGGAAAATGGCATTTATAAAGAGAAGAGTTGAATGGCCGACTAGTGTACAGGCTATTTCAGACTGGCGCAGACAGAATCTCAGCACAGACTTCAATTAAAGACCAATCCAAGTCAGATGAAGGGAAAATAAGGGGCAGTCTAACACTCTCCTCTCTGGCTCACTTCTTTGCTTGCTTTTTTCCAACTTCTGGACTCGGAGGCATGTGTCAACTTGCAGGGCCTCAGTAATCTGCTTTCTCGGCTTTGGCCTGTTTTAGAAGGCAAAACAACTCCCTTATTCCAACATACCACAGCTACTTAGATGTGGAAATTTAACCTTCTTAAGATCAAAATCCCCTTAAACACCTTGTCTATTACTATATTGGAAAGAGTATGACCTAAGAGTTAGATTGCTGTAAGCAGGCTAGCTAAAAAGATGTCATCCATATTGTACCTATTCTAAAAAAGACGAGACCTTGAAAAATTCCCAGGAATAAGTGCATTTGGTCTGAAGTAGATACACAAGGAACTCCTGAACAAGGGAGGACTGTTTTGTAATTTTCAGAGTCATCACTGCCTTCACAAGGCAGTAGAAATGGAAAGGACTCTGGCATTGGACTGGCCTGGACTCAAATCTTAGGTCTTCCCAGTGATGGGACTTTTCTCTCTGAGCCTGTTTTGCTTTGTTTTGCTTTTATTTGTTTATTTACTAGTTGCCCTTCTGGTTGTTGTGAGGATTAAATGAGATAAAGTGTATGGTTAGTTCTTTTCTGTGTCAAGCATGTTCTCTTCCTATGTACCCACCCCTCATCCCTACCCTGTGCAACATTCATTCTTCACGCCAGTTGTGTTTTTCTTGTCCACAGTTAGAAGGTAACATATGGAAGACACAGCACAGCAAAATGGCAGATTCATGTTCATATAACATTATATGAAAAACTCACACGTTTTCTTTCTATTGAGGTAGCCCATGGGCTTTGATTCTTTCTGTCCATTCTCTTCCTTTTCATTCCACTGCTAGATAAATTAGGTCACCCAGAAAGCACACTGTTCACTTAAAACATCAACACACCCTATTTCCTTTGAACAGCAGAATCAAAGAAAAGCAAACAAGCATACCAAAGAAACCCATCGTGGGGACTGGGAAGATCTTGGCTGCCTCTGAAACGCTTGGATCCAAGCCCTTCATTCCACTTTCAGTAGGTTAGGGGAGCTTTCAAGGACAAGTTCCACAAGTTCCACCTTCAGTCTCCTACAGGACAGTGCCACCTGCCTTCAAAACCCTGCAGTTTTCTTTCTTTCTTTCTTTCTTTCTTTCTTTCTTTCTTTCTTTCTTTCTTTCTTTCTTTCTTTCTTTCTTTTTTCTTTCTTCTTTCTTTCTCTCTCTCTCTCTCTTTCTTTCTTTCTGGCACAGTCTCACTCTGTTGCCCAGACTGGAGTGCAGTGGTATAATCTAAACTCACTGCAAGCTCCACCTCCCGGGTTCCAATGAGTCTTTGGCCTCAGCCTCCCGAGCAGCTGGGACCACAGGCATGCACCACCACACCTGGCTAATTTTTGTATTTTTAGTAGAGATGGAGTTTTGCCGTGTTGTCCAGGCTGATCTAGAACTCCTGACCTCAGGTGATCTGCCTACCTCGGCCTCCCAAAGTGCTGGGATTACAGGCGTGAGCCACTGCGCCTGGCCAGAACCCTTCAGTTTTCTTTAACACTTCAGAAGTTGATGATCACCATCCATCTCAGCTGCTGGGGACTCCCCAGCTTCTTCCACAAACATTTGGCATGTGCCAACCATGTGCTCTCCTTGCAGTCAGGCACCTCTCTGGTGTGGTGTTTCCAGGTTAGTGGATCCAATGCTATTAAGTTGGTGCAAGAGCAATTGGTTTGTTTTACAAATACTTTTAATGGCAAAAACCACAATTACTTTTGCTCCAAACTAATAGTTATACCACAATGATTTTGTTAGCCTTAGGCAGAGGGGTGTCTTAAAATACTTACATTTAGACATTGACAAAATAGTCAAATTATTTCAATAGCCTAAGAATAAGTTCAGGGTCCTTGAGCCTCCAAAATGTAAATAAAAGGTTTTTTTCTGATCGCTTGTAAGTGGCAAAATAAATAGTCCTCTGGCACTCTGCAGTATGTAGAAGCCGTTTGACTGGAGGCAAACATACCCAGCCTGGTTTGCTCTTAGGATAGGGAAAGTCTTTCTCTTTTCCTCACCCCATGTTTCTCCCTTGCCTCTTCCACATGTTCAGAAGCATGGAAGAGCAACCTGCCCTTCCCTGTCTTAGCCTTTTCTGTAGGATGGTGGAGTGGCTTGTCCAGTTGGTGAAATGGGAGAGGGGCTCTGAGCACGTGCAGGGCGGCACCTTCTTGGCTAAGCACAAATGCTAAGTCAACACGATTTGCTCTATACAGCATTTTCCAAATTCTCCTGTGCTGGAGTTTATGTTTTCTCTGCTCATTGTCTGAATTTTATATAAGCCAGCTATCAGCAGGGACCTACCAAGGTCACAGTAAATAGCTAAACTTGGCTTGAACCTACAGTTTCTTCCCACTCTGGGGATAGAGAGGGGCTGATATAGTCAGGGTCACTGCAGCCTCCAGACCCCCAAGTCTTTGCAGGTAGTCTCTGTCCCACACCACAGCCACCCAGATGTGACCACAGCTGCTTCTGAAGTTGCCAGAAAGTCCCATTCACCCCGGTCACAGCCGTGGGTTGAGTATGCAAGTATGATTCCTTGCAGAGAGGGGCATTCTGCCTCTCCAGGCAGCTTCCCGTTACCTCACTGACATCCCCCTTCACCCTCCTGTCTTTCTTTTGACTTCTTTCCTCCCACCCATCCACCCTGCCTCCATACCAACCACAGGAAGCCCAGGCCATACTCTCCTCAAAGCCCTTGTGCCCACCACACCCATGCCCCTCAAAGGCTCACTATTTAACCCTAGTACTTCCCAAGTAACCCTTCCAACAAAGGAGTTTCCTCTCAAAGAGGAATTTTGGTGGCAGCTATTTCAGATGATATTTTTTCATCCCCAGGACCACTTGTACTGCCTCTATGGTACGTAGTTTACCCCCAGCACATCTCCCTGTGGCCAGGGACAGCGTGGAACCTCATCACTACTTGTTGCTGCCCACAGGGAAATGTCCCCACTGATTTCCGCTCAGTTATCACTTGGTCAGGGACTCAGCTTTCCTTCGTGGTCCCTTACCCAGGTTCCTGACCTGATGGTTAGGGGGACTTACATGTGTTCGGGACATTGTCTACAGGAGAACTTGGCAGAGGCTTCTGTGGGGGCAGCTCATCCTCCTTGCTGGACTTCTCTGACAGAGGGACCTCCTTTCTTCTGCTTAGGGGGCTCCTCATCCTTCTGGAATCCAGACCATCCTCCACTCCTGTTTTCAGTGGCCGCCATCTTTTCTCTCTCCTTCCTCAACCCTCGGAGGAGAAAAGTATTTGTCTTTCACTGAAGTGGAAATGAGTGTTTTCTTTGGACCTTTGTTTCTGCATTGGGATGTAGGCTGGGGAAGAGAAAATGGCCATGGGGTATAGGTAACGGAGAAGAGGGGCAAGAAATACACACACAGCCATGTAAGGTAAGGGTGCACAGGCTGTACACTGTGCAAATGTGGGAGTCCCATTCACACAGTGATGTGACATGAAAGTGGATTCATAACCTGATGAAAATGCCACCTTTGAGCTCTGCCTTCTCTCAGTCAAGGGCAATGTGGACACATAGAGAGAGGAACGTGCTTTGAGTCTGACAGATTCTGATTTGAATCACCCCAGCTATGTTAACTATCTCACCATATAGTCCTACACAACTCCCTTAACATCTCAGAGCCCCAGTTTCCTTATTTATAAAAGGATGGCACTAGCGCCTCCTTTACAGAGTTGCTGTGAGGGTGAAATGAGATCTTTTGTAATTGCCTGGCATGTAGTAGGTGCTCAATAAATGTCATTTCCCCAGAAGCATTGTCCTGGTTGAAGGAGTGTTTGCCAATTTCACTACTGGCCCTTTTCCAGTGAAAATATTCAGGGTCTTTCAGTAGATGCTGAAGGAATGTCTGTTGGAGGCTGAAGAAGATACAAGTACTCTTCTTAGAGCGTAATTGAAGAAAATAATGAATTTATCAAGATATGTGGCCAGTTGAGGCATCCCAGAAGGTTGAGTTTTAACAACAACTAAGACAACATATAGAGCACTAAATGTTAGGCACAGTTTTCAGCCACTTCCGTGTATTATTGCGCCAGTGAAAATGGACCCTTCTGGGACACAGTATTCAAGACTCTGGGATTTTTTTGTCTTTGTAAAAGGGAGAGAAGATGTCTTTTTATTTGTTTATTTTGAGAAGATGTCTTTTCTTTGCTTCATATCCACCCTCCTGGCATTGTCTGGTACATTATAGGTCTTTGCGTCCCCACATCTGGCCTGTTCCTATCAGCCATTCTCTCTCTTTTGATCAGTTCCTTATGTCTGAGCAATGAACTGAGCCATTTCCCAAAGATGAGCATAATCCGTGCGTCTCCTGCGTGGGCGGGAGCCAGCTTGTACTGGCTGTGGAGAGCTGACGGGGGCAGCTTTTCCCAGCTCTTCAGCAGTGAGGTCTCACTGGTCCTTGAAATCAGCCACCGTGTGAGAGTTTGCATCAGGGAAATCAGCAAATGCTGCCCATCAAGACCACTCCCTCCCTGGGAGCAACACCGTGGCTGGCCCCACACATTGGGAAGAAAAGCTCAGCAGGAGGTTTCAAACTTGGACGGAAGAGCTGGTAGAAAACCTTTGTTTCATAAACATGCTTTAAAGGTGGAATTTCAGGTAGGAAGACTTTCTGCATCTATTGAACTCAAAATTGAGGAAGAGAAGTAACAGGTCTTCAAAAACTAGGCTGAAAGATATCCTCCACGGACCAGGTACATCTTTAGTATAACAATCTGTGGCTGGCAACAGCTTAACACGCTCAGGGACATCTTCATGTTTTTCATAAGGCAATGTTTCAGGAAACTCTGGAAAGTAAACACGAGGTCGCAGATTCGGTTCTGGTGAACAAAAAAATGGTTCAGCATATCCTGAACTCAGGTTTGTACACAAGATGGCGCTCTCTTCTTAGGAGAAGACAATTGGAAAAATTGCTAACTGCTGAACTCTCTTTGCATGTTGTGGTCGATGGCATTAGTGCAGTTGGTGTGAGCTGAGCAATATTAAGGTCAAAATCATTGGCTTGATGCCTTATAAATGCATTTCTGTGAATATACGAGTTAACACTAATTATTTCCATTCCTCGGAAGGGGAAGGGGAGTAAAAAAGACTAAGCCAACTGCAAACCCCGTTGCTGGTGAGTCTTCCGTTCATAGATGGAGAGGAAATTAGAACTGATCTCTGGGTTCCCATAAGTGACCAAAAAGTCCTTAGTCTCCCAATGGGAGACAAAGCTGGGTGTCCAAATTCCTTTGTAGGACCTGGCATCTGAATTCACGGACCGCCTCTCCCCCAAATCCCCGCCCCGCCCTGCCCCTCATCCCTACAGGTCATTTGCTATACATCACCGATTCACATCATCAATTCAATCCTACAGCAGTTTCAGGGATTATAGGAACAAACCGTGCTCAGTTGTAAATTACAGACACAGTCTCTGTCCCTCTTCCAACTTGGCACAGATTCAGGCACCGACCAATCTACTTTAGGCACCCTGTCTTCTCCCAGCCCTGGCTAACTTGCTGGCCTTGGAAGACCCATCTTCTCTGGTAGTTCACCATATCTGAGTGCCCCAGCTCAAAGCCTAGCCTTTTCCTTTGGCCCATTTTGGTCACAGATGCCAGCTTTCACCCTCTAACCCAGACTAGAACAATGGTCTTAGAGGCCACTTGCCCTATGGCCTGGCTAGAGGTCCCTCCAGCCATCACCTCTGGTATTGTCTGCTGGGTTTTCCGCTGATTGTGGTCCCTCGGGCTCTTTGTCCTGTCTCTGAGCGCAGCCCTGCTCTGGCGGTGTGCCTGGGAGGCCATTCCCACGTGCTTGGCTCCTGCTGTCCTCGTTGCCAACTGTTCTTGGCACCTGGACATTTATCGTGCTGTTCCCCAAGTCCTTTGCTCCAGGTGAATGCAGTTTAGGTTGTTTCTCTGCCTCGCTGAGAAATGAAGAGCCCTTCCTGAACCTCCCAACTCTGCTGTCAGCACTGCACCCTCCATTCAGTAGGAACTGTCTTGGGAAGTGGACTCTTGGGGGTTTTGTGAACTAGCCCTCCTGTCTCTTTGTTAAGTTGTGAGGAGGCTGCAGACATCCTGTGCGTGTTAGATTAGTCCACATTTCAGATCCAAGAGGAAGAAGAAACACGATGGCCTCATAGTCTAGCCTTCGCAGACTTTGCCAATGACGTGGGTAGGTTGAGATCCTGCCTCATCTCATGCCGGCTGGTCCTGATCAAGTCCTCCTGCCCCCAGCCGAAATCTCACTGTGCTGACTTCAAGGGAACGATCATGTTAGGACACCAGTATTTCTTGCTTCCCATCTATTCTTTCTCTTCCTTACGTTTTAAGTATTTCGAGAGCTGGAGAGGCCCAAGAAGTCAAGAGAGAGTTTATTTAAGGTGAGCAGATCATATTTGACTGCAGAAGGGAAAGATCCTATTGGTAGGGAAAACAAAAGTATTTGTGATTGCTTGTAGTGGAGAGCTAAAAAGCCAGGGCAGAGCCCTCATGGCCTAATCACCTCCTCAAGGCCCCATCTCTTAACAGTGTTGCATGTTTGAACATGAATTATGGAGGGGACACAGACATTCAAGCCATAGCAATGGCTGTCACAATTATCTAGAATTCCCGAGAGTCTCCTCCAGACGAAGTGATTTAGACTTGGGAAGTGAATTAAGGGGAGAAGGAAATGATGGTAGACACTGAGGTCCCTTTTGGTGAACAGTTTGTTTTTCCCAAAGGCAAATAAAGATTCCAGTTTGGGAGTTTTGATGAAAGGCAATGCTCTGAGGAGAGATACAGCAATTCTGGGTCAAGGGTTCCAGGTGGGTAACAAAGGGGTACAATTCAGGGGCACCTATGTGGAGGTGATCATATTTTAGATGCTTTCCTTTTGGAGACTGGGAAAGTCCTATTTATTTAGTGCTCAGCTTTATCCCTTTCCCTCATGTAGACATTGAGTTCATCCTTTTAACTGACCCAGTTCTTGTGCGATGTAGCCCTGCGTGGCCTGGCATGGAGAAACCGGGGAGATGGATGGTCAGAATGGAGGGTTATGAATGCAGCTTAGCATTCACAGGGAGTTGCAGTTTCTTTACAGTAATTTTTAGCTTTATGATTTTACTTCAGTGAAAATCTAAAACTGTTAATCTAAGATCTTCTGACTAGCCATTCTTTAACCAAAATTTGTCATAATATTTTTGTGCTTGCATTTATACTTTTGTGCCCAAATCACATTTGCACCAGGCAAAACACAAGTGAAATCACAGTGGCTGTACGGATGAAGCTTTGGAGTTTCAAATAAGGAGATGAGGTAGAACTTTGTCATCTCGTAGCTTATAGTGGTGCCGGGATGCTGAACACCAAAGGATCTGCACCACTGCAGTTTCATATACAAATAGATACACTGTATGGCTCAACTGTACTTTGCAACTTGCAGTTCATTAAAAATAAATATAGGAGGCTGGGAGTGGTGGCTCACGCCTGTAAATCCCAGCACTTTGGGAGGCCGAGGCAGGCGGATCATGAGGTCAGGAGTTCAAGACCAGCCTGGCCAACATGGTGAAACCTCGTCTCTACTAAAAATACAAAAATTAGCTGGGCATGGTGGCGCATGCCTGTAGTCCCAGCTACTTGGGAGGCTGAGGCAGGAGAATTGCTTAAACCGGGACCTGGGAGGTGGAGATTGTAGTGAGCTGAGATCGTGCCATGGCACTCCAGCCTAGGCTACAGAGTGAGACTCTGTCTCTAAATAAATAAATAAGTAAATTTATAATGAATAATTTTTCTTCTAGTACAGGCAATGATGAGATTAAATTTAAAGCAGATGGAAGAGTGTCATAATATTGACCTTATCTTCAATGGAATGAGACAGCTTCATGGTGTTATCAGAAGATAAATCATTGAAATAGACATTTGAGGATTACATGTGAGGAAGTTTTGGTTAAGTATAGGTATGAGGTCTGATTATTCTGAACTAGCAGACAAAGCCTTGAAACCATGAATATAATTTTGAGCAGCTCTTTTATATAAACAGGCCCTCTCTGAATTAATATTATAAAAGCCAAGCTACAACACAGATTAAAGAAAGATCTCAGGCTTTTCCTACTGTTAAACCCAAGACTAGCAATTTCATTGCAGCAAAACAATATCATTAAATTGATGTTAATTTGAATATTGATTTTTTCAGAAGGTTTTTTTTTGAGTAATTTATAAATTTTCTTTGGTATTTATTTATAAATTAAAAAATTATTTCAAGTTTCATATTTATACATATTCGAGTAACATGACAATTTTTAAGTGAAACTGGAAGGTTCCTGAAATTTTTTTCTTTGAAGAGAATATTCATTACTCTAATTTGAGAAGAACTGTGGCTGGGGAGAAAGGTCTTTGGGTTTCATATATATTATTGGCATCATAAATTTGTTTCATTTTCTTTCCCTGTTGGTTTTATACAAGATATACTTGGCTCCTTAATTACTTAGTAGGCTTCTTTTGTATACCCCCAGCACCTGGCACAATACTGGGCACATAATAGCTGTTGAATAAATATGGCTAAAAGGGGGGTGGTCTGGGCATTGTCTGAGTGGATGAAATAGATTAAGATTGGAGTAAAATAGATTGGAAATGGATTAGAAAGAAATAGAGTAAAATGCAGCCCTCTGTTGCAAAATTCTCTGGCTAGGCTGTAAATTCTGATATATCAGGGCCTTTATGTCTCCCATGGTGCTTAAAATAGAGGAGATGCTTGGTCAATGCTGAGAAAGTAGGAAGGTTTTTTCTTCTCCAAAAGGAAGAATAAAACAAGCAGTGACCCGTGCAGAGCCCTACACATGTGCTTCCGTTGAGATCCATGGCTGCCGTACACCTCAGCACATAGTGTGCCTCAGGCCTATACTCCTGAGTACCCACACTCACACCCCTACTCACACACAGAGATACGCACGCTCTTTCTTTCTCTGCAGGGCGGTGTGATGGTCTAAAGTAGAACGCTGCCTGTGATCGGGTAGGCCATTGGAAGCCTTGTCCCCAGATGGCCTCCCCTGCATCTGGAAATCTGACCTGACCAGCTCAAAGGGAGTAATCTAATCCTGGTCACATTTTCAGGGAGTTCTCAAGTATCAGCCGCCTCCCTGATGCAAACCCAGGGCTGAATTTCCCTGTGAACTAGCCCAGGCCGGCCAACTGTTTCCAAACGAGAACACAGCTCCTGCCAGTGCAGACTTAACAAGAACTTAAGTTTCTGGGGCAAGTCAGCCCTGCTGGAGATTCATTATCCCACTGTTAGTTAAGGGGCAAGCAAGCCTTGGCTGGCATGCCTGCTAGGAGGCCAAGAAGTGGACTCTGCAGCATTTTATAATGACGAGTAAACAGCAGAAAGAAGACTCCAGCTTCTCCCTGCCCACTGGAACTCCAGCGCTTTGGGTCATGTCTGGTGGTAGGTCAAAGACCACCGTGGGTGGTGGGGCCCAGGAATCTCAGTTCTTAACAAGAGCTCTAGATGATTCTGGCATACTAAAGTTGGAGAAATCCTGACTGTATTAAAGCTATCCATGCTGTTGGCCCTTCTCATATGGCCCAAGTTCAGAATTTCTCCCCTCCCTTGGTGAAGGACCATCCTGTGATGGCTCAGGGCCACCCAGCTAGACCTGGGCATAGAGCTGTGGCCCATTAACCTCCTTCCACCGCTGAACCATTTCTTGTTTGCTGTTGCAGATTTTCCGGCCATGAAGAGGAGAGCTGCTCTGACATTTATGTCTCACTCTCCCGATTTAAAATGTCTTCATCACAACCAAAGACTCACCCTTTCCTCCCGGCCTCCTCTCTGTCTCTGCAGCTGATGGCTGCATTTCTCCCTCCTTTGTGCAGCAATCACATGCCTGTTGTGGAGAGAGAAAAGAGCCAAAGTGGCTGCAATATCATATCTCTTGCCTGTGTTATAAACTGCAAGCCTTGTCTGGATCACGGGAACTATTGTCAACATTAGCAGGCCAAGGGCACGGTGCCAAGGATGGCTCCCTTCTCCAGCATAGGCTCAGGAAAAGAGCAGCTTAGAAAAAGGCCCAGAAGAATTCTGTCCCTCCTTTCTTCTCGCTTGTGCGTTTTAATCCTCCCCTTCCCCATCGTGTCAACACATTCTGGACTTGAAATGAACCTAGAAAATGTGTATCATAAAATATTTGACTGACCAAGGGCACAGATTGCTATATCTTCCTATTTATTTATTTATTTTGGGACAGAGTCTCGCTCTGTCACCCAGGCTGAAGTGCAGTGGCACAATCTTGGCTCACTGCAACCTCCGCCTCCCCGGTTCAAGCAATTCTCCCGCCTCAGCCTTCTGAGTAGTTGGGACTACAGGTGCGTGTCACCATGCCCAGCTAATTTTTGTATTTTTAGTAGAGACAGGGTTTTGCTATGTTGGCCAGGCTGGTCTTGAACTCTTAACCTCAGGTGATGCACCTGTCTCGGCCTCCCTAAGTGCTGGGATTACAGGCCTGAGCCACTGTGCCCAGCTGCTGTATCTTCCTGTCCTTAGGCTGGTCTGCTATCCTTAATAGCAGAGCCCCTTTCTCTGTACTTTAAAGCTGGTGAAGGAATTTGGCATGATCATGTTCTTAACTGAGTAGTTAAGAAAGGCAAATACAGCCATTCTAGAAAAAAGAAAAACCCAACCTGATAATGAGGAAGACAGGAAGACAGATGAGGCTTTGCTCCTGAGGTCAAGACAGCTAGATGGTTTAGTAATTTTAACACAGACAGAGCGTGCATTTCTCTTTTGTTTTCTAATTGGGTCTACCAACCAGGTAGATTTCAATGTGCATTCAACAAATTGAGGACCTACTGTGGCTCTGCTTAACCAGCGGTTTCTTTCTTTCTTTCTTTCTTTCTTTCTTTCTTTCTTTCTTTCTTTCTTTCTTTCTTTCTTTCTTTCTTTCTTCTTTCTTTTTTCTTCTTTCTTTCTTTCTTTCTTTCTTTCTTTCTTTCTTTCTTTCTTTCTTTCTCTCTTTCTTTCTTTCTTTCTTTCTTCTTTCTTTCTTCTCTTTCTTTTTTTTTATATGGAGTCTTCTCTGTCCCCCAGGCTGGAGTGCGATCTTGGCTCTCTGCAACCTCTGCCTCCCAGTTCAAGCAATTCTCCCTGCCTCAGCCTCCGGAGTAGTTGGAATTATAGGCATGTGCCACCACACCCGGCTAATATTTTTTTTTTTTTTGAGATGGAGTTTTACTCTTGTTGCCCAGGCTGGAGTGCAGTGGCATGATCTCGGCTCACTGCAACCTCTGCCTCCTGGGTTCAAGCGATTCTCCTGCCTCAGCCTCCCAAGTATCTGAGATTACAGGCGCCTGCCACCATGCCTTGCTAATTTTTTGTATTTTTAGTAGAGATGGGGTTTCACTGTATTGACTAGGCTGCTCTCAAACTCCTAACCTCTGGTGATCTACCCACTTCGGCCTTCCAAAGTACTGGGATTACAGGCATGAGCCACTGCGCCCGGCCAACCAGTGATTTCTAAAGCAGTCTTCTCATCGGAATCACTGGGGGAGCTTTTGAAAAATACAGTTTCCTACTCTGAGATTTTCAGTCAGTCTGGGATGAGGCCCTGGCATCTGTATTTTCGTTGAATTTGAGAAGCACAACCCTATACTTTGGTGAATGCTGTGGGAATGCAAAATGATTAGAACTCTCCTATCGTTTTTAAGGAGCTAACGGTCTGTTGGGGTTGGGAATATTAGACACTGTAGTGTTATGGTCCATTAAGTTACTAAGATGAATACAGAACCTAAGTTGGAAAAACGATAGAGTGGGATAGCGAGGCAAGCCTTTGCACTGTGTTTGTGGGTTTAGATGTAAAATTCTATTCTTTTCCTCAGGCCTTTGAAGGTCAAACATTTTGCCGAGGACTGGGGCAGGGAGTAGCGTGCCAGACCTGGAGGTTCATCGGTCTGGAAAGACCCTGATCTAATCCAAATCCCCCAGTTCATGGTTGAAGACACTGAGGTCTAGAGGCCACATGACCTGCCAGAGGTCACACAGCAGACTGCAGGCAATGTGGCAAGGACCTTGGGCTTGGAGAGAGTCACAGCCGCTGGTGCCTCAACACACGATGGACCGGAGCAGAGTGAGGGTTTTGTCGCAGACTTGCTTCTGCAAACCTCGCCAGCCTGCTCAGCTGCTGCCACAGGGCTCGGGGGCTGTGGTGGCATTTCTCTTCACCTCCACCTCTTGCATTTCCTCAGGCTGAGGGGAGTCACCGGAAAGGCTGTTACTCGCGGGGAACTGGAGTTACATCTTGAAATGATTGCTCAGTGCATCTCACACTAGGGTTCTACAGACCATCCTGATGGCATTGGGGTCCGGATCATTGCATACTGCAAGGGTATCCCCCTCTGATCTATAATTCTCCTGTTTGGGAAAATCTAGTTGAAATAAACATCTAGAGAAATTGTTATCATTGAAACAGAGTCAACATGTGGACCAGTGTACTAGCCAGAGAGAAATAGAATAAACAGGATGTAAACAGAATAAACAGGAAGAGGCTCATGATGAGGGACTGACCCAGTGATTATGGAGGCTGAGACATCCCATGATCTGCTCTTTGCAAGCTGGAGACCTGGGGAAGCTGGTGATGTAATTCCAGTCTGAGTCTGAAGATCTGAGAACCAGAGTGGATGGTGTAAATCTCAGTCTGAGGGCAGGAGGAAACCATTGCTCCAGCTCAAACACTCAGGCAGGTAGCAAAAGGGACAAATTCCTCCTTCCTCTGCCTTTTTGTTCCACTTAACCCCTCCACGAATTAGATGATACTCTCCCACGTTGGGGAGGGCTATCTACTTTACTGGGTTCACCAATTCAAATGTGCTAATCTTTTTTTTTTTTTTTTTTTTTTGACACAGAGTCTTGCTTTGTCACCCAGGCTGGAGTGCAGTGGCTCGATCTTGGCTCTCTGCAACCTCTTCTTCCTGGGTTCAAGCGATTGTCCTGCCTCAGCCTTCTGAGTAGCTGGGACTACAGGCACTCGCCACCACGCCTGGCTAATTTTTGTATTTTTAGTAGAGACAGGGTTTCACCATGCTGCCCAGGCTGGTCTCAAACTCCTGACCTCAGGCAATCTGCTCTCCTCAGTCTCCCAAAGTGCTGGGATTATAGATGTGAGACATGACCACACCCAGCCTCAAATGCTAATCTTATCCAGAAACAGTCTCACAGACGCATCCAGTTTAATTTGGGTACCACATGGTGTAGTGAAGTTGACACATAAGAGTAACCAATACAACCTTCAGCAGCGAAACTGCTGGTGAGGAGAGGGTAGCCAGACGGAAACGTAGCCTGGGGGCAGGGTGCAGGCAGGTGGACAGAATGGAAGGGAACAAGCACTGGTGTTTTGAGGAAGCCAAAAGATTTGTCTCCCCTCTGTCTTGGGGACAGAAGAAAGGGTGCTAGAAGACAGGATTTCTCCTGAATCTTTTCCTGTGCAGGCTGGAGCTTGTCTCTATCACCTCGTGTACCTACCTGCCACTGTCTTGAGTTGTGTTACTCGAAATGATTGCACCAAGGTGACATGGTCTAGGGAGGGCCCTGCTGCCTTGGCTATGTTCATTGGCTTATGGACTCCACATTTTTCACCTTTACAACATAGAGCAGTGTAATGAGCATCTCATCATGTCCAGGGACAGAAAGGGAAGTGAGTGGGCTAGCTTGAAGAATGAAGGACACACACAGAAATACACACACATCAAAGATGAAGAAAGCAAATGGATACCTTGAGAGTAACTAACTAGAGGACTTTCCCATCTCTTGGTAGTTGAATACATGTAGAAGGGCAACATTGCTAAGATGAGGCTATTTGTGAATTATGCCTCTTCCACCCCAGTCCCTACTGGGAGCTTGCAGAAAGAGGGCTGTGAGGGCTTACCCAGCTCTCTCCCTTCAAATTAAAATTTGTCCAGTTGGAAACACTGACAGGCAGTCCACAGGTTCAGGCCACCCTATTCTCAATCAGGAAATTCTGAGGACGCTTAATTCAGGAGCCCAGCAGACCCACCCACCACCTAGCCACTCTTGCTCTAGGCCGCTTTGACCTTACGGGCAGAGTAACTGGGTTTCTGCCTTGTGGTACGAACCGTGCTTCTCCCTCATGCTAATTCCAGGAGGTCTTTTCTTTTCTTTTCTTTTCTTTTCTTTTCTTTTCTTTTCTTTTCTTTTCTTTTCTTTTTCTTTTTTCTTTTCTTTCTTTTCTGTTTTTTTTTTTTTTTTTTGTGTGTGTGAGGGAATTTTGCTCTTGTTGCCCAGGCTGGAGTGCAATGGTGTGCTCTTGGCTCACTGCAACCTCCACTGCCCAAGTCAAGAGATTCTCCTGCCTCAGCCTCCCGAGCAGCTGGGATTACAGGTGTGTGCCACCACGCCTGGCTAGTTTTGTGTTTTTAGTAGAGACAGGGTTTCATCATGTTGGCCAGGCTGGTCTTGAACTCCTGACCTCAGGTGATCCACCTGCCTCAGCCTCCCAAAGTGCTGGGATTACAGGTGTGAGCCACTGTGCCCGGCCCAGATGGTGGTTTTCTATCTAGTTGCCCTAATCTAGAATTTCTGCCTGGTTCACTTATGGGCTAGTCCTGTCTCTCTAACACTAGGAACCTCATGTGTTCTTGCCAGTTCTCAGGGTCTGGGGACCCATCCCCAAATATAAACCCTCTGGCTTGGACTCTCGGTTGTTGTATCCTATTGACGATCTGGGTGGTTCTATTGCAGATCAGGGAAGCCATTTAGCACCAGTGGTGGGCTGAGTAGTTGCCTCTGAAGGTGTCCATGCCTTAGTATCTAGAACCTCTGAATGAATAGGTTGGGTTATGTGACAAAGGGGACTTTGCAGATGTAAATAAGATTACCAACCTTAAAATAGGGACATTCTCGTGAATTATCTGAGTGGGCCCAGTGTGATCACACAAGCCCTTAAAAGCGGAGAACATTCTCTGGCTTCAGCCAGAGAGGTGCAAAGGAAGAAAACGGCAGAGGAGATGCAGCAGAAGAGGAAGTCAGAGAGATTCCAAGTGTGAGAAGGATTTCATGTGCTGTTGCCCGTTCTGAGCTGTAGGCACCCACGTGCAAGGACCTGAGGAAGGCCTCTAAGAGCTGAAGGCGGTCCTGCCTCCCAGCCAGCAAGGAAACAGGGACCTCAGTCCTATAACTGCAAGGAGATGAATTTATTTGTCTAACAACCTGCGTAGGTTTGGAATTGTATTCCTCAGTGTCCAGTAAGGAATGTGGCCCTACTGCATTCACTTTGGTTTTAGTCCAGTGGGACCCGTATTGGACTTCTGACCTACAGAAACTTTGAAATAATAGCTTTGTGTTATTTTAATCTGCTGAGTATGTGGTAGTTTGTTGCAACAGCAGTAGAAATGGTGATATTTAAATAACACAAATATAATTACAATGGACATAAAGAATACAACAACAGCAACAAAAAGATATTGAATCCTCTTGCTTTCACAGCCGCAGTGGCTACCACCAACAAAAAATTAAGGTGTCTACTGATCACACTTTTGATTTCCTGGGCTCATGACCCCTCCCCTAAAGGTATCCATATTTCCTCTAATGCTTCACATTCTTCTAATCCAGTAACTTCCTATCGTTGCTAGAGATGTGCACAGGTTATGGTGAAATGAGAGGCATATCGTATAGCTACTATTTCATGCTGTTTATTAATGTCTGTTAGCTTTACAGAACATTGCATTTGCTATATATAATAACTATACAAAGAAGTTATCATTGTCATGATTTTACAGATGAGGACACTAATATTAAAACTCATGGAGGTAAGGGAATTTTCCCAAGGTTGTATGTTCTTCAAGCGACCAGGGACCGGGATTCAAACCCAAGGTGGTTTGATTTCAAAGCCCATGTTCTAGACCTACTTCCTCCCATAGTTAAGGATGTTTGTCCCTTGGATTTATCTTTGCTCATTGTCTTCCCTTTGGAATGAGAGAGTATGATTATTTTAAAGAGATGACACAAATTTCTTGATCTCCTTAGGAGGTAGAACTGAATTCCCCACCCTTTGACTATGTGAGTCACTTGTAATGAATAGAATAAGGTGCAAGTGATAATTTGTGACAGTGACGAGGTCGTAAAAAGCATTGGGACTTCTCATGTTCTTTCTTTCCCCTGGATCCCTCACTCTGGGGAAATGCTGTGAGCAGCCCTTGGGAGAAGCTCACATGGGCAGTTACTGAGGCCTCCAGCCAACACCTAATGAAACCCAGAGACTGGCCCGCAACCATGTGACTGAGCTGAGAAGTGGATCCTGCAGCTCTGTAGCACTGTGGCCCCAGCTGATATAGTGACTGCCACTTCCTGTGAGACCCCGAGACAGAACCACCCAGCTAAGTAAGGCACTCTGGATCCTGCCCCATGGAAAATGGAGATAATTACCATGTGTTGTTTCAAGCTGGGAAGTTTTGGAGTAACTCATTATGCAGCTGTAGATAACTAATACAGGAAACATTCTTGCCCTCTTTCTGTTACTGAGCCTCAGAATTAAGCTCTTTTATGGAATCATAAATCTTAGAATTGAAAGGGCCTTTGGAGTTTAAGTGGTTCAACTCCCTGGTCTACAGTAAAATGGATGCATGAAGGTTTACTTCCCAAGGCCATTGTGGGGATTAAATGAAGCAACACGAATAATATGTCCTGTGTCTTGAGCTGAGTCAGTGTCCAATAAGAGCACGCTTCTCCCCTCTGAACGAGGAGACGAGGGCCCAAGAGGTTAGTGACCTGCCCAAGACCCTAGGGCTAAGCGGCTGCAGAGCTGAGTCCTAAAAGCAATTCCCTGAGGTTCTGAGCCCAGCATTTCCACTACTGCTTTCTTTCTTCTTGCTTCTCTTTTAGTCATTAAAGGCACCCATGGTAGTGCAGGTGGTATCTGAGAAGTGTGAGCAAAGTGTATTGGAAGGTGTGGAGACTGCAGCAGGCCAGGCACTGTAGCACGATGCTGAGATCACATTTGGTCTAAAAACACCAAAGAGAATCGCTGGAGGGTCTCAAGCCGTCAGTGATGAGATGAAGCTGACATCAAGGATGGGAGTGGTTGAGATGCAGAGAAGTGGGAGGAAGAGACAAGAGAGGCCAAGGAGGAGAGCATTTGGCAGCTTCCAGGGGGACACAGTGCCTGGCCCTTCCCTTCACCCCGGCATCTATCACAGCCCCCTCGCACAGAGTAGGCACTTGAGAAATGTTTGTTGTCCCTGAGGTTAGTCACACTGTTGCCCTGCCTTGAATCCCTTCCCCTCTCCTGTCCCATGTGCTAATCCTTATCCTACCCAGTCTTCAAAATGCAGCTCAGGTACTGCCACCTCCACACACCAGCATCAGCCTGTGACTTTGCATAATCATAAACTATTTCACCTTGGACTTGCTCTGTGATAGCTGATTTCTCATAGAGCTCCCCTTCCCAAGATAGGTAGGGGCTCTGGGTCTGGAACAGAGCCAGCCCGCCCACCCAGGCCTTATGTCCATTTGTAGACTCTGATTCTCCTTTTTTGGGTGCAGGCCACTGGCCTGCTCTCCCTGGTTAGCCCCAGCGGTTTGGGGTTTGGGGAGGAGATGCAGGCAGAGGGATGGGACTGTGGCAATATTGTGCTTTTTACAATATGAATGACATCACGTTCATATTGTAAAAAGACTTGCACATCAAATATCTCAGTGTGTGCTATAAAATGTTTTATTTTTTAGTGTTTTTTTTGTGGAGATGAGGTCTCACTATGTTGCCAAGAGCTGGTCTCAAACTTCTGGCCTCAAGCAATTATCCCACCTTGCAAATCACTGGGATTACAGGCATGAGCCACTGTGCCTGGCCATGTGTTTTTAAAATTTTTTAAGCTATGAGATGCTGAGAACACAGAGGGGACCGGTAACGTACCCAGAACCTCACAGACAGTCCCCCTTGCCAACAGCTCAGCTGGCAACTGGACAGGCAGCTCACTTGGTGGGGACAGCCATTAGCATTTGAGTCTGGGCCACTCATGACGTTGGCTGTGTGCATGGCCCTGTTGGTGTCCCACAAAGTGAGACTCTTCTGTGCCTGGGATTTCACTCTGAGCCTTGGGTTTTCAGTGGCCCAGTCCCTCTATGGTGAACTTCTTATGTGGGCTTCAAAGTCATCAGGTAAGGGAAAAGTCTCAGATTCAAAACCGTCTTTGAAAAATCTCTGATGTTACCATAAAACCCTTGAACGTGTAAAATCCTGTGCTAAATTATGTGTCATGAATGTCTAATGCAGAAAGTAATATCCAGTGGGTAATACGAATGAGTCTTGCTCTGTTGCCCAGGCTGGAGTGCAGTGGAGTAATCTTGGCTCACTGTAACCTCCACCTCCTGGGTTCAAGCCATCCTCCTGCCTTAGCCTCCTGAGTAGCTGGGAATACAGGTGTGCACCACCACGGAGGTTTTGTATATACATAATTTTAGTAGAGTCAGGGTTTTACCATGTTGGCCGGGCTTGTCTTGAACTCCTGACCTCAAGTGATCCGCCTGCCTTGGCCTCCCAAAGTTCTGGGATTATAGGCATGAGCCACTGCGCCCGTCCCCACAGCATATTAAATATATAAAAGGATCTTTAAACACAGGAATTACAGACTGTGATTAGGTTACCAGCTGTCCCAGTTGCCTGAAACTGTCTTGGTTTTAGCACTGAAAGTTCTGTATCCTGGGAAACACCAAAGTCCCAGGCAAGCCAAGACAGTGGTCGCTTTACGTCAGCATTATGAGCCACTCACATTGTAAAGGACCCACGGGAACTGAGGCTGACAGTGGAGCTCGTGATTCTGTAGTAGACTGGAGGACAAATTACCCTGCAATTTCTTCTCTCTTTCCCTGTCCCTCCTCCTACTCACAATGCATGTAATTGAATTTGCATTAGCTATATAAAATATCCTCAAGATATAATTCCTGGATTCTACTGGAAAAGCAGCCCAAAACACAGGCTTTTCTAATGCTGAGTCCTTGACATCATGTGCATATAGAAAGTCAGTACATGTGTCTGGGTTTGTGAATGGTGTGTGTGTGTGTGTGTGTGTGTGTGTGTAAGGTGGAGCGTGGCACACCAAGGAGCAGCTTCTGACAGGTCTCGTGGATTCCCCTCCTTGCAAGCTTCATTACATCAATTGCTTATGAGTGGAGTTTACACTTTCCCTGGCTGAGGTTGTTTCTTGAGTTGGGATGTCTTGCAGCAGTAGTTGGCCAGTGCCATGGGGCACATCTCCCTGTCATATCTTGCATGGGACCGGGAACAGCTGCTCATAGAGGGTGGCTGGCATTTACACTCTTAACTCAGCTTTGGAATGTGTGATCTCTCATCAAATCCACACCTTTTGCTTTGTTTCGGAGTTGCCTGGACAGGAGCCACTTGGGAAAGTTTCTTCTCCCTTATTCTCTGTCTGGAATTGTCTAAGGATGGCTGGCTGATGGCAAGAGGGTTTTGATGGAGGAGTAAAGTCTAGTTCTGTCAAAGAGCATTTGTAGCTTAGGGGCAAATTGTTGTTCAGTTGGAAGAGGGGGATTAAAGCAAATGGATTCATGCATTGTTCCTGCTCTGATATCTTAAAGGTGGATGAAGGGTGTTTAAACAAAGCAAGGGATCAGGAGTCTTCCCCAGGAGTCAAGAAGGGGATGAGACAGGATCGGTCAAATGGCCAGTGGCAGGGACAAGCATGACAGGCAGTTGTGACAGTGTCCTCCATCCACCTAAGGTGTCTGCTGGAAGACAATGCAAGAACCCAGGCAGCTGGGGCTCTGTGCAAGCCCAGAATTTATGCTCCAGCCTCTCCTTTTTCCTCTGAGAAATAGGGTTTTGGATAACCCTCTTGGTCAGTATTCTCACACTAGCGTTATTAATGGCCTAGCTATCTAATTAGTCTTTTGTTTTTGGTAGGATAATATGTAATTAGGCATTTCCTCATTATCTTGAGGAATACAGGAGTAGCATCTAAAAGTCATCTTATGTAAATGGATCTAAAGGAGGCTGAGGGACAAGGCAGGGAGCAGGGCATTAACCAAGGATGGCAGAAAGGCTATAGGGATGAGCTGCCTCATGGTCACATTTGTTTCTGGCATCAAAGAATGAAGGAAATAGTGGAAGTTATTGTTGCTCCATGTTCTGGGATATGTTTTGGGCCAACATGAGTTACAGCTGTGGTTAGATGGCTTCTGCAAAGCACTGCTCATAAAGTCCCGTGTTGCCATACATCATTCCATTCTCATCAGGCCTCCCCACCCAAAACCTGCCCAAAGCACTCCACAGGCACAGCGACTCCCTCGAAGCATCTCAGCTTGGTTTCAGCTCTCCATGAGCGAGGTTTTTATCACCCACCATCCTCACCATCACTCTTACCATCACCATCATCATCACCATTATCACCATTATCATTCTTTTTTTTTTTTGAGACAGTCTTGCTCTGTTGCCCATGCTAGAGTGTAGTGGCACGATCATGGCTCACTGAAACCTCTGCCTCCTGGGTTCAAGCGATTCTCCTGCCTCAGTCTCCTGAGTATCTGGGACTACAGGTGTGCAGCACCACATCCAGCTATTTTTTTTTTAAGTAGAGACGGGGTTTTACCGTGTTGGCCAGGCTGGTCTCGAACTCCTGGCCTCAAGTGATCCACCTGCCTTGGCCTCCTAAAGTGTTGGGATTACAGGTGTGAGCCACCATGCCTGGCTCCATAATCACTTCTTGAGCACTGTTGTAAGCTGACTACACGTATTATCTCATTCGATCCTCATAATAACCCTAACATTATCTCCATTTTAAAGATTAAAACAAACAAACAAAAAACTAGGTCCAAAGAAATCAAGTAAGTTGCTAAGTTCACAAAGCTAGTAAGAGACAGCGCTGGGATTTGGGCCCAGGAAGCATGACACAGAGCCTGCTCCTGCACTCCTTACTGCACCTCCTTGACTTCATGATTTTGTATCTGGTACTTTTGTTAGGTAGTTGTGAATAGGAAATGCTGTTTTGGCTTGGATGGATGATAGCTTGGAGATCCTACATTTTTTTCCCTTTAAGCTCACCTCCAAGGACAGTTCTGAATTAAACTTCCCAATTGACAATGGCATTGGAGATTTGTGACATCATCATCAGAAACTGTCTATTAAGCCTCTCCCTCCAATGAGCAAGGCTGAGTAAGTTTTACAGAGTCCCAGACTGTGCCAAAGACCCTGCCTTCAAAGCATTTAGTAGAAGATATAACACACAGACAGACAAGTACAATAAAAATTTAAAGATTTATACCTGCTGCAAGAGAAGTAATAAAGCTTGGCTGAATTCTTGGGTTTATTATATAAGTCAGACTACGTGTCTTTTTGGGCACCACGATATTCACAATTGTGTCCAAGTTAAGGGCTCATGCATTTTAAAGATGGGAATGAGGGATGGTTCACAAAGCGGAACCGGGGAGAGCAGATGTAGAAACCTTACGTCTGGGATTACCAGGGTTCTTGAAGGCTGTAGATCTTCTCATTTCCTTAGTCAACAAGTAACTCCGTATAGAAGCCTGGCCTACTGCTAGTTCTCAGGCTATCATGAGCAGGAAGGCAACCAAATCTGTGTGAATAATGGCAAACCCAATTGAATGGTGTTTTTTGAGATGTTTCTGTTTGTGTTTCAACACCAAATGTCAAAAGCAGAAAGTTGGTTTTGTTTTGCTAGAGCTGCTGAAGCCAGGAGACGTGGAGTTGCGAGGTCCCTGCCATGTTCTGGCTAATGGCCGGCAATGAGGAAGGAACGTTTGGGGCACTGCTGGTGGGCGTCAGCACATGGACTGACTCCGCACAGGCATGCTTAGGGCAGCCCTCTGCATGCCTGACCCCTGCCTCTGTTTCTCAACAGGCACGGCCTTTGTCATCAGAGTGCTCAGCCCCATCTCTAATGAGGACCCTCATTCATCTAAATGTCCTGGTCAGAAATCTCGTACGGTCTTTGATTTCTTCCTCTTCCATGTCACCCAGATATCTCAAATACATCCACTCCCTTCCATCTCTGCTGCTAATGCAGAATTCCAGACAGCAACATTTCTCAGCAGGACGACCACACCAGCTGCTTACTTGTCTCCTGCTTTCTCTCCAGTTCCTTCAGTTTATTTTTTCTCCTCAGAGTAGCCTAGATATTTTTTAAAAAAGATAAATTATACCATATGACGCTCCTTCTTAAAACCCTACAATGGTGTTCCATTACATGTTGGAAAAAAGTCCAGATCTCATAGTATGGCTATCAGGGTCCTCCCTTGTCCAGGCCCTGCCCACCTTCCCAACCCCATCTCCCCTGATCCAGTCCATGCCCACCTTTCCAATTCCATCTTATTCTACATCCCCCCATCTCACTCACATCACTTGGGCCACTCTGGCTGCTTTGTATTCCTTAAATTCATGCAACACTTCTCATACCTGGTCTTCTGACACATTGTTCCCTCCGCATGGGACACTTTTCCTCCTGAATGCCTGCATGGCTGGCCTATTTTTGTAATTCAGGTTTTGCCTTAAATGTTTCCTTCTCAGCAAGGCTTTCCCTGAATGATCTCCTCCTCTTAGCTCCATCATTGTGCTTTGTTTCTCCCTGGTACTTAGCATGCTTTGAAATCACACATATATTTGTTTATGTTCTTGTTGAATGCTGTCTGCTCTCTGCACTGAAGTTCAGTGAGGAAAGGGCTACGTTAGTTTTGCTCAGCACTAGTTTACTTTGGGACTTCTAGCATAATGCCTTACAGAACGTGTTTTATAAATATTTATTGAATAAATAAATGTTTATTTCAATCAGGTTCTGTTGTCCTTTTGTGTGGAGGCTAGCCCAGCTTGCTAAATGCTTGTGCCCAGGCGTGAGTGAATATTAAACAGAAAACAAAAAATATAGTTTTTTTAAATTAGTTTTTTATTTCAATAATTTTTGGGGTACAGGTGGTTTTTGGTTGCATGGAAAAGTTCTTTAGTGGTGATTTCTGAGATTTTATGCACCTGTCACCCAAGCAGTGTACACCATACCCAACATATATAGTCTTTTATTCCTCACCCCCCTCCCAACCTGCCCCCTACCAAGTCCCCAAAGTCCATTATATCACTCTTACGCCTTTGCGTCCTCATAGCTTAGCTCCCATTTATAAGTGAGAACATACGATATTTGGTTTCCCATTGAAAGTGTGTTTTGTATTTGGTGACTTTTCCCCTAGTCCCTCTTTGTCTCTGTTAATGAGCTCAGGATACGAGGTAGAAGAGGTCTGGAAGCCATTTGCCTTTCAGACCCTTTAAATGAGGCACAAAAGGAGGTGCTTCTGGGGATGGTGAAGAAAGAGAACTCGATGTAGCAGGGGTCTGGCATATGGAGAGCAGGCTGGTCCCAGAAGGGATCCTTCTAGGCTCATTAAAGATAATTTGCTTCCAGCCCCTGTGGCCATCCCCTGTGCAGAAGAGTGGCAGATCTGGAGAATTCAGAGGACTCCGAGTTAGGCAAATGAGCAACCTGCTCAGTTTCTTCTTTGCAGGGGAAAATGAGTGACTCCTAGTTGCTGGGGGAAAGAGCAAGGCCGGCAGAGGTTGTATCGGTGTCACTCCCACCCAGTGAACTTGCCAGTTAAGCCTTCCTCCACCACATGGAGAGTCCCATCACTGGAGACAGAGCCAGTCTCACTGACCTCCTTGAATCCCAGCCACAGGTAGAATCTGGTCATCAGCAGCTGCTCACAGGGCCCACTGTGGGCGCCTCTCTAGGTCGTTGGCTCCCTAGAGTCACAAGGTCACCGTTTCTATGTAAGCTTTGTCAAAGAATGTGACTTCACATAGTCTGAGAGTGGTCGCTGACAGCTGATTTAACAGTGAGATGACGGTGACATACATTTAAATTGGGGGCCCTCAAGCCAGAGCTTCTCTCCTATCCCTTAAAGAGAAAATAGGCAAATCACCCACAGAGAATGGCTCTCCCCTCCTGCTGTATCACAGGGAGTCCTGGGGATACCGATGTCTGTGCTGACCAATGATTTGCCGAATACATGCTTTTACAGTGTGGCTTTGTCTTTGTACTAAAACAGTGTCAAACTGTACATTTCAATAACAAGGCACGGATGTGATTTCTGAGCCATCAGTGGAAATGGGTGATTGGACAAAATGATGCTACGGGACATCTCTCACCAGGAGAGATTGTGTCCCTATCAGGACTGGTACTTATGGAGGGTCTATGATTCATATTTATGTCAGAAGAATTGAGTCAGGCTGTGCTGTGCTCTGGGAAGATGCAAGAAGTAAGACAAAGGAACAGAAGTCAATGTTTTTCAAGGTCCTGTAAAGATCCAAAGGTAGTTTTAGGCACTTGATGAAGATTGGCTTAATTTAGTCCGATGAGATTGTTCCTGATCCTCTTGAGGAATCCTACTTCCCATCTGCCCGGCAAGGGAACAAGAGGCAGAGTGTGGCCAGAAAATTGACTTTCAAAAGGCTGGAGCAAGTTGGGTTGGGGAAGCAACACATTCACCTTTGAGATGACCCAAGAAGTTGGGATTCAACATGCTGACCCAGTCATGATCTGCACCAATGGCACAGGCTCTCCTTGGCTCGTGCTCATGGCTTTGCAGCTGTGTTGCAGCTCGAGCAAGAGTAAAGAAGCTGTAAATATATCCCAGGTACTTCTTTTCCCCTGCAACAGAGGTTCTCAAATGAGCAACCACAGGCTGCAAGGCCGGCCACCCTGTTTCTGATTGGGTACGGCTTAGGATGAGGCCTGAGAATGTGCATTTCTAACAAGCTTCCCGGTGATGCTGCTGCCGCCGCCGGTCCAGGGATCTCACTGAGAGCCTCTGCTCTACAGCGCCCCGAGAGGAGGAGGTCCAGCTCAGCATTTGCAAAGGGCCACGTGTTTGTGGGTCGTGTGGAGTTCTTCCAGTTGCTTTCCTCTTCTCGCTTCCGCACTCATTACTGAACAGGGTGACGAGCGTAAAGACAACTGCAGATTCTCTTTTCCTTCTGATGCGTTATAATTCAATCCTCTCAGCACTTTTTAGCACGTTTTTATTTTCTTCCTTAAAAAAAAAAAAAGGAGAGCCCCAGCATCCTTGAAGACAGATCCCTTTTTAGCTTTGCTTTGGGGGGATTCTTGCTGCCTGTAAGGCAAGCATCTTAGGGAGTCCTGTCTCCTGTGTCTGGTGGGGAGTCAGTGAGTAAACAGTCACTCCGTTCTCAAAGGTCAGGCTGAGACCCAGTGTCCAGCAGCACCGGGCCCTCAGACCACTACTATTCTGATGGCAAATGTTGAATACCAGCACCCGGGAAGATGCTAATGAAGGTCAAGGTGGTGCCAGGTGCAGGGAGGCTGTTGAAAATGTTGATTTAATTAGATGCAGTGAGGGATGTAGGGAGGGCTGCTCAAGGGGTTCTTGTATTTCCATATCTGGGATAAAACTCTCCTCTGTAGCAACAAACTTAGTTCCAAATCCTAGTTTTATAAATTGCCTCTACTGGACAGAGGGGTGAAGGTCATTGTGAGAGTACAGGCTCAATCCTTCAAAGTCCCACTTATAAAAAGGGCATAATGGGAGTCTCGACGTCCAAGGCAGAGGACGCTTTGAGCATTTAGCGCTGGGCCTGGTGTGTGGTGAGCACTCCATGACTAGCGGCTGCTCCTCTCATGGATTTGCAAGTCCAGGGAGACTGTTACAAGTGGTGGGTCAGAGCAGCGCTGACATGCTTGGGGAACGGGATCTTCCTCTACTCCTCTTGGCACAGGAATGTGGCAGACACTGGCAGGCAGCAGGATCTGGTTATTAACGGGAGCCTGATGCAGTCATGCAGGGCTACAGAGACTCCCAGTGAGGCTTATTGTCTGGAGTCACGATGCAAGGTGTTTGTCCCTAGGAAAATCATGGCCTGGACTTTACAGAGCTCAGAGAAGCATCAGGGATTAGGATGTCACCCAGGTGTTTGGACTAAATGCCAAAGGTGAGTGGACCCCCACAGCTGCCCTCCCTCCTCCTGCCTCACCTCAGCTTTGTGCCATGCCTTCGGGGCACACTTCTGCTGCTTCATGGATGTCGCTGTGGTGACAGGTGCAAGAGAGGACAGCTTGAGGTTGTGACATGCCAGCCATTCCCACATCCAGGGGGCCTTGGGGATCCCAGAGGCTGGGGATTAAGGACAGTGGGGACATAGGCCAGTGGGTCCTGGGGTCCTAATTTGGCATTTGACAGTTCCTTGCTCTAGGTATTCACTGTCCCCGGGGGGCAGAGCTCCTGGAGCCTCCTCTTGGATTCCTCTCCAGGGAATTTCACTTCAAAATTGACCTTCTTTTATCTCCATCTTTTGGGACCCCAAAGGCTCTCAGTGTACCTCCATGTCCCTAGAGCCGTAATGAGAGTAACCTGGGTGCTCAGCCTGGGTTTCCAAGACTGGGCAGCTGTGGGCTTCCACCACAAGGAGGAGGAGCAGAGAGGCACTGTCTCTGGCAAGAAGGAAATGCCGCTTCATGCAGAGCCCTGTAGCGGGCTCTTGCGAGCCTGGCTTCTCCTTTGGCATGGCGTGTTTGAGTGGGAGGCTTATTTCTTTGAAAACACAATTACAGTAACCATTTTCCATACAGGAAATGGCAAACACCCAGTGCCGTGAGTGAGTGAGGCTCCTTGCGTGTGGGTGGATGAGAAGGAGCAGAGCCTTGGAGAGCCGGCACGCTCCTTCTCTGGTTGCTCCCCAGGCTCTGCCTCATTTTGTCCAAGGTGGGCGGGATGCCTCTATGGAGGAAGCCAACAAGTGTTTCCTTTTAGTCTCTTTCCAAAGGGTCTGTGTGGCCGTTTTAGGATCTCCTGCGATGTGTGCATGTGTGTGTGTTGGGGGAGGGGGGAGAGTGTTATTAAACTTAAGGCCCTAGATATTTTGATTTGCAACTGACTTCCTCTCTCCCTCCCATACCACTGAGAATCCCTTTGTGTCATGAGAGCTGTTACTCCCAGGACATGTTGTGCTTGTGAATGACTTGGAGGCAGAGGCAAGGTAAAGAAACACTGCCTGCACTCATTCATTCACTCACTCCAAATCACTTACTGAGCCCCTGCTATGTACCAGGCACCCTCTTAGGCACTGGGGATACTGACATGAGTAGTAGGCTGAAAGAAAGCACTTGTTCACATCCCTGGAGAACTTGCCATCCAGGTGAGCCTGTAAGAGCCCGACTGGACAGAAAAAGGGGCTGATAACACTCTGTTAACTTTGGAGGTTATCACTGTCTCTCTGGGACTCTGCCCCATATAAGATGGTTGGAAGTCAGGGATATTCAAGGCATCTGCACGAGAGTTGTTTTCACTCAGTTGACCACAGCTGTGTGTGCAGAAACCTGGGTTATGCGTTTAATCTTCAGAGTGACCACGTGACTGACCAAAGAGAAAAAAATAACACATAGACAGACATCTTACAAAGTATGTCCTTGGTTCTGGGAGATGAGGCTCAAAGCAGCCCAACACACAACACACGTCTGGAAAACAAAGAACTCAAGTGGGAGTTACAGATGTGAATTGAAGGTCTAGAGTGAGTTGTATCCAGGGAAGCTGCCTGACTCCAATGATAATGGTATGGAAGGCCTCCCCAAGGCCGAGGGTTTACCCCTAGCTTTATGGTTCAAAGCCTGATTCAGCCAGGAACATGACAGCAGATCCAATGCTTGAGAAAGATTTGCTCTAAACAAGTGTATATGCTTGTGGATCAGATCAGATACTGAAAAATGCAACTATCATGCAGATAAAATACATTGTAATGGCTCTCACCTATCTCTTCCTATAGAATAATCTTCATGCCAATTGTCAATAGCAGATTGTTGGTGAGAAGCTTGGAATCTGAACAAGGTGCACTAATTAGATGGTTTAACAGCCTCAAGTTGTAAGAGACTGAAGAATCATGGCCAAATATGGGATATAGGGCCCACAAGCTCTGATGAACTTGAAATGGGCTGGGATGTCACACCTTGCATGCGACATCCAACTTCTTTTCTGATGGCATGATCTATCTTCATCTGTTCATACTTTCAGTTCAGTCTTATAGATTTAGGAGTCATTCTGTCTTTTTCTGCAGACTTCGGCTCTCTACTGTGGTCTTTCTTGCATCAATCTTATGGTTTAACAGGACAACCTTACCTCCCCTGGAACTTTTTTGTTGTCCTTGTATACTACCAAACAAGAAAAAAATTATGTGCCATCCTCAAGCACACAGACCAGCCCACTGATCACTGATTTTAAATTGGTTGACTTAGGTTAGAAATTCTTCTTCCTCTTACAGATGATAGAACTTTATCAGTAAAGTGAAGGAGGCTGACTTACCCTGAGGCATTTGATTAGTGAGTTTCATATCACCATGTCACCAGAGAGTTCTTTTGAGGTGCTGAGTGAAATGAGATTATCTCTCTTTGTTGTTTTTAAGCCACAAAAATGCTGGGAAGTTGTCTCAAGGTTGGACTGATAGACATTTCTGGGCTAAGGTAGCTCATATCATCTAAACTTTATCAATCTCACCTTTTATCTGATCAAGAAAATATTTGTCTCTTCTCTGGCTCTTTTGTAGCTGATGCCTTTCCAATCACATCAATTTCATGTCAATTCTTACATTTCCCCCAATAGTCTCCATATACATATATTAACCATGGCCTTTTTATGTTTCTATTATGAAGTCTCCTTAGGCCAACTCATTCCTACTTTAGCCCTTTCCCTGGGGGTGATATTCAACATACTTGTGTCATGCACTATGGAGGCTGTAGCTCCCATGGGTGGCCATGAAGGGCAACCTTGGGAAAGTGCAGGCTGTTGGTCAGGCAGCCACCCCTTCAGGGGACCAGGGGGACACTGAGTGTCTGCCAGGGTCTGGGGCAGAGGTACAGGAGCCATGGTGGGATGGGGGGGGTGTCTGGTGGGCTGGTGACCTGGCAGGTGCCATGGTGGTTTCCAACTGTGCCCACCAGGGTTCTGGGAGCCAGGGCAGCCGGATGGTGGTGTGGGAGGAACGAGAGAGCTTGTGGTGTTAGATATTTACCGATTGATTCCATCTGCCCTTTCCCTCCCTCGTCGTAGCTTTCAGTTTCCCAGTGTTTTCTAATAGATTCTCAAACTGAATCTCAAATGCACACACAAGGGAACTATCCTCCTTCTTGTTCCCCTATCCTTGGAGTTTTCCTACTTTTCAAAAATACAAGGAAAAGAAACGGAAAAGATGCCTTTGATTGACATCAGAAGAAAACATTAGTAAATCAATCAAGTATAATCTATTATTTAATTAGATCCCAAATCCTCACAACCATCGTTTTAATGATTTTTACTGGACCAGGCCACATGGAACTCACATGTGATCCAAGTTCCTAAGGCCTGACAGTCCGCTCCCTTCCCTTCCTGGCCTCCAACCCCTGTTGCTACTTCTCCCACCTGCCCCCACTCCCCGCGCCCTGCCCTGCCCTGCCACCATAAGCCTGTTAGGAGTCTCTATGGAAGATCAATATCTTTGCTGGGAGCAGCTGCAGGAATCATTCCAGCTGGGTGCACCCTGTGCTTAGGGCCCCATTTACTTCCAACCTAGTTGGATGTGATTGATACCTGACTCATCATCTCCTCACCCTGTGCCCTACATCTCATAGGGGACCGGTAATGATGGTGAGAGGCAATGGCTGGCTTCTTTGTTAGCGCCTTTAGCCGGCACAGACACAGAACACCACTTGGGATGCAGTCATCGTGTGTATCCTCATTTCCGTCTTTGCCAGGCATCAGGACAGAATGCCAGAAGACTGGGCTGGTCCACGCTGCCATTACAACACCATGCAGATAACTCCAAGCTCATGCAGTTTTTATTATGGCCGATGCCAACTAGTTTCAATAGAAGAAAACCCTCCAGGCTGCGGCGGCAGACTTCCTTCTAATGTCGGCTAGACATTTCATAAGACGTCTCTGGTCCCAAAGGAGCTTAGAAGAGAGTGGGGCTGGCTGGTGGAGGGCATTCTGATTCCTAGAAAAACATCCTGGAAACATGTTCCTTTGATGGGGATCATTTTTCAAAGTCTGGAAGACACTTCACAGCGGAGAGAGGATGTGGCTGCTAGTCAGCAGAAGAATAAAACACTTTGCCTTTGTTTATTCTCATCTCTTGCTTTTCCTTTTTTTTTTTTTTCTAGTCCAGGGATCACAAACTGGATGCCAGGAGGCTGAATGTGGTCTTCAGCTGTCTTTTGTTTGGCCAGCACGGTTTCTAAACTTGCGTTTGAAGGCCTTCAGCTGGGTGTGTCTCTAGTTCACCAGAGCTCACACATGTGTTACCTTTCTGGTCCTGGGAGTCATTTGAGTTTATCCACCCTGTCGCCTTTATGCCAGGTATAGAACCATGGCCCAACTAAATCTGTTCATTCATGACTGATTCTCATCCTTTCAGGACACATTTCAAGGTCATAGAAAATGTCTCTTCAGCTGGAGGGAGAGCCCATTATCAGAGAGCATCAGCTAACAAGGCCAGCAGGCCATGTCCATGGCATTGGAGACTTCTGTGGTGTGACCCTGCTCCAGGGCACCGTTCCCATGGAGTGCAGCACAGCCGGAGCCTGTGGAGTTCAGCACAGGCTGTGGTCTGTAAGGATGCTTTTGGCTCTAGCCTGTTGGGTTTGGCCATTAATTATACTGACCTGGTGGTATGCAAAGTTTATGCCCACCTTGTCAGGGGTTGGGTGGATAATAAAATCAAGACTACGGCCGGGTGCAGGGGCTCATGCCTGTAATCCCAGCACCTTGGGAGGCCGAGGTGGGTGGATCACCTGAGTTCAGGAGTTCAAGACCAGCTTGGCCAACATGGCAAAACCCCGTCTCTACTAAAAATACAAAAATTAGCTGGGCGTGGTGGCGGGCACCTGTAATCCCAGCTACTTGTAGGAGTCTGAGGCAGGAGAATCGCTTGAACCCAGGAGGTGGAGGTTGCAGTGAGCTGAGATCATGCCACTGCACTCCAGCCTGGGCGACAGAACAAGACTTCGTCTCAAAAAAAGACTACAGTCTGGAGAGATGAATGGGAAGCTGCTCACCCAGGACTATTTTGGACCTGGTCGGTGGCTCTTGCAGGTAGAATCCAGCATCTGCATGCCTGTGGAGGATGCACTAAAGCCTCAGGGGTCCAAGAGAGTGCCGAGGCCCAGGAACGTGTGGCTGAGAGTGCAGAGACCTTGAATGTGAGCCCAGCTTCCCAGCCTGTGTCCCCCAGCCCAGCCCAAGGCTGCAATGAACTGTCTTTTTCTCATCCTGTCTCTCTCTCTCAAATCTTTTCTCATGTAAGGAGGGAACTGCTACCTTGACAGGCTGGCCTCTTATCCTCAATTTCCCCAGGAAAGAAGGGGTTAGGGAAAGCTTAGCCAGGGAGAGCAATTCATTTCAAAAACTCAAACTAACCTGTGTTCGCCTTCCTGACCTCCAGAATATTTTAATCTTGTAAGTGGTAATGATGTGTGTGTGGAGAACAATTTTGTTGTTTACTGAGGCAGTTGAGTGATAATTGCAGAGAAAGGAGAAAGCGGAAGGCTTGTTCTACATACTGTATTTCTCGCTGTCGTTCTCTATGCTAATAGAGGCCCTACCTAATGTTTTGTCTTGTGAATAAAGATGACAGACCAGGAGAGGGGGCACAGCAGGGGATGAGAGACTGAGGGAGGCAAGCCTAAAGAAAAATCTGTACCACTCCCACCACCACCAAGAAGCAGGAGTGGAATTGGACTGGCACGGTGTTCGTGCCAGGGTGGGTACAGGGTAAAGAGGCTGTGCTATATACATAGATCTCTGCCCACAAGGTGGGGTTCCAGTTCTGCAGGCTTTATCTGAAATTAAGCCGTGGATGGAAAGTTCTTTCTGGTGTCAGATCAGAATGTTTTCTGCTGTACTGTGAAAAGGATAAAGATAGACCACATTGGACAAATGTAAAATGATTTTATTATATTCTACCTTCTTATATTCACCCATTTGTTCATTTCTGTGTGACGACAGTTCATTAAACATTTATCGCGCTTGAAATATCAACCCATATTTCTCTTTAATAATGTATAGCCCTTAAATTAGCTTCTTGTCACTGACAGATATAGAATTTAATTATTTATTATTTATTTATTTTTAAGTTATCCTTTGTTGCCTATATTTAAGGTGTACAACATGATGTTTTGGTACACATATACATAGTGATATGATTATGACAGTCAGACAAAGGTGCATATCCATTGCCATCCATAGTTACCTTTTGTGTGTGTGTGTAGTAAGAGCACCTCAAATGTATTGCTTAGCAAATTTTCAGTAGATCGTACAATGTTATGAACCACAGTCCTCCTGCTGTGCATCAGACCTCTAGGCTTATTCATCCTACACAACTGCAACTTGGCAGTCTTTGACCTACTTCTCCCCACTTCCTCCTCCTCCCTTCCTCCAGTAACCATTGTTCTCTATTTATTTGACTTTTAAAAAATATTCTGCATATTAGTGAGATCATACGGTATCTTTCTGTGTCTGGCTTATTTCACTTAGCATAATGTCATCAGTTTCATCCATGTAGTAAATGGCAAGATCTTTAAAGATATTGCCTTAAGGCTGAATAATTTTCTATTAGATACAGAATGTATCAACATCCCACTGTATGTAGGAACCTATACATACACTGAGATCAGAAGTTGGAGTGCAATAGACAGTCTCATTGAATTGAGAGAGAACATGTGTCCCGCAGCTGAAGGATGCTTTGGATGCAAGGGAACAAAAGTGGATAAGTTATAGATGATGTCGTGGCTTGGTGGAACTGGCTGCAAAACAGGCTGGGACATGAAGAGGTGAGGTTGGTGGGGAGCACAGGAGAAGGTACTGGAGACATAGAGGACTTGGCCAGGGGGTCAGTTCACCCCTGCAGGGTTATACAGGCTGGGTTCCCAGAGCTCTTCCACAACATCCTCCAGTGGTTGGGGATCAGTGGATGGGATAGGCAGTTGAATCAGCATCTCCAATGGTGGAGATAGGACTTCTCATTTTTAACAAGGTCCCAAGTATCCTTGTGTACACCGAAGATTGAAAACCTCTGAGCTATAGAGTACCTAGCGTGGTGCAGCAGGGGTGGCTGTCCACAGGGCTTGCATGGAGGATGGACAGGGCGACAGGCAGTGCCAGGCAGTAGGGAGTGATTTGGGGGGGTCTAGATAATGTGTTCTGTTAGAAAAAGCCCCCAGGCTCTGACCAGGGGGACACCCAGCTGTGGGGCAGATATTGGCAGAAGGTTAAGACCTAGTTGACATGAAGATGTTCAGGCTTCTCTGCAGGCACCAAGGATCGGTGGCAGCACAATCTGTTCCAGGTTCCATCTCTTGGTGGCCTGAGGCTCTAAGTCTCTTTCCTGCCTTGGTCAGCCCTGGCTCCAAGGCTGGATAAGTGGAGGCTGCAGGTGATGGGCACAACATTTAAGGCTGAGTGGGGAGGGGCAGGGAAGTCAGACATCAGCAGGACAAGGGTGACCTTGGAATTGAAGATAGGAGAGATTTGAAGGAACAGCTTTCCGGGAGAGCACTTTTTCTTTTTTTTGAGATGGAGTCCTACTCTGTCACCCAGGCTGGAGTGCAGTGGCATGATCGCTGATCACTGCAACCTCCGCCTCTCCAGTTCAAGTGATTCTCCCACCTCAGCCTCCTGAGTAGCTGGGATTACAGGTGCGCCACCATGCCTGTCTAATTTTCGTATTTGTAGTAGAGATGGGGTTTCGTTGCCATATTGGCCAGGCTGGTCTTGAACTCTTGACCTCAGGAGATCTGCCCGCCTCAGCCTCCCAAAGTGCTGGGATTACAGCGCCTGGCCTGGGAGAGCACTTTTCAAGTTTCCCAAAGAATTCTCCAAAAAAGTAGGAAGACTCTCAAATATTGTTACAGAACATCCTACTCTTCGTTGGGCTTGTTTAGAGTTCAAAAACTGAGAATTTCTGAGCAGGTGGGACCATGCCCAGGAAATCTTTGACCTTGCCAGTGTTGTCAGCAGGAACAGGGTCATGTCAGACAAAAGGAAGGGCCAGTGGGCTTCTTTTTCTGATCCTGATGGAGGGGGCATCTCAGAGCCCCCATTTACTCCATTCTTAAACTGCAATCAGGGCTGGCTTTAAAAAAAGATGCTCCATTTCAGAGCAGCTCATCCGGATCACTAAGTTGTACATCAAAAACCACAGGCTTTTTCTTAGTTAAACTTCTCTTGGCTAAACTCTCCCCTTGGATGAATTCCCCAGTGCAATTCCTACAGCCAGCCTATCCAATTAGAGGATATTTGACTCGCAGGATTCTTGTCTAAGAGAGACCAAATCTTCTTTCACCTAAAAGTCAGGTCTCTGTGGCCCACAGCCTTTTGTTTCATTCTACCTTTTCAAACAATTCCTGAGTCAGAATAAAGGGCAATTTTCTAGGACGAAGCAAACATCGCCCAAGAAAGACTCTATTCTCTCGTCTGGATTGCTTACGAAGAGTGCACAGGCACCTCCCTGAAGGTGAAACGTTTTCCTTTAATTGTATGCAACACACTTAGCCAAGACAAATCAGGACTCCACACTGCCCTGTCCTTCCAAGTCAGCACACAGCCATGATTCTCTGAGGCAGGAGGAGAGCAAAGAACTGGCAAGACTTTTTTTTTTTTGTTTGTTTGTTTGTTTGTTTTTCTTTTTTTTTTTTTCTTCTTTTTTTTTTTTATTATACTTTAGGGTTTTAGGGTACATGTGCACAATGTGCAGGTTTGTTACATATGTATCCATGTGCCATGTTGATTTCCTGCACCCATTAACTCGTCATTTAGCATTAGGTGTATCTCCTAATGCTGTCCCTCCCCCCTCCCCCCACCCCACAACAGTCCCCGGAGCGTGATGTTCCCCTTCCTGTGTCCATGAGTTCTCATTGTTCAATTCCCACCTATGAGTGAGAACATGCGGTGTTTGGTTTTTTGTCCTTGCGATAGTTTACTGAGAATGATGTTTTCCAGTTTCATCCATGTCCCTACAAAGGACACGAACTCATCATTTTTTATGGCTGCATAGTATTCCATGGTGTATATGTGCCACATTTTCTTAATCCAGTCTATCGTTGTTGGACATTTGGGTTGGTTCCAACTCTTTGCTATTGTGAATAGTGCCGCAATAAACATACGTGTGCATGTGTCTTTAGAGCAGCATGATTTATAGTCCTTTGGGTATATACCCAGTAATGGGATGGCTGGGTCAAATGGTATTTCTAGTTCTAGATCCCTCAGGAATCGCCACACTGACTTCCACGATGGTTGAACTAGTTTACAGTCCCACCAACAGTGTAAAAGTGTTCCTATTTCTCCACATCCTCTCCAGCACCTGTTGTTTCCTGATTTTTTAATGATGGCCATTCTAACTGGTGTGAGATGGTATCTCACTGTGGTTTTGATTTGCATTTCTCTGATGGCCAGTGATGAGGAGCATTTCTTCATGTGTTTTTTGGCTGCATAAATGTCTTCTTTTGAGAAGTGTCTGTTCATGTCCTCTGCCCACTTTTTGATGGGGTTGTTTGTTTTTTTCTTGCAAATTTGTTTGAGTTCATTGTACATTCTGGATATTAGCCCTTTGTCAGATGAGTAGGTTGCAAAAATTTTCTCCCATTCTGTAGGTTGCCTGTTCACTCTGATGATAATTTCTTTTGCTGTGCAGAAGCTCTTTAGTTTAATGAAATCCCATTTGTCGATTTTGGCTTTTGTTGCCATTGCTTTTGGTGTTTTAGACATGAAGTCCTTGCCCACGCCTATGTCCTGAATGGTATTGCCTAGGTTTTCTAGTAGGATTTTAATGGTTTTAGGTCTAACATATAAGTCTTTAATCCATCTTGAATTAATTTTTGTATAAGGTGTAAGGAAGGGATCCAGTTGCAGCTTTCTACATATGGCTAGCCAGTTTTCCCAGCACCATTTATTAAATAGGGAATCCTTTCCCCATTTCTTGTTTTTGTCAGGTTTGTCAAAGATCAGATAGTTGTAGCTATGCGGCATCATTTCTGAGGGCTCTGTTCTGTTCCATTGATCTATGTCTCTGTTGTGGTACCAGTACCATGCTGTTTTGGTTACTGTAGCCTTGTAGTATAGTTTAAAGTCAGGTAGCGTGATGCCTCCAGCTTTGTTCTTTTGGCTTAGGATTGACTTGGCGATGCGGGCTCTTTTTTGGTTCCATATGAACTTGAAAGTAGTTTTTTCCAATTCTGTGAAGAAAGTCATTGGTAGCTTGATGGGGATGGCATTGAATCTATAAATTACCTTGGGCAGTATGGCCATTTTCACGATATTGATTCTTCCAACCCATGAGCATGGAATGTTCTTCCATTTGTTTGTATCCTCTTTTATTTCATTGAGCAGTGGTTTGTAGTTCTCCTTGAAGAGGTCCTTCACATCCCTTGTAAGTTGGATTCCTAGGTATTTTATTCTCTTTGAAGCAATTGTGAATGGGAGTTCACTCATGATTTGGCTCTCTGTTTGTTATTGGTGTACAAGAATGCTTGTGATTTTTGTACATTAATTTTGTATCCTGAGACTTTGCTGAAGTTGCTAATCAGCTTAAGGAGATTTTGGGCTGAGACAATGGGGTTTTCTAGATATACAATCATGTCATCTGCAAACAGGGACATTTTGACTTCCTCTTTTCCTAATTGAATACCCTTTATTTCCTTCTCCTGCCTGATTGCTCTGGCCAGAACTTCCAGCACTATGTTGAATAGGAGCGGTGAGAGAGGGCATCCCTGTCTTGTGCCAGTTTTCAGAGGGAATGCTTCCAGTTTTTGCCCATTCAGTATGATATTGGCTGTGGGTTTGTCGTAGACAGCTCTTATTATTTTGAGATACGTCCCATCAATACCTAATTTATTGAGAGTTTTTAGCATGAAGGGTTGTTGAATTTTGTCAAAGGCCTTTTCTGCATCTATTGAGATAATCATGTGGTTTTTGTCTTTGGTTCTGTTTATATGCTGGATTACATTTATTGATTTGCGTATGTTGAACCAGCCTTGCATCCCAGGGATGAAGCCCACTTGATCATGGTGGATAAGCTTTTTGATGTGCTGCTGGATTCGGTTTGCCAGTATTTTATTGAGGATTTTTGCATCAATGTTCATCAAGGATATTGGTCTGAAATTCTCTTTTTTGGTTATGTCTCTGCCAGGTTTTGGTATCAGGACGATGCTGGCTTCGTAAAATGTGTTAGGGAGGATTCCCTCTTTTTCTATCGATTGGAATAGTTTCAGAAGGAATGGTACCAGTTCCTCCTTGTACCTCTGGTAGAATTCAGCTGTGAATCCATCAGGTCCTGGACTCTTTTTGGTTGGTAAGCTATTGATTATTGCCACAATTTCAGAACCTGTTATTGGTCTATTCAGAGATTCAACTTCTTCCTGGTTTAGTCTTGGGAGGGTGTATTTGTCGAGGAATTTATCCATTTCTTCTAGATTTTCTAGTTTATTTGCATAGAGGTGTTTGTAGTATTCTCTGATGGTAGATTGTATTTCTGTGGGAGACTTTTTATACTTGAAGTGTGACTCTGCAAAACACAATGCCTTTCAGCCACTAAGTCTATGAATTTGTTCATTCATTGACTTTTTAAAGCAACCTTTCCTATCCCCACTCTATGTAATCTGGAGATCTTCACCTTCAGCATCTTCTGTTTCTGGGGCATTTAAATTAGGAGGAAGTGGGGAGGCCATTAGGCCCTGCTAAACTTCCAGCTCAGCTTTCCACCTCTCCTGTCCTTTCCCTCATCTCAGACAGAGCTCAAGATGCTCTTAACTGTTAAGAAGAGAGGAATGCTGGCAGTGCTCCTTGGGGCTGCTTTTTTGAGCCCTCAGTTAAAATAATCTGAAACTATCTAAATATTAAACACACACACGCATGCACACACATGCACACACGTGCACCATTTTCATGAGCAGAGAAGGAAGAAGGAGGTGGCAGGGGGAGCTGGTTCTGAGGTTTTGGAGAATGTGATAATGCCAGGAGTATCTGACCCAGCTGGCCTGTGAGGGGCAGAGGGACCCAGAAGAAAGTCATGCAGACATTACCTTCCACATTGTCAAACACAGAAGCATCTGGTTCCCACAGTCCCCCGGGGATATCAGGAAAATAATGATGAAAGCAGTTCCCCTACCCAGGCATCCTTTCAGAAAAACACCTTGAATAATTGTGACATTTGTGCTGCTCTTTATGGTAAACCAAACTCCTTAGCTCTCTTGTTCTTGTTTTATCCTTACACACGTGTTATCTAAATACGTTATCATTGTAAAGAGGTCAGAGAACGTGGAAATATACTGTCTTAGTGTAGGCTCCCTAGAAAAAAGAGCTGGAGAAAAGCTTCTTGTGCTAATACTTGTGCTAGGAGCAGGGAGACCAGAGAATCAAAACTAAAGGAAACAGGTACTGCAGCCAGGAAGGAGGGAGGCATACACAAGGCAGGAGCTCCGAAGGAGGCCACAGGTTCACAAGAAAATACGGCAAGCTGGGTGGTTTCTGTCATGTGGGACATCTCCCAGGAACCAGTTACACCCCAAGGAGCCCCTCCCATCTCTGTCTTTCAGGGGTCCAAATTTGTACCCAGGCCACATCACCTGATTCCTCAGGAAATCAGAGCCTCTATGAACTTGGGCAAATCCAGCACTGTCCACCACGGCAGGCACCTGAAGTCTGGCAGTTGATTGTATGGTGAACTGAAATAAGCTTCCTCCCATTTGCCCTCCTTTCTTCAGAAATAACTACTCTTTTTTTTTTCCTTGTTTTGAGACAGAATCTCGCTCTGTTGCCCAGGCTGGAGTGCAGTGGCATGATCTCAGCTCACTGCAACCTCTGCCTCCCGGGTTCAAGTGATTCTTCTGCCTCAGCCTCCCGAGTAACTGGGAATACAGATGCCTGCCACCACTCCCAGCTAATTTTTGTATTTTTAGTAGAGATGGGGGGTTTCACCATGTTGGCAAGGCTGGTCTTGAACCCCTGACCTCTGAGACTAATTTATAAGAAAAGAGGTTTAATTGGTTTTGCAGGCTCTACAGAAAGCATGGCAACATCTGCTTTTGGGGAGGTCTCATGAAACTTTCAATCATGGTGGAAGGCAAAGGGGGAGAGAGGCGTCTTACATGGCCAGAGCTGGAAGAAGAGATTAGAGAAGGGGGAGGTGCTACGCATTTTTAAACAACCAGATCTCGTGAGAACTCACTCACTATCACGAGAATAGCACTAAGAGGGCATGGTGCTAAACCATTGATGAGAAATCCACCTCCACGATCCAATCACCTCCCACCAGGCCAGGCCCCACCTTCAACATTGGAGATTAAAATTTGACATGAAATTTGATGGGGACACAGATCCAAATGATACCACACAGAATGTCAAGCTGATGCCAGGCACTGACAGGAAAGTGACCATCAAGCTGTAGATTGATCACAGAGGCCGAACAGTGGCATCTCTGCAGCAGATGGCAGTTTGCATTCCTTTGGTATGCTTGTTTAATATGTAACCTATTAATTATATGTTATTTATAATAAATTGCATTTTCTTCATTTGTTCTTGATAATCTATTATGTTGTCTCTGAATGTCTTCTGCACAACTTGGGGACTGCCAATATATATAGTCACTGTCACCAGATGTATCCAGAGGCAGCAAAATGTAAATCTTGAACTAAAGTCTTGGCTGGGAGATGCAAACCCCAGACCCTCAAAAAGTTGTTTGTATATCTCAGGTGGTGCAGAGTAGAGGGAGGAATAGAGAAATGAGGATTGGGGCCTGGGAAGTCAAAGGGTAGAGTAGAAAACTCCATGAGTGATTTCAAAGAGCTATCTCGAGTTGTGTTTGAAGCAAAGACTATTTGGGGACAGGCAATGGAGGAAAGATTCTGCAGCCTTGACTGTTTTAAAAGGAGGTTCAAAACCTTATGAGAATCAGATCCAAACCAAAATGTTCCTCCAGATGGTGGACTGTGGGACTTCTCAGCCTCCATAACCCACAAAGTAAATTCCTCATAATAAATCTCTCTGTAAATAAAGATCTTGGTTCTGTTTCTCTGGAGAACCCTAATACGCCCTCTCATCAGACAGAGCCTACCCTCCTGCTCCTGAAGCTTCTAATATTATCTGAATTCTGGCACAGAGAGGTGGAGGCAAGAGTGTTTCAGACATGGGAAAAAGGGCCTTTGTCTTCCCAGAAGTGAGGGAGAGCATAGTTGAGCGTTGGTGTGGTGGGAGAGACAGAGGATCTAGGAGGGCATGGGGAGGAATCTGGACCTTCGACTTGGGGCAATGGGAAGCCATTGAGAGTTTCCAGCAGAAGAGTGAGGAACATGTACCATGTAGGGGCAGGGCCATGACACAGAGACTGTTGGGAGGGTTTGCCACAGTCCAGTAGGGGAACTAGATGCTTCAGGAGCAGGAGGCTAGGCTCTGTATGATAAAAGGATATATTAGGGTTCTCTGGAGAAACAGAACCAAGATACGTATTTATAGAGGGATTTATTATGAGGAATTGACTTAGTTGATTATGGAGGCTGAGAAGTACCTACAATCTGCCATCATCTGCAGACCCAGGAAAGCTGGCAATGTAATTCCAGTCTAAGTCCAAAGACCTAAGAACCAGAGGAGCTGATGGTATAAATGCTAGTCCAAGGGCAGGAGAAGATGAGATGAGAGGTCTCAGTTCAAGCAGGCAGGCAGGAAGCAAAAAGGCCATATTACTCCTTCCTGTTCCTTTTGCTCTCTTTCAGTCTCTCAATGGATTGGATGATGAGCTCTCACATTGGGGAGGGCAATCTTCTTTACTGAATCCACCTATTCAAATGCTAATCTCATCTAGAAACATGCCTACAGACACCCCTAGAAACAATGCCTTTAATATGAGCACCCAGTGGCAAAATCAAGTTGACATATAAAATTAACCATCCCAGAAGGGTTGTTGAAGTTGTGACTTGGGGTTAGTAGAAGTGATGAATTTGGGTTGGAAATATTGAACTTGAGGGGCCTGTGGGACATCCCAGTGGCTACTTGCATCTGGAGAATCATGAGAAAATAGACAGTAATTGATGAATCACAGGGGTGGCTGAGGTCACCTTGTTAGATGATGTGGCATTGGAAGAGGCACTAGGCTGGAACTCTCTGAAGAGCAGAGTGTCAGGGATGGGCCAAGGAAAAAGAGAAAGGAAACTGGAAAAGAGAGCCCAAGAGGTGGGGTCTGCTAGGAGAACACAGGGTCACAGAAACCAATGGGAATGAGTGGCAAATGCTGGAGAGAATTAATACAGTAACTTTAAAGTATCCACTAGATTTAGCAACAAAGAGATACTTGATTTCCACTTTTGGGAATTCATTTTTTTTTCAATGAACAAATACTTCCTGAACATCTGCTCATCCATGCCAGACATTACTGTTGGCCTGAAGCTGACATCCTACCAGGGAAGACAAACAGCAAACAAGTAAACCAATCACTGGACAAGGTTATTCTAGGCAGTGATAAGAGAAATTATGAAAATAGAACAGGGTGATGTGACTGTAGGTAATTGTTAGTGGGTGAGGATGACAGAGGAGGCCTCTCTGAGGAGGTGACATTTGATCCAAGTCTTGAATATCAGAAAAACACATTTGCTGTAAAGATCCAGGCGACAAGAACGTTCCAGGTAGAGGAAACAGCTTGTGCAAAGGTCCTACCTCAGTGGTTCTCAATCCGGGGCAATTTTGTCCTCCAGGGAACATTTGGCAATATCTAATGACATTTTCTGTTGTCACAACCAGGGATGTGCTACTGGCATCTAGTGGGTAGAGACCAGGAATGCTGCTAAATGTCCTACAGTGCACTGGACAGCCCCCCATGATGAAGAATTATTGGACCCAAAATGTCATTATTGCCAAGGGCGAGAGACCCTGCACTAAATTAGGAACAAGCTTGGCCCATTTAAGGAATAGAAAGGAGGTCAGTGTCTGAGAATCAGTAAGCAAGGAATGGTGGAACCTGTGTCAGAGAGGCAGGTCCCAGATGACAGAGGCCTTCTAGGACTTAGTAAGGGCTTTTTACATTTTACTTCCTGAAGCACCATAGAAAGCCATTAGGGAGTTTTAAGCAGGGAAATGACTTGATCTGATGTACATTCTAAAATGATACTATGGTTGCTGTCTGGAAGCTGGATTGTAGTGGTCAAGAGTAGGAACTGGGAGGCAATGGCAGTCATCAGGCGAGAATGGCAATGGCATAGAGTGGATAGTGGGAGAAGAATGGGATGTAAGTGGGCAATGAGGTAGAGCTGATGGGATTTTTCTGATGGATTGGGTTGAAGGTTGAGGGAAAGTAAGAAATCAAAGATTATTTCTAAGGTTTTGGTTTGAACAAAAGCATGGGAGAAGGTACAGTTCACTGTGATGAGAAGACTGGGCAAGGTCTGGGCTTTAGAGAAGATATAAAAAGTTTGAAATGCATATTAGGGGCATCGTTAAGGTGATGAATGAAGGTTTAGTTATGATCATGTTTATCACACTGCTGTTTGAAGTAGTTGTAAACAACCTAATTATCCAATAATAGAGGGTTAATTAAATAAATTTGGAACCAGTATAAAGTAATATCATATAAATCTATTTATTAACATGGAAATATGATCACAATGCATTATGTGGAAAAGATTATAAAATAGTATGGAGGGTATAAGCCTGTTGGATTCTTATTTCACTTTTTCTACCAAAATATATACTCCATGAAGTAACAATTTATTTTTATTTTTTAGATGGAGTCTCACCCTGTTGCCCAGGCTGGAGTGCAGTGCTGTGATCTTGGCTCACTATAACCTCTGTCTCCTGGGTTCAAGCGATTCTCCTGCCTAAGCCTCCCAAGTAGCTGGAATTTCAGGCACCCACCACCATGCCCAGCTAGTTTTTGTATTTTTAGTAGAGATGGGGTTTCACGATGTTGGCCAGGCTGGTCTCAAACTCCTGACCTCAGGTGATTCACCCGCCTCTGCCTCCCAAAGTGCTGAGATTACAGGCATGAACCACCATGTCTGGCTTTTTGTTTTGTTTTGTTTTTTCTGGCCCTGAAGTAACAATTTGATGTAGAAGTGAAATTATAAAAATACTAGAAGAAAATATGTGTGAAGTTTTTGCAACCATAGTGTGGTAAAGCCTTGCACAGCAAGATATTAAAAGCAGACACCATAAGGAATAGATGGATACACTTGACTACGTGAAAAGTTGAACCTCTTGTTGAGTGAAATCCATAGATTGAAGAAGACAAAAGAAAACTGGGAAAAATTATTTGCGATCAGCATTCTAGAGTTAATATTGCCATTAGCCAAGGAAATTTTATAAATTGAGAGATAATTGAAATAAGTTTATTTTTTAACTATCAGATTGGCAAAGATTAAAAGATTGATAAGATCTGTTGCTGCAGAAGGTGAGGAAGAGTAAATTGGCATGGTCGTTTTGGAATATAATTTGGTACCATCGAAATTTAAACATGCTTATTCTTTGACTAAGCAAGATTACTTTGGACTATTTAGGCTACATTAAATAACTGTTCAAAGACATAGGTACAAGATGTGCAAAACTGCGTTGTTGGTAATGATAAAAACTCCAAAATAACACAAATATTATGCCACAGAAGTTACCTAAATAAACTGTAGACCCTAACATGTGATAAAAGAATATACAACTCTTTAAAGAAATGACATCAATCTGTATGTTCTGATTTGAAAAATCATTTATGATGTTGTTAAGAAAATCAAGTTGCAGAACAGTCCGTATAATAGGACCTTATTTTGTAAAAACCGCTAAATAAAATCATATATTGGTAGATATAGTTATATGTGCTTAGAAAAAGCTCTGAAAGGCTTATACAAAATTATTCAGTGTTATCTTCTCCAGGAGGTAGGATTGTGGGGGATTTTCAGTTCCTATTTTGTATCTTTTTGTATTGTTTAGCTTTTGTTTCAAACATAGTGACATTTCTGAATATGCTTGGTAATGTAAATTATGCTGGTAATATAAATTATACAAAACATATTGGCATTTTGGCAAAGGTGGAATTAACATAATTATGAGTGTAAAATGTATCATGAATGTAAAATTCTAGGCAGATGTCAGTCATCTGTGTAGAATTTTCACCATTGTCGCTTCATATCTTAATATCACAATACATACAATTAGATGATAAATGAATAGTGTCTTATTATTTGATAAAGAATTAAGTAAATATTACATCCTTTAGTTCCACTGTTTCCTAACACATAAATGGATGCACCAAGTTGTCACAGAACCCCTTCCTTAATGGGAGACAATCTTTTATAAATCTTTGGATGACACAGAAGCAGCAGAAAACACAAGCTACTCTTGATTTATGTAAGATATGCAAAAATAAAACAAAGCAGAAAAATACTGAGTAAAGAAAAGAAAGCAGCTGTGGATTATAACATTCTACAAGCTCACTATGCCAAAAAAAAAAAAGGTAGTACTGGATAAGGAATACACCTGTGTAAATAAACCATCGGAATCTCCTGTAATCCTGTATTGTTTTTTAGCTAGATACCTGTTTAAACCTACTAAATACCTATGAAAATATGCATAAAATTTATATATGTATATATTTTAAATAGTACATATATGTGTACATATGAATTCAAATTCATTCAAATTTGCATTCTGCAATAATGAAGAACTCTAACTCACACGTTGATGTGTGTGTGTGGTGTGTGTGTGTATTCTCTGTGCATCTCTTTCTCTTGCTATCTACACATACAGATATGCACAGAAGGTTATCTAGGCCTACATCAACCTGCTAACCATGGTTGACTTGGTGCGGATGAGTTTATGAATTTTATTTTTTTAAAGTTCATTTTAGCCGCCTGAACTTTAAAAAAATTTTCTGTGATAAGCATATTTGCTTTCATCATATGAAAACAAACCCCATTATATATGTATATTAAAAAAAGAAGAAAGTAAATAGATGTCAATAACCTTTTCCGGAGATGTCAGGTGGAAGTGAGGTGGCTGTGGCTTAACCATAAATGGACGATGATCAAGTAGTGGCAGTGGGCATGGAAAATTCCTTTAATAGTCTTGCATGAGGGTGAGGAAAAGGATCAGACAAAGCTAGAAGCGGACATAGAGTCTAGCAATGAAAGGCTTACTCTATGTGTAAGAGGAAGTCTGGAACTCCAGCACTCCTGGTGTGTTTTCTGCAAAGCAGTCTTACTTTTTGTCTTCCATTTTCCCTTTAATCTGCTCAAGACACTGTCATTTCTCTGGCTCCTCTTATGTAAAAAAAGTTTGGAATCATATTAGATCACAATTGCAGCCTCAACTAATTAATTTAGAATTAGAATTAATTAACTCTAATTAATTCTAAATTAATTAAGTCTACTCCAAGATAATAATCAATTGGAACCTGGTTTAATGTTACCTCTTCTCTCCTCTCCCCAGCGGGCCCCTTGCTGTGATGCTGGGACTCTCAGGGTCCTCCTCTCTCCCTCAACCTCACCTTTCTTCTCAGTCCGGGCTTGCTAACTGTGCGTCTCCCACCAGGGTCAGAACAGGAGAAGGGATGCAGGTGAAGCTGGCTCTGTGGCAAGATGGCTTTGCCTTCTCTGGGCCCGCAGATGCTTATAGCCAACTATCTCTGTACATTTCTTAGGTTCCTTGAAGATTTACCTAGTGAACCCTTCAGACTGCACCTTCCTAGCTGGCCTGTCACCCTTGATCCTCCCTCAGTCCTGCCCTCAAGCTCTACTCACCAGAATCACCCAGAGCCCCTAACTGCTGGGGTCCCCTCTTTCAGGTAGCCTCTCCCTGATCAAGATTCTTACATTTGCTCCCCGGGAGTGAGAGAACATCCTAGACTCTGTTCTCTACCCTGCGGCCACAGGCTGCTCTGACCTTCTCAGGCATGGTCTAGATCCCAGTCCCTCCAGCCCCCCAACTGCAGGGGGCACATATTAATCTTGCCAAGCGGTCCCATTAAAGCTTTCTCACCGGCTTGAGGTGAGGGCAGACATCCCTTTCATCCTTCTGTCCTTTGGGGATGAGACACACAGCATGCTAATGGCTCTGCTCAAAAATCCTCTCTCAGTCCCCCTCCTTGGACCCTTTTTGTCCTCCATGTGAATGAGAGAATTTAAAAGTCATAATACTGGTTCTTGGTTGTGCTGTTCTGAAATTTCACACCTGGTCTAGCAGGTGTAAAAACACCGTTTGGAACGCAGCAGTTATTACGTCTTGGTGCCTTGGTCTCAGCTTCTTACTTAACATTCTGCTATATGCACATGGTGATGAGCCAGCACCAACAAAGAGGGGGAAGCTGAAGATGCAGGAGACAGAGGCTGATGAAGCTGCGGTCTGAAAATTGGTGAAGGAATTGGCCTAGAGGGAAGTAGGGGCCTCTATTCCACTGGGGCAGAAGGGATGGTAGAAAGCAATTTTTAGATTAGAGGAGGCAGGCAAAAAATGGATAGAGCTTCCATCTGAGGATTTCTATTTTCTCCATGAAAGAAGAGGTCAGAGGTTTGCTGAAGCACAGTGAAGAGGAAAAATCTCGATTGAATTGTTCTGAATCATTTGTATGATGAAATTCTGAGGGAATTTTCAGCCCAGCTGAAGGTTGTAAAACCCACTCCAATGGTGTAGGCTGCTGAAAGGGCTGATGAGTTCCCTCTGCATCAGGAAAAGTCTAGGTTAATGCTTCCTGGGCTGTCGGGAGAGAAAAGATGAGATGTACATAGACCAAAGAAAGAAGGGTGTTACGTGACAAAGGAAGATCAGAAAAGCCCAAAGATAGCCGGACTCCCTGGGTTAGAGTGGAAAATTTTTATCTTTGCAAATAGACTCAGACTTCAGGTTTGAATGCCCCGAGACATAAAAGGCCTAACTACACACTAAGCAGCACCCAGTTGAATCCCACAGCTCAAAAGGGGAAGATGATAGGAAAGAGAAGTCCTCATGTGGTTCTGCAATTACTGACAGGTTTCAGGGACTGGTGACAGGGAAGAATGAAGTTCTTTGGGCTTATTCATTTTCAGAAGCCACAATCTCAGAACCTCTGGTTGGTTCAGACCTGGTTAGACTCTCTCAATTTTGTTTCAGAGGAGAATATTGATATGTACAATTGAGAATGAAATTTTTCTTTTTTTTTTTTTTTGAGATGGAGTCTTGCTCTGTTGCTCAGGCTGGAGTGCAGTGGCATGATCTTGGCTCAATGCAAGCTCTGCCTCCCAGGTTCATACCATTCTCCTGCCTCAGCCTCCCGAGTAGCTGGGACTACAGGCGCCCGCCACCACGCCCGGCTAATTTTTTGTATTTTTTAGTAGAGAGGGGGTTTCACCGTGTTAGCCAGGATGGTCTCGATCTCCTGACCTTGTGATCTTCCCACCTCAGCCTCCCAAAGTGCTGGGATTACAGGCGTGAGCCACCTCGCCTGCCCAAGAATGAAATTTTTCTATGTCACAAACCTCTGTATCTGCTGAATGGCAAGGGCAACTGGGACTCTGTTTAGTTGGTATCATGTATGAGCAAATGCTATAACAGCTCCTTTAACTAGACAGAGAAAATTATAAGAATGGAAACTAATATTTTGATGGCAATACAAGGCTGGGGGAGAAGGAAGAGAAATAGAAAGTGAAGCATAAGAAATTGTCTCAAGGCCAGGTGCGGTGGCTCATGCCTGTAATCCCAGCACTTTGGGAGGCTTAGGCGGGTGGATCATTTGAGGAGTTCAAGACCAGCCTGGCCAACGTGGTGAAACCCCGTCTCTATTAAAAATACAAAAAAAATTAGCCAGGTGTGGTGCTGCACACCTGTAATCCCAGCTACTTGGGAGGCTGAGGCAGGAGAATTGCTTGAGCCTGGGAGGCGGAGGTTGCAGTGAGCTGAGATAGTACCACCACACTCCAGTCTGGGCGACAGAGTGAGACCCTATCTCGAAAAAACAAAAACAACAACAAAAAACCCCCCCTAAAACCAAATTCTCTCAAAACTAAACTGCTATTCACAATCAAAGGAAATTAGTAGAAATTTATGAGCTACAGTTTTAAGCAGGGAACCCTTCTTAGCATTCGCTAAGATAAATCATATGGGTGAACTCGAATAAACCTAAGTGACAGGCCAGTCTTATTGTTACTGAGACATGGGCTTTCCTCTTAACGTGCATAGAAGCCAATACTATGGCACAGACTTTTGAGAAAAGAAAAAACTTTATTGCAAGGTCAACTTGCAAGGAAATTGGAGGCAACACTTAAATTCATCTCCCCAAGCTGGGGCCTGAAAGCAGGTTTTATACACAAGGAATAACAATCAGAGACATAGGAAAATGCAACGAGGCATGATCTGATTGGGCCATGCAAAGAGGTGGTGAGGTGTCCTTGCCTTTTAAGTCTGTAATGCAACAAAACAGGGCACCCTTCTCTTCTTAATTTGATCCTCCTTCTTCAATCTGAGTACTTAGGTTCCAGATGTGGTTGATGTTTTCACTCTGGCCACCTACAGGGTCACGAATTGGGCAGGCTTGGTTCATCTGGGTGTGCTCAGGTTATGTGACTTGCAAGCTGGAGGTCCACTGCAACTGAAAGCAACTCATCATTTTGTTACATTTTGTGACTGATACAGCTCAATCCCATTGGACCGATTCTGTTATAACATTATTAATATTGGCTCTTAAAATGAGCACTTCTGCTGAGGATGGTCACCTTACGTTGTCCCCTCGATCTTTCAGTGATTTTTCATGGAGTTATGTGGTATTATTTATTGGGCCACTGAGAAGCCATTTTGAATACTTGGGAGAATGAAAAGTAATTTCTAAAGTGGAACTTAGGTTTTACTTCAGAACTCCCAGTCCTAGTCTTGTCACATTGGAAAGATTGGTGGGGTGAGACCCTGGCATTGTGATTTTGAATGTATGTATATGATCTGAATGCAATTTTCTTCAAAGGGATCGAAATCTTCCATCTAAAAAAAGTGAAATGTGGTCTAGTGGCTTTTTTCAAAGAGTCAGTATCTATCAGGGCAAAATCTTGAAGACAGTTGGGAATAAAGGAAACAAAACAGATTTCCTCAGTAAGATTCAAAGCTTTTAAACTGCCATCTACTTAAAATGTCCTGTGCTAATTATTGCCCGGATTTGTTCAGCTGAGAAGCTTCTGAAATTGGCTTGCTTGAGTGCGAGGTACTCCATTTTAATGTTGCAAAACCTCCTCAATAACCACAAAGGCAACTGTTTATCTCAATCTTCACTTAAAACACCTGCTTACTGATACTTGATTATGTGTTTTGAGGCTTGTGATTGAGAGCCTAACACCTGGCTGATTAGACTGATGTTTGATCATGTTTTGAAAAGCAATTTTACTACTTAGCAAGCAGTTCTATGCTGCAGTGCATTAACTGGATTGAATGCCCAAAACTCTTATTGTTGTTTTTAAAAAATAACCATTACAGAATAATAGCTTGTTTTCATTAAGGAGGAAATGAACATAAAAATTCTTACAGTATTATGTAAGAGTATGATGCAACCCATTGTCCATTAAGTCAGTAGGTTTCAAAGTGTGGTACAAGGAGAACCTGCATGGAATTCCTACGACAGATATCTTGAATTAGAATCTGTGATGGTGGGGCCCGTGATTGACATTATGAGCTAATTCTCTATGTGGAGAAATGCTGCTTTAAGGGAAGACAACTTTCACCTGGATCCTGAAATAGAACCAGTAGCTTTCTGGGTAGAAACTTACAGCTCAGATCTGTGAAATCAGTCTGCACTGAGAGTCGAGGGGGTTTCTGTCTTTTCTTCAGAGACTACCGTGCAGGTATGTGAGATCTTGTGTCATGGCTGGCTGGGTAGTGAACCCCTCTCCAAGAGCCTAGGAGGTGAGTGAGTTAGGCACCCAAGGTGGTGACAGGTACCCACTTTCCCCCTCTTCATTTTACAAATGGGAAAATTGAGGCCCAGACAATGGAAAGGATGGATTGAAGGTAGCGGAATGGGGAGTTGAGGCCAGATCCCCGGTCTCATCGTCCTCACTTATTGCTCTTGAGCCAAGTCACCAAAGGGAGAACTCTTTAGAAGGTGGGTCCCCAGGATGTCTACTTTGGGTCCCTCCAGAGCCGCTTTCTGCTCTTTTCCCCTTTCCTGTACCCAGGAGGCTGGCCTGCTGGAACTACGGCCAAGATCTCCCTGCCCTCTGGCGTCTGGGTGGATTTGGCCAGTGGGAGGCACTACTGGGGGACAGGAAGAAGGAGCCCATGACAGTGAGCTCACCTGAGGGTACCACATGGGTTTGGTGACAGGAATAGCATGACAAACTGTAATAGCCAGGGTTCTCCAGAGAAGCAGAGACAAGAGGATATGCATATCTGAGGAGACTTACTGTGAATTGGCTTGATTATGGAGGCTATGAATTCCTATGTCTGCCACCTGCAAGCTGGAGGCCCAGGACAACCAGTGGTGTAATGCCGTCTAAGACCTTAGGCCTGAGAGCCAAGGGGCAGATGGTGTGCATCCCAGTGCAAGGGCAGGAGAAGGATGTCCCAGCTCAGGCAGGCGGGCAGGAAGCAAAAGGGGCAAATTTCACTTTCCTCTGCCTTTTGTCCTATTTGGGCCCTTAACAGATTGGATGACTCCCACCCACCGTGGGGAAGGCCCATCTGCTTTATTGAGTTCACAAATTCAGACAGTAACCTCACCCCGAAACCCCCTCACAGACACACCTAGAAATAATGTTTAATCTGGGTGTTGTTGGCCCAGCCAAGCTGACACATAAAATTAACTATCGTAAGTCCACCCTTTGTCAACTTGGCATCCATCGCATCTCCTTAAACCATACTTAATATCCAAATAAAGACAATATCAAAGGCCATCATTCCATCTAACATGATACACACCCATCCTGTGTACTACTGAAAATGCACTAACCCCTTCCCCAGAAGAGGAGGAAAAGTCTTTGTGTGATGTTTGCTCCCCTCCCTATATCCTGTAACTTAGAGTCATGTGTCACTTAACAATGGAGATGCATTCTGAGAAATGCATGAGGTGACTTCATCATGTGTGAGCGTCATAGAGTGTACTTACACGAACCTAGGTTCTATAGCTTACTACACACCTAGGTTCTGGGATAGCCTACTGCTCCTAGGCTACAAACCTGTACGTCAGGTTATTGTATTGAATACTGTAGGCAATTCTAACCCAGTGAAAAGTATTTGTGTATCTAAATATTTCTAAATACAGAATCAGTATAGTAAGAATATGGCATAAAAGATTTAAAAATGGTACACCTATGTAGGACACTTCCGAAGAATGAAGCTTGCAGGGCAGGAAGTTGCTCTGGGTGAGTCATTGAGTAAGTGGTCAGCGAACATGAAGTTCTAGAACATTACCGTATACTGCCACAACTTTATAAGTACTGTATGCTTCAGCTACACTATAATTCAGAAAAACATTTTTTTCAATAATAAATTAACCTTAGCTTATTGTAATCTTTTTACTTTATAAACTTTTAAATTTAAAAAAACTTTTGGACTCTTTAAATAACACTTAGCTTAAAACATGCTTTGTACAGTTGTACAAAAATATTTTCTTTCTTTTTTTTTCTTTTTTATTTAGAGATGGGGTCTCGCTTTGTCTCCCAGGCTGGAGTGCAATGGCGCAATTGTATCTCACTGTAGTCTCAAACTCCTGGGCTGGTGCAATCCTCCTGCCTCAGCCTCCTAAGTAGCTAGGACGCAGGTGTATATCACCATGCCCAGCTAATGTAAAAAAAATTTTAGAGACAAGTTCTCACTGTGTTGCCCAGGCTGATTTTTTTTCTTTACATCGTTGTTTGATAAGCTTTTTCTTTTTTAATATTACAATTTTTTTAACTTTTAAAACTTTTTTTGTTAAAAACTAAGACACAAATATATACCCTAGACTAGGCCTACACAAGTTCGGGATCAATATCACTGTCTTCCACCTTCACATCTTGTCCCACTGGAGGGTCTTCAGGGGCAATAACACACATGGAGCTGTCATCTCCTCTGATGATAATGCCTTCTGGAATACCTTCTGAAGGACCTGCCTGAGGCTGTTTAATAGTTAACTTTTTAAAAAAAATATAAATAGAAGGAGTATACTCTAAAATAAAGATAAAAAATAGTTTAATAAATACATAAACCACTAACATAGTTGTTTATAGTTGTTTAGTATTAGGTCATATATTGTACATAATTATATGTGCTATATGTTTTGTTTTTTAAATTTTATCTATTTTTCCATAAATTCTTGGGGTACAGGTGGTATTTGGTTACATGAGTAAGTTCTTTAGTGGTGATTTCTGAGATTTTGGTTCTCCCATCACCCAAGCAGTATACACTGCACCACAGTTGTAGTCTTCTATCCCTCGCCCTGCTCCCATTCTTCCCCACAAGTCCCCACAGTCTATGGTGTGCCTTTGTGTCCTCATAGCTTAGCTCCCACATATCAGTGAGAACATACAATGTTTGGTTTTCCGTTCCTGAGTTACTTCACTTAGAATAATAATCTTCTATCTCATACAGGTCACTGCAAATGTTGTTAATTCATTCCTTTTTATGGCTGCATAGTATTCCATCGTGCATATATATACCACAGTTTCTTTATCTACTCATTGATTGTTGGGCATTTGGGTTGGTTCCACAATTTTGCAATTGTAAATCATGCTGCTATAAACATGCGTGTACAAGTATCTCTTTCAGATAATGACTTCTTTTCCTCTGAGTAGATACCCAGTAGTGGGATTGCTGGATCAAACAGTAGTTCTATTTTTAGTTCTTTAAGGAGTCTCCACACTGTTTTCCATAGTGGCTGTACTAGTTTACATTCCCACCAGCAGTGCAGAAGTGTTCCCTGATTGCCGCATCTGTGCCAACATCTACTGTATTTTGTTTGTTTGATTATGGCCATTCTTGCAGGAGTAAGGTAGTATCACATTGTGGTTTTGATTTGCATTTCCCTGATCATTAGTGATGTTGAGCATTTTTTCATGTTTGTGGGCCATTTGTATGTCTTCTTCTGAGAATTGTCTATTCATGTCCTTAGCCCACTTTTTGATGGGATTGCTTGTTTTTTTCTTACTGATTTAAGTTTGTTGTGGATTCTGGATATTAGTCTTTTGTCAGATGTATAGATTGTGGAGATTTTCTCCCACTCTGTGGTGGGTTGTCTGTTTGCTGACTTTTTCTTTTGCTGTGCAAAAGCTCTTTAGTTTAATTAGGTCCCAGCTGTTTATCTTTGTTTTTATTTTTACACAGTTGGCAGCACAGTAGGCTGTTTACACCAGTATCACCACAAACACGTGAATGATGCATTGCACTTTGCTGTTAGAACAGCTACAGTGTCACTAGGTGATAAGAAATATTTAGTTTCATTATAATCTTATGAGACTACCATCATATATGAGGTCTGTCATTGACTGAAATGTTATGTGGTGCGTGACTACTATGATGTAAAATTAACAATACTTAAATACTATGATATAAAGTCAATATATCTTATGTTATATGGTAAGGGAATAAGAGGAAAAAAAAGATACACAGAAACAAATGGATTCACAGCAACATGTGGAGGAAACGCATGACAATTACAGTCCTCAGTCTGTAACTTGTCACGTGGTCATAGCTGGTATTTATAACTACTTTCTTCCTCTGCCCACTCTATATTCCCTTTGTGTTCAGCAAGCACTTCAACTGGCTTGGTTCTTTACCTGGTGGAGTGACCCAAATCCTCATTCCTGAAGGGTCTGGCCATTAGCAGTCCTGCCTGGATTAGGATTTCCATCGACCTAATCACAGGGCATGATAATACTAAGAGATGCCCTAAGGGGTCTCCTGTATTCCAGCCACACTCTTCCTTACCTCAGTTGTGGAGCTGTAGTCCAATTTCCCCTTGGTAGTCAGGAGCAATCACCCCTGCCAGCACCGTAACTCCTATAACTCCCTTTTTTGCCTGTTGATTCAGAGGCATGAGGAGCCCAAAGTGTCTGGGCAGCAGTCTTAACTTCCATTTCAACGGAATCATTGTGTGTCTCCTGGTGGAAGAATTCCTCCTTCTGGAAATAAGATCTCTAGGCCAGCAGAGCATAAAATCATGGGAATAGAAGGCAAAACTTTTGCCAGTGAGTCACTAGGAGTGATATTTAGTTGTGCCACTCCCATTTCTACCTCTTGATTTATGGACCCATAAATCCTGGTGTAAGAGATGGGAAAAACCGAAGGCGTTTGCTACTCTCGCACTCAACATAGAACACTTCTATGACCAGATGTATTGGTTTTTTCCACACAATGCAATTCTTCAACTCTCTGGATACCAGTTGGGTGTCCCATAATTCAACAAATTCTGACTCTGCCTACATGGAGTTAGAGTCAAGATCCCACAGGTTAAGAGCTCAGTCCCACAAGCCTGTACCCTCTTTAGATGTCAATTACAAGTAGTAGGTTGTCACGTATCACCTATACTTGTGACTAATGAACTATAAGTTGGGCTTTCCATCACCCCTTTCTTGGGTTTGCTTACTTTGCTAGGAAGGCTCTTAGAAGTTAGGGAAACGTGTTTAGCAGTTTATTATATTAATAAACGATTTGTAAAAGGATACAGATGAAAGCCAGATGAACAGATACATAGCATGAGATCTGGAAGGGTCCTGAGCTCCTGATGGGCCAGGGGCTTCTGTCTCTGTAGATTTGGGGTGCACACCCATGTGGATGTGTTAGGCAACCCAGAGGCTCTCAGAACTCCATAGTTTAGGGGTTTTTATGGGGCTCTATCACGTAGGCATGGTCAATTATTAACATCATTTCCAGCCCCTCTTCCTTCTCTGGAGAACAGGGGGATGAGGCTGAAAGTTCCAAGCTTCTAGTCACGTCTTGGTCTTCCTGGGCAGCAGCCCCCATCCAAAAGCCCCACCAAGAGTCACCTCATTTGAACCAAAGATGCTCCAGTTACTCCTGTTGATCCATATTCCTGACACACAGCTCCTAAATACCGCCTATACCTCAACTTGGAGGTATTCAGGAGCTCTGTTTCAGGAATGGGGATCAAAGATCAAATACAAAATATCCTCCTAGCATCCCTATCTGCAAGGTTTTAGGAGATCCATGTGTCTTTTTCCTGTTCTTTTTCCATCTTTTATTTTCTTTTCTTTTCAAGACAGGGTCTCGCTCTGTCATCCAGGCTAGAGTACAGTGATGTGATCATGGCTCATTGAAGCCTTGATCTCTTGGGCTCAAGCCATCCTCCCGCCTCAGCCTCCCAAGTAGCTGGGACTACAGGCATATGCCACCATGCCTGGCTAATTTTTTTATTCTTTTGTAGAGATGGGGTCTCACCATGTTGCCCAGGCCGGTCTCAAACTCCTGAATTGAAGTGATCCTCCTCCCTTGGCCTCCAAAATTGCTGGAAATACAGGCATGAGCCACTGTGCCTGGCCTATATTTCTTCTTATTTCACATCTGGCTTTAGAAGAAACAGCACCATGTATTATATTTGATGATGATTCACCAACCATCCCAGTTTGCCTGCACTGAAGGGTTTCCCTGGACATGAGCATTTCCGTGCTAAAACTAGGACAGTTCCATGCAAACTAGAGTGAAGGAGCTCATTTAAAATTTGACTAGAGATAAACTAAAAGTGGCTCAGGATTTCGATTAACAACTGTGGCTTGGTATAGACCACTTTACTTCTCCCATTGGTCTCTAATAAGCAAGTGTAGTTGCTGTTGTTCTTTTGAAAATACTTTATTTTATATTTAAAAAGAGTTAATATGTGATACAAAGTTAAAATGTCTTAAAGGGATATGTCCATAAGAAAGTCTTTCTCCAGGCTTGGCCTCCATCAGTTTTTTTTCTTTAGACGGAAACTGTCACCAGTTTCTCTGTATATCTTTTCAAAGTTATTTTATGCATGTTTAAGTATATAAATCTATTATTTAAAATATACACATGGTTGCATACTATACACAGTGTTCTCCTTGCTTTTTTCTCTTAACAGTATATCTTTGAGGTTGTTCAACAATAGGTAATAAAGAACTGCCATTTTTCTTAGTGGTTTAATAGTATTCATTTGCCAGATTTATTGTCATTTATAAATTTGGCAAGCCACCCTCTAACAGACTTAGAGTTTGCCTTGAATTCAGTGTTATTATTAACACAAATGATGCTGTAATGAATCTTTGAGCATCTGAGTCAAAGGGAATATGCATTTAAATCTGTGAGATTTAATGTCAAATTGCCGCCCATAAAGGCTGTAACAATTTACACTCCTACTGGCTGTATAGAAAAGCACCTGATTCCCCACAGCTTCAGTGGACATACACCATCTTATTCAGCCAAGGTCAAGACTTGGTCAAGCAAATCCTTGTTCTTGCTAGTAAATCAGATCTCCCATTTTACTTCCTCACTGGTCTCTACCAAGGCAAACCAATCCTCTAGCCAAAGCCATTTCCTGCCTTTAAGCTGCCTTTGCTGAGTCAGCTCATTAGCCTTAATTGTCTTCAAAATGATCCTCAGCTGTGTCATTCTTTCAAGACCTGCAGAGTTATGGGAAATGCTGTCAAAGCCAGGGGTGTGTCTGTAGGGATAGAGTGAGGTCTGTGCAACCAGTAGCCAGAGTCGACAACTGGAGAATAAATCAGCATTTTGGGGGGTCTGAAAATAGGTCAGTCCACAGACAGTGAGGAGTTGGAAAGCTTCATGCCAGTGACACGCTAGAATTTAGACTTCATGCTTTTTAATACCCATAGTGATAGTACTTGGGAGTACACAGGATATCTTTTTTTTCTTTTTTTTGTTAATTTAAGTTTTAGGATACATGTGCAGAATGTGCAGTTTAGTTACATAGTTATACACGGGGAGTGCACACGATATCTTTGTGGGGCAGTGAGATTGCCTGATCCAAATCTCCACCATCCATAGCTCCCACCTCCAAATGTTTTATTTACATGGATAAGGAGATGTGACTCTCTCTCTCTCTCTCCTGGTCTCCTCCATCCACCAGTGTACTGGAGTGAGCTCACACAGCATGAGAGAGATGATAAGTTTTTAGGAATTTTCCAAGCTGTTTGTTAAATATAGCCATTATTAAAAATTGGATAAATTTACAATTAAATATATTTATTACAAAGGTCATAGATACTCAAAACACATTCCTGCCTAATTACTTCCCTACATTTTGTTTCTGCTTTAGAGGATTTTTACATCTCTTGTGTCTATATGGTGGAAATGCTATGCAATTGTGCTACGGCGTACCTCTTCTCAACTATGTGAGAAGTGACTTCACACCGGTGGCTTGAAATTGACCACAGTAGGACTACGTGCACCACAGAATTGGCAAATACTATAAATCAGTGCTTGATTTATTGTTTTGTTGGCCATCTAGACTTAAGCAAGAAAAGGGGAAAATGTGAATCATTCAGATTAAACTTAAAAATCTGTCATGACCAGTGCTGAAGCTAAAAAAACGATTCAATTCAGTGAACATAATTTGTACAAGAGTGGGGTTATCACTGTTATTGGATCCTTGGGGTGTTGCTTTGCCAGCCAGAAACCTCTGTTGCCTTTGCCCAAGTTTTGCTCTGGCCTGCTGGGCTTGTAACACCCACTCAGCCTGGCAGGCTATGCTCAGCTCATGCTACTGGCCTGGATCCTGCACCTGCCAAGGGTGAGCCAGGCAGGAGCAGTGAGGGGTGTGTGAATGAGCGTGGGGTCTGGCCACTGCGCACAGCCAGCCATGCCAGCTGTAGTGGGGCAGGCAGCTCCAGGTGCTGACATGGGCACCAGTGCCCTGCAAGGCTGCAGCTAGACCAGGTGTACTTTAAGCAACTTCCATGGCTGACACCAGGGAATGTGGTGGCACCTGGAAGCTTGGAGATGCCAGGAACCGCAGAGCCCTAAAAAGGGTGTCACAGCCCTGGCTCAGGGATCTCTTAGGTCTGGGCTCCCTGAAGCGCTGCAGCTCTTCTCTCCTTCTCTCTTCTCTCTTCTTGTTGCCTACAAAGTGGTGAGCAAAGGGCATATTTCAGCTCTGTCTGTGTTACAGCTCTTTTAGCTCTGCCATTAGATGGGTCCTGAGTTCTTGTCCAGCGTCCAGGAAGAATGAGGTACACAGAAAAGTGGAGGGTGAGCAGGATGAAGAGGAGCTTTGTTGAACAATAGAACAGCTCAGGGGAGACCCACAGTGGATAGCTCCTCTCTATAGCCAGGGTGTCCCAGTGAGTGTTCAGCTCTCAGCAGAGAGGGTAGCTCCCCTCTGCAGCCAGTTATCCATCATCTCTCTGTCCTCTCCTCGAATCTAGCTGAGTCTGAGGTTTTTATGGGCCTCAGATTGGAGGAAGTGCATGCTGATTGATCCATGAGTGGCCATGGGTGGGCCCTGGGAAAAGCACCACAAGTTCCCCTCTGGTTTGTGAGGACAAACCAGGTGTTGGCAGCCCAGCCCCTGGGCTTCAGGCTGTCCTTGGCTTGAAAGTGGGTCCTCACCCGGGACCCACCCGCTTCCACCCAGGAGCCTGTCTGCCTCCTGCCACTGTTCATGGCATCCAGGCTGTTCATGCCAACGGGCACCTGCAGGCCGGAGCCCGGCTGTCCTCAGCTTACCATCAGCCTCCCTCTCATGCTTGTTGGTGCCTAAAGTCCAGAGAGGGCTTCAGCGGCAGGGGGGGTGGTGTGTCAGTGCTGCCCTGAACATGTGCACACCCAGCTGGGCTGCTACAGTGCCTGGGCTTGGCTCCTACTTTGCTTTGAGATTGGAGTGGGCACTGACAGTGGAGAGAAGCCAGGCAGTGGGAGCAGGAACTTTTGAGCCTGTTGGGGGCAGGAGGACTTTCCTAGGCCCTCAAGGGTGCTGAGATGCCTGGGTCTGCAGTCATGGCAGGGTGGCTGCAGCTGCACCTGGGGAGCTCCTGCCCTGCCAACTTGGAAGGGGTGAGGATCCCACTTTTCCCTGGCTCCTGCCAGCTCATGGAGCATGCAGCCCTGGCTATACCTCCTTGCAGCCTGGGGTGGGGGTTCCAGGTCCTCGCTGGGCCTGGGCCAGCATTCAGGTTAGAGGCAATGCTGCTGTGAGTTCTTCCGGTGGCCCTGGTGCTCAGGGGTGGCCCGGAGCTCCCCTTTGCCCAGCTTGTGGTCCTGTCTGCCCCAGGGGGGCACCTCTGGGAATAGATTTTGGGCCCTAGACCTGGTCATTGAGAGCGTCAGACTCAGCAGTCACCTCAGTGAGGGATGGATCCTGGGGACATGGCCTCAGGCAGACCCTTGCAGACCCTCTTCCTGAGGTGCAGGGACTTGGCACTGTCAGTGGGGTGGGTGTGGTGGCCATGTCACTGGCCAGGTCCTCAAAGTGGGTGCCTCTCCCACTTCCCACCCTGGGCCTCTCAGCTCCACATTTCAAGTCTGGTCCCATGCTCCACGTGCAAGCAGGGCACTGCTCTGGGCCCAGCTCTCCCTCGGGGCCCCTCTTTGCCAGCTCCTCTGTGCCCAACTGACTGCTCTCCTGCTGATGGATGGCTCAGCCTGGCCCCATGGCAGCGGCTCCCAGGGGCAGATTCCCAGGGTGGTGGGTTCAGGGGGACTCCCAGGGTGGTGGGTTCAGGGGGACTCCCAGGGACGGGCTCTGGGGACTGCCCACCTCGGCATCTGCACCTGAGGACCCATGGCCTGCTCCTGTACCCCACCGCAGCCAGCGTCATGGCAATGGCTGCTTCAGACAGGCTGCCACTACCACCATCAGTACCTCTCATCAGATGTAAACAGTTAACTGTGAGATGCAACTCCATTTGTCAAATCATGGTTAAATTGCAGCCATTGTTTAGTAAAAGATACAAGGCTTCAGCAAAAATCAATGAAAGCATTCTGGGAGAATCAATTGATTCTATGGGATCTCCAGTAAAGATTATCATGTATTTTGTTATCTGTAAATTGTGTCACACATCCCTTATATCAGTAAATTTATAATCTTACAAATAGATGTGCATGCCTTCATTTTTTTTTTCTTTGAGAGCTGGTTAAGTTTTTTTTAAAGTTTTTTATAGAGATGGGGTCTCCCTATGTTTCCCAGGCTGTTCTCAAACTCCTGGGCTCAAGGGATCTGCCTGCCTCAGCCTCCCAAAGTGCTGGGATTTCAGGAATGAGTCGCCACACCCTGCCTGGTAGTTAAGTGTTTATGAGAACACTACTGTCTCCAGTTTCAGAATTCTGTGACTATATATTGATTTAATGCTATTTTCTCAAAATAAATGATGCCATTTTCATTAGTCCACACTGTGTACAGTGAGGTTGAGAGGTGGTGAAGAGGATGAATTTACCTAACCAGTATGTATCACTATGACTATGACTAGCATTCAGGAGCTGGCTAGCTTGGGACTAGGCCTTTTCTTCTGAAACTTCCTTCTGTTCAATGGCCAGAAGTTTTTAGCATTTTTCTAATTCAGGAGTTGGAAGCCCTTCTAAATTAGCAAGCCAAGTTCTCATTTATTCACTAAGGTAGCATGTACCAGGGGTACATTTTAACTTGTAAAAGTTATCCAGGTTACAGCCAAAGTCACCATATAGAATTATTTTATTAAGACAAAGGCCATTGAAACATAAAACCAAATTATGCTATATTTTTTTGAGACAGGGTTTTGCTCTATCAGCCAGGCTGGAGTGCAGTGGCACGATCTTGGCTCACTGCAACCTCCACCTCCCACGCTCAAGAGATCCTGCCACCTCAGCCTCCCGAGTAGCTGGTATTCCAGGTGTGTGCTACCACATTTGGTTAATTTTTATATTTTTCTGTAGAGACAGGATTTCACTATTTTCTTCAGGCTGGTCTCAGACTCCTGAGCTCAAGTGATCCACCCACCTCAGCCTGCCAAAATGCTGGGATTACAGGCACTAGCCACCGCACCCGGCTATGTGATTTTTTTGAACTTCTGACATGGACTTGATATTTGTTATTTTATTCCTCCCCTGCAGGGAGATTCATACCTTGCCATGTGTGATTCCAGCAGTAGAGCACATTCCTTGTAACAATGCCCCAAGCCACTGCTCCAGGGACCCTGAAAACCTGTGTTGGTACCCAAAGGCCAGGGTGTCCTAGAGATACATGTCAGGTGTCAGGAATGTGGGTTTGTGATGCTTTTTTGACTTGATGTGTCACCCAGAATTCTTCTAGGCAAACAACAGATACTACCTCTGCTTATGTAAATAGTAAAGAGATTTATTGAATGGAGAGTAACTAGATTAAGGAAACCCTAGGAAGGTATCTTAGCTTAGGCTGTTGTAACAAAATACCATAGACTGGGTGGCTTAAACCACAGATATTTATTTCTTACAGTTCCGGAGGCTGAGAAGTCCAAGATCCAGGTGCTGTCAGATTTGGTCCTTGGCAAGGGCTCTCTTCCTGGTTTGTAGACACAGCTGCCTTGTCACTGTGTGCTCATATGGCCTTTCCTTGGTATGTGCTTGTGGAGAGGAGAGAAGAGGGGAGGAGAGAGGAAGATAGAGAGAGAGAGAGAGACTCTCCATCTTCCTCTTCTCATAAGGCACTAATCCCATCATGAGGGCCTGTATTAGTCTGTTTTCATGCTGCTGATAAAGACATACCTGAGACTGGGTAATTTATAAAGAAAAAGCGGTTTAATGGATTCACAGATCCACGTGGCTGGGAAGGCCTCACAATCATGGTGGAAGGTGAAAGATATGTCTTACATGGTGGCAGGCAAGGCACAGAATGAGAACCAAGCGAAAGGGCTTTCTTCTTATAGAACCATCAGATCTCATGAGATTTATTCACTACCATGAGAACAGTATGGGGGAAACCACCTCCTGATTCAATTATCTCCCACTGGGTCCCTCCCACAACATGTGGGAATTATGGGAGCTACAATTTAAGATGAGATTTGGGTGGGGACACAGCCAAACCATGTCAGGACCCCACCTTCATGCTCTAATCTATTACCTCTCAAAGGCCCCACCTCCAAATACCATCATATGAGGGGTTAGGGCTCCAATATATGAATTTGGGGGGAACACAAACATTCAGTCCATAACAGAAGGCCATACAACCAGGTTTGGAAATCAGGCATGAACAAGAAACTAGGCATCAACTAGGACTAAAACCCAAATCACATTCCAAAAAAAAACAGCCTGCAAGAGGCCCCTGCAATTGCTCTTGCCATTGCTGGACACTGGACACCTCTGTTTGTACCACCTCTGCTGCTGGCCCAGGGCACTGGATGTCCCTACTTCTAGACATTCAAAGCTGCTGCCACGGCTGCTGTCGTGATGCCCTAGGGATGCTCTGCCTCTTTTCTTTGTGTGTGGAGACCTGAAGGACTTTCCTAAGGCCTGATTGTCCAGGATGCATGAGTTTCAGCCCTTTGCCGGGGCATAGCTGCAAGGGAGGCTGGGGAAAAGACTATTTGGCTTTTTTCAGGATCTCTAGTGGGAAGAGATCTGCTTTCTACTTAGGAGCAGAAGGAAATGTGCTCCAGTGGGATTCAATTGCTGAGTAGCCAAAAAAGAAATAATATCTATGACATTTGGTCTCATGTACTGCAGAGTTATATGCTCTCATGTGCTACAGCTCCCTGCCACATGGGAACTTTCTGGTCATCTTTAGCTCCACGGAACCACTACTCACTGGGCCTTCATCCTGTCCTCTATTCAAGATGCTCTCGAACCCCCTTCTCTTCTATGAGGGTGAGTCTGGAAGAGATGCTGGTTTGGCCTTGTTCCTGTTGTATGCCCCTACCCCACAGCTCCCCCAAGGCATGCTGGATCATGGTGTTTCTCCTGTCATGTGGCTCTCAGACCTCTCCTTACTCAGCAAGCAAAAGGGTGTAATAAACAGGGCTGGGTCCTTACATCTTTGTGCTTCCTGTGGCGTCTGCACCACCCCAGCATAAGTCTGGTGCTAAGACCTTACGTATCATAAGGAGGCAAGCTCTCTTTGCGTTTCATGTGGAAAAGTGCCTCATAATGAATTTTGGTTAGAAACTATCAAAATAAAATGTCATATTTATTTGGTGCTATAGAGTTTTCAAACATTTCTGCAATAATTACCTCATTTTACTGTCGTAGCCATCCTCTAGTTATTATTTCCATTGTGGAGATCAGGCTGGTGAGACCTAAAGGGCCCGAGGTTGCACAGTTGCTAACAGGTAGGGCTGGACTTGGCCCCAGTTTTTCTTACACCTCACTTGATGCTCCACGGACTGTAACAGTGCTGTGAGGCTTCTAATGGCAGTATCACATGCAGCTATAGAGAAGCCATTCACTCAAGACCCAGTGTCCTTGCTTGACAGTGGCACCTCCTGTGGAGTTTGCAGGGCTTTGAAGGCCCCTCTGTGCTAGCTGGAATCCTATCCAGAGCTCTGTCCTGGCCCCTGGGCCAGCACATATGAGCCAGATTCACCTTGCAGTTGGAGGGAAGCTCTCAGCCAGAGCAGTGTCCTGGGTCTCCCCAGTCTTCTCCTCACCTGCAGGGCTCACTCACTCAGCTCAGGAGGCTCTTCCTCTCCTGCTGGTTAATGGAATCTTCAGAGGCAGGCCAGAGCAGCTGGTGAAGTGGCCACAGTCCTTTAAGAGGAGCCCAATGGGTGGAATTTGCAACAACCCCAGCCCTGAGGTTTGGAAGACAAACAACTTCTGTTTCAGACAAATGGGAGTGTCAAGTTATTCCAGCCTGATGAGATTACAGCTCAGGGGATCATGAGGAATTAATTCCTCCAGAAGAGGAAAAAAAACAGCTGGCCCGGGAGCTGTCAGGGCCTCCTGCTGAAGGTAATGTGGGGTCACAGGCTGAAAGGGTCCAGGTGAGGACAGGATTAGAGCAAGGGGGAGCTGGCATATAAAACAAGTCTAGAAAATAGGAAGCCATGAGCCCAGGGAACGTCAGGAAGGTTTGCAAGCAGAAGCATGACTTTGACTATCCAGAGATGCCAGCTTCTGGGTCTCTTTCCTCTGTACAGACACAACAGAGGAGCAATAAGAGTCTAAAGGAAATGTAAATGAGGTGGTGCTGTCAAAGGAACATGGAAAGGGAGGAACGCAAGGATATGGGGGAGAGCAAGACACTTGCCTCAGGCCTAGAATGTAATGGGGCACCCACAATTTTGGAAATCAAGATAAGTAACATTTTAAAGCACTATTTATGAAACCTAAAATTAATGCAAAATAATCTATGCCGAGCAAAACACCCAACAATGTAAAGAAAGACAGGATCAGTAACAGTGATGTATTGAGCCATATTGGAACCTGAGGCAACAAGAAAAATCAGTAATATTGATTCTGTCTTTCTTCAAAATATTGGCATTTTGTTATCATGATTGTTTTGCATTCATTTTGACTTTTAAAAAATATTGAATTAGAGTATCAGTCATCTTGATGGCTGAGTTTTTTGGTGCCCTCTTAAATGTTGTGTCTGAGGCAAAAACCTTGCCTCAGCCTAGTCCCAGCCCTGATGCGTAGTCCTTTATACCCAGTGGCTCATCCTGGCCACAGTGCAGAATGGAGCTGCAAAACACTTTTCCAGAACCACAGGAAGACCCCTTGGTGGTCTTTGATTTAGTGTTTGTCCTTATTTGAGGTTGTTTTACCATTTGTTAGACCAGCTGACAAAGAGTCCCCTGAATGCAGTGTGACACTAGCACAGATCTGTGAAGGAGCTGCTGGCATTGGCGTTTGATCTGTGACAAAGGGATACCATCCCGATCAATGGGATGCTAATTGTTCTGAGAAGGAATTGCACATGCAGGCACTCTTGATCCTAAATTTCATTAGCAGTACTTAATTCTACCCAGTCCCCTTCATTTTCTTAGCAAATGAGTTTCTTTTCCATAAAGCAAATTGTCTTAGTTTATTTGTGCCACTATGATAGAATACCCAAGACTGGGTAATTTAAAATGAGCAGAAATTTATTGGCTCATCATTCTGGAGGCTGGGAAGCCCAAGATCAAAGGACCAGCATCTGCCAAGGACCTTCTTGATGAAGGCAGATGGCAGAAAGGCTAAGAGGGCAAGAGAGAGAGATGAAAGGGGACTGAACTCAATTTTTTTAAATTTTTTTTGAGATGGACTTTCGCTCTTGTCACCCAGGCTGAAATGCAGTGTCATGATCTCAGCTTACTGCAACCTCCACCTCCTGGATTCAAGCATTTCTCCTGCCTCAGCCTCCTGAGTAGCTGGGATTACAGGCACCCACCACCACGTCCGGCTAAATTTTTGTGTTTTTAGTAGAGACAGGGTTTTGCCATGTTGGGCAGGCTGGTCTCAAACTCCTGACCTCAGGTGATCTGCCCACCTCGGCCTCCCAAAGTGCTGGGATTACACCGTGCCTGGCCTGAACTCACCTTTTTATAATGAATGCACTCCCACAATAATAGCATTAATTCCTTCATGAGGGTGGAGCCTTCATGGCCTAATCACCTCTCATTAGGCCCCACCTCCCCACACTGTTGCACTGGGGATTAGGCATTGAATACTTGTTGGGGGACTCAGTTAAACTATAGCACAAACTCACAAGATCTTGGTAACTTTCTCTGATCCTTATTTTTTGTTTTGTTTTGTTGTTATCATCAGTAAGAAGAAAAGTAGCCCCAGCCTTGGAGTAAAATGTGACTTGCATTCTGATACAATAACTTTGGACAGCTTGAGCACATGCTGGAATTGCAGAAATGGGCTCATCTGAGGAACAAAGCAGTTCTTCTCTATTTGTTGATCAAGACAGGAAAGTGAACGTGCTACTGACACCCATGGTGATCACCAAGCACCATCTGGGCTCAGAAGGTGCCTGTGAGAACAGACACCTTTGGGAGGCCCCAGACAGGTGCTCACCATTCACTTCTTGGGAGTTCTCCTGACAGAGCAAATCACTCCTTGGTTTTTTAGATAAAATGTGGGATTCTCAGGTTGTAATTTTCCATTCCCATTTTGGAAAGTCTCTTATCCTTGCAGTGAAGCTCTGTGCTCTGAGGTCAGCAAATAGTCTCTTTTGTTCTTATGCTGGTCCTAGGCCACAGCAGCTTTCTGTTTGTTCCTCATCTCACCCCAGGGACTTTCTGTTCTCTTCTCACTTGGTTGGAAACTGGCTAGGAACTGGAAATGGAGCACAGAATGACATTTTACCATTGACTTGAGGATGGGTGAGCCACTTAGCTTTTTGCTTCAGTTTTTTCAATGGCTCAATATTAACATCTGACTCCCCACTACCTTTTGTTTCTATTAAGAAGAATGTCTTGGCCAGGTGCCATGGCTCATGCCTGTAATCCCAGCATTTTGGGAGGCTGAGATGGGCAGATCACAAGGTCAGGAGATCGAGACCATCCTGGCTGAATGAATTCATCCAGGGTGAAACCCCGTCTCCACTAAAAATACAAGAAATTAGCCGGGTGTGGTGGTGGGCGCCTGTAGTCCCAGCTACTCAGGAGGCTGAGGCAGGAGAATGGTGTGAAGCCGGGAGGCAGAGCTTGCAGTGAGCTGAGATCGCACCACTGCACTCCAGCCTGGGCGACAGAGTGAGACTCTGTCTCAAAAAATAAAATAAAATAAAATACAAAAATTAGCAGGGCATGGTGGCGCATGCCTGTAATCCCAGCTACTCTAGAGGCTGAGGCAGGAGAATCCCTTGAACCTGGGTACAGTTGGGGACACAGACAAGTCAGAGGCTTTGATGAAAGTATTCATTTAGTACAGCACCTGGTACAAATGGCAGTCATTTTTTCCATCCTCTTTCCATCTCCCTGCTTCCCCCTCTTCCTCATCATCACCATGCATTGTCCTGGGCCTTGGGGATACAAAAATGAAGAAGCTATAATTCGTCTCCTCAATTTGCTAAAAATCTAGAGGGCAAGTAGACATGTTAACTATAATTTGTGTGGATGAGATAAAAGCTATCACACCCATTTGTCTCAGTTATTCCTCACAACAACCTGTGAGGTGTGGGGTGCTGTTCACATTTTGCAGATTAGGAAACAAAGGCTCAGAACACTCACAGGACATCTTTCAGATATGCAACCTGTAAAGCGAAGTCAAGATTTAAAGGTATCCTGATGCCAAAGTCTGAGCTGTTCTGTCTTATGAAGATGTTGAGCAACATTTGTCAAATGAATATTCTTTCATGGGATGCATTGTAAATGCCCAGAACAGATAGAGGAGGGGGCACAAGAGATGCTTAAAAGATTTTAAAAGAATTTCTACATTCCTGTAATCCATACATATAGCGGAAAAGAGAAAGAGAAAACAGCATCCAAAAACTATCTTCTGGGAATCAGTTAAGCAGAGAAAGACACAAACTCAGTCAAGATTCCAGCTTTTGCAAAACATTATGTTACCAGATGATGACTGATGGCTGAAAACTGTTTTCTTCTGTTGGGAGGGTTTGGCTGTACTGTCCTGAGTTACTGTGTATTTTATAGGATAATCACCTCTTCTCTCACTCTGTTGCCCAGGTTGGAGTACAGTGGCTTGACCATAGCACACTGCAATGTTGAACTCCTAGATTCAAGCCATCTTCCTGTTTCAGTCTCGTGAATAGCTGAGACTACAGGCATGTGCCACCATGCCTGGCTATTTTCTTCTTCTTCTTTTTTCTTTTTGAGACAGAGTCTCGCTCTGTTGCCCAGGCTGGAGTGCAGAGGCACGATCTCGGCTCATTGCAACCTCTGCCTCCCAGGTTCAAGCAATTCTCTGCCTCAGCCTCCCGAGTAGCTGGAATTACAGGTGCCCACCACCACACCTGGCTAACTTTTTTGTATTTTGAGTAGAGACGGGATTTCATCATGTTGGCCAGGCTGGTCTTGAACTCCTGACTTCATGATCCACCCGCTTCAGCCTCCCAAAGTGCTGGGATTACAGGCGTGAGCCACCGTGCCTGGCCGATTTTTCTTTTAGTAGAGTTGGAGTCTCACTATGTTGCCCAGGCTGGTCTCAAACTCCTGGGCTCAAGTGATCCTCCCAGCTTGGCCTCCCAAAGTTCTGGGATTACAGGTGTGAGCCAATGTGTCTGGCCAATTCTTTTTTGTTCTTATATGAAGGAACAAATTTGGGTGAGTGATGGAGAAGCCGAGGTGGGAAGACAGCTGAGACAGAAGTGGGGCTGGTGGTTACTTTCAGTTCTTAGGAGTATTTGATGAAAACTTTACACCCTCTGGCTCTCAGGTCTATTTAGGGCCTCAAAATATATCTTAGCATATTCTAAAATGACAGGTTTTCTCCCAACATGAAAATTGCTTCTTTAAAAATTATAGACTGGGCACAGTGGCTCATGCCTGTAATCCCAGCACTTTGGGAGGCTGAGGCGGCAGATCATGAGGTCAGGAGATTGAGACCATCCTGGATAACACGGTGAAACCCCTTCTCTACTAAAAATACAAAAAAATTAGCCTGGCATGGTGGCGGGTGCCTGTAGTCCCAGCTACTTGGGAGGCTGAGGCAGGAGAATGGCGTGAACTCGGGAGGTGGAACTTGCACTGAGCCGAATTAGCGCCACTGCACCCCAGCCTGGGTGACAGAGCGAGACTCTGTAAAAAAAAAAAAAAAAAAAAAAATTGTAAAAGTAGGCCTGGTACAGTGGCTCACACCTGTAACACCAATACTTTATGAAGCTGAGGTGGGAGGATCATTTGAGGCTAAAAGTTTGAGACCAGTCTGGGCAAAGTAGTGAGACCCTGTCTCTAAAAAAGGAAGGGAGAAGGAGAGAGGGTGGGGGAGGGAGGGAGGCAGGAAGGAAGGAAGGAAAACAAGGGAAACAAAGAAAGAGAAAGAAAGAAAAAGATCATAAAAGTAACACATGTTCATTGAAAAAAAAAGACAAACAGAAAAGTGTGAAAGTAAGTGAGCATCATTCACTACTCCATCATCATGACATGCACATCCACATACACAAACACACATTATATTACAAAACTGAGATCATACTGGTAATAAATACCTCTTGGGTACCTGCACAATAATTTTCTTATTTTGGGAACATCTCAATAATCAAAGTTGGGTGGGTCTTCAGAATCATGTTTATGTTGTTTGATGAGCCAAAGATAATTGGTTTTGGTAGACATTTGATCCAGTCTAGACCAATCTAGATCAATTCTCCCAAAAAATTTGGAAATTTTTTTTCTGCTATGGTCACTGAAGCTATTCTGGTTTCTTCGCTTTCCTCATTCTTAGTTATTTCGTTTGTTCTTCAATGCTAATCCAAGAAACAGCATAGTATCTTCCTAGTAAATTCATCTACCTTGCCTTGACTTTTTCCTCTTCCTTCTTTTATCTTTCTGTTTATGCTAGCTAGAATCAATTCTTTTTGCTTACAACCTGAAGAAGATTAATACATACAATATCATATTTATTGCTTCATAGCCTTCTCCCACTTAATAATATGTTCCCATGTCCATAGATGCAGAGACCCAGGTTCATGTCTAATGGCTGTGTAGCATTCCACTGTATGGATGTACCATATTTATATAACTGGAAGAAAACAATTTTCAGCTCTTAATTCTGAAGCCATTGTCTAGAAATTAAAAGCTCTTTTTAAAAAAAAATTTATGGACAACCTGCAGCAAATATTATTGTATACTCATCTCTTTGTACTTGTTTTATTATTCCTTATGACAAATTCTAGAAGTGAAATTAATAGATCAAGGAGTTTGTATATTTAAAAATTTTATGTTTATTACCAGATTGCCTTCCAGAAAAATTGCACCAATTTATACTACCAATAATAGAGTGTGAGCAATCAACCTAGCTATTATAGATCTTTCTGTTTGTTGGCAATATGATGGAAGATAAGTAAAAAAATGGCAATATATTTTTCATTTTGTCTGTAATAGACTTCTCAAGAAGTTTCAAGAAGAACATACAGTTATTATGAAGGCAAAACTCACCCCAAATCCACTACCCATTTGAGCCAACTTCCCCTCAGATACGTTTCTATGCATATATAGATAGAACATGTTATTTTAGGTAAATAAGAGTTTTTTAAAGAAACAAAATACATTAGACACATTAGAAACACCCAGCTTAGATAATCATTCCCAACCTCTCCCTCCTGTTAGAGGTAGCCACTATCTTCAATGTGGTGTTTATAATTTTAATGCATGTTTCTATAGATGTGTAACCATGAATAACATATACTTTTTTTTCCTGTTTTAAAATTATATGCTCTATCATATGGTAACTTGCTTTTTTAAACTAAATATTATATTTTTAAATCTATCAATGTTGATAGATGAAGCTCTAGTTTATTCATTTTAACTGCTGTAGATTATTTTGTTGTTTTCACTTAACTCCATGTTTTAAAATATACATTTTCTGTTATCTATTGATAACCAGAGTATATAAAGAATTCCTAATTATTTGTGATGCAAGTATCTTCTTTTAGTGTACAGCTTATCAAATCATTGCAGTTTGTCATTAATTGAATGCCTTTTAATCTTAATTGTTCATTTTGTGTGTCTTGTTTATCTCTAAATTCTAAAGACACAATATAATATTTTCTTCTGACAGTTTTGAAGTTTTGTTTTTCACAGTTAGATTTTTAACTCAGCTGAAGTTGATTTTTGTGAATGGTATAAGGTATAATTTGGACAACTAACTGTCCCAACTCCTGTTGATTAGTGAGACTTCTCTTTGTGGATTGGTAAAGCCATGACTATCATATATCAAGGTCTGTGTCTGCACTTAACCTATTTTGCTCTATCAGTCTGTTTCTTTCTCTGTGTTAATGCCATACCATCTTAATTGCTATAATTTTATAAGTCTCTTATTTGATAAGATAAATCTTCCCAACTCTGTTCTTCAAACAATCTTAACTCTCCTGGCCCTTTGTATTTTCTTATAAATTTTAGGATTGATTTGTCAAATTTAGTTAAAAAGCCTATTGTGATTTTGACTGAATTGTATTGGCTTGAATTGAAGTCTTTAAGATATTGAGTCTTCACATCAATGAACATGCTATATAACACTCTGTTTAATTAGGAGTTTTATGTTTGCTAACAATGCATCATAATTTTTCTCCCAGTAGGTTTTACACATATTTTGTTAGATTTCTCTTTCTCCATCCCCTGAGAATCCTACCATTTTTAGGGCCGTTGTGTGTGGATTCCTTTTTTGGATGAATATTTTCTAATTTGTTATTTGTGTATCTACCAAAAGGCTATTGATTTTTCTGTGTTGCTTTTGCATCCAACATCTTACTGAATTTTTTATTAAATAGCATATATATAGATTCTTTTTTATATTCTATGTGGATAATCTTAACATCTGCAAACAAAGATGGTTTTCTCTCTGCTTTCAGTTCTTACTCTTGTTTCTCTTAAGAACACTTTTTAAGAATGCTTTATTACATTAGCTAGAACCTACAGAAAATATTAAATGGCAGAAATAATAATGGGATTATTGTGCTATTCCCGACTTTAATGGAAATGTCTCTAATATTTTACCACGAACTATGACGTTTGCTGTAGGCTTTTTGTTGTGGTTTGAATTGTGCTCCCTCAAAAGATATGTTGAAGTCCTAACTCTGGATACCTGTGAATGTGACTTTATTTGGAAATATGGTCTTTGCAGATGTAATCAAGTTAAGATTAGGCCATACTGGGTTAGGGTGGGTTCTAATCCAATGACAGATGTCCTTATAAGAGAGAGATTTGGACACAGGCACACACACAAAGGAAGAACACCACATAACTATGGAGGCAAAGCTTGGAGTGATGCATCTACAAGCCAAGGAAAGCCAGGAAGTGCTGGCAGCCACTAGAAGGCAGGAAGAGGCGAGGAAGACTCCTCCCCTAGAGACCCCAGAGAAAGCTGGTTCTTCTGACACCTTGATTCAAACCTCTAGCTTTCAGAATTGTGAGAATAAATTTCTGTTGTTTTAAGCCACCCAGTTTGTGGTAATTTGGCACAGCTGCCCTAAGAACGGAATACACTTTTGCTATGTACTTGATATTAAGGATATTTTCTTTTATTCCTAATTTGTAAAGGGACTTTATTTTTTCATAAATGTGTGTTAAATGCTGTGCTTTTTTATCATATTTTTTCATTCATCAGTGTTAAGTATATTTTATTATGTAACTTCATTTTCTCATGTTGAAATATTCTTGTATTACTAGGATAAACTGATGAATTAAATTTGATTGGTGGTCTTTTATTTTATATTGACATTTATAAACTTCATTTTCCTTATATTTTTGTGCCAATATTTATAAATGAGTATGGCCTTTAATTTCTTACAGTATTTTGGATCAAAACAATAGAATAGATTTTTGTCTTTTTCTACTCTCTGATACAGCTTGTGTAAGACAGACAATATTTGTCCTCAAGGTAGGTAAACTTGCCTGTAAAACCATATGGGCCTGGGGTCTTTTTTTTTTCTTTCAGGAATTGAGGGTTATGAGGAAACTTTTGGTTACTAATGCAATTTATTTAACAATTATTGATTTTTGTCAGGATTTATCTTTATTCTCTCTCTTTTCTATTTTGTTAAGATGAGATTTTGCTCTGTTGCTCAGGCTGGAGTGTAGTGGTATGGTCATAGCTCACTGCAGCTTCAAACTCCTGGGCTCAAGCAATTCTCTTGCCTTAGCCTTCTGTGTAGCTGGGACTATAAATGTGTGCCACCACTCCTGGCTAAGATTTCTATTTATTTAAAAAATTGTTTTGAGACAGGGTCTTGCTGTGTTGCCCAGGCTGGAGTGCAGTGACCACCATCATGGCTCACTGCAGCCTTGACCTCCCAGGCTCAAGCAATCCTCCCACCTCAGCCTTCCAAGTAACTGGGACTCCAGGCATGTACCACCATGCCTGGCTAATTTTTCATTATTTGTAAAGACGGAGTCTCCTTATGTTGCCCAGGCTGGTCTCAAACTCCTGGGTTCAAGGGATCCTCCTGCCTTGGCCTCATGAAGTGCTGGGATTACAAGTGTGAGCCACTGTGCCTGGCCTATCTTTATTCTTGAATCAATTTTGTTATTCTTTTTTCTTTAGAAAATTATTTTATCCTACCCTTCAAATTTATTTGTATTAAAATTTATATAACATCTTCTTATGATTTAAAAAATCTATACTCTAGCCTTAGTTTTGTGTGCTTTTTTCTCTATTTTTGTTATTTTTCCCTATTTTTATTTTTTAAAGACAGAATTTTTTAAAAAATCATTTTTGATAGAGATTTTTCTTATTTTAAAGAACAGTTTTTATATTGTTTATCTTCTCAGTTGTCTCTTTGTTTTCTATTGTAATATTCTCTGTCATTTACTTTCTTCTCTCATTCTTTTACTTGCTCTTTGAGTTAATTTTTAATTTTCAATCTTTTTCTTATTTATTTCAATCTTGATGCATGTACTTAAAGTTCTAAATTGCTCTCTAAGTACAACCTACACTGCACTCAGAAATTTTCTGTTTTAATATTCTCTGTTCTTATTTACTTCTCTCATTCTTTTACTAACTCTTTGAGTTAATTTTTAATTTTCAATCTTTTTCTTATTTGCTTTGATCTTGATGAATGTACTTAAAGTTCTAAATTGCTAAGTACAACCTACACTGCACTCAGAAGTTTTAATATACAATATTTTCATTGCAGTTTATATAAAAAGATTTTATGATTTCATTATTATGTCTTCAAAGTGTGCATGACTGAAGAGTGCATTTTAAGTTTTCAAACATAGGAGCTGTTGTTTGTTAAAACTATCTTAGGCCTTAAAAGAAGTCTCAGCACATTTAAAAGGATTGAGATCATATAGAACATGTTCTCCAATCCAGCACAAATTAAGCAAAAATAAATAAATAAGGCAACAGAAAAGGACTCAAAATCTCTTATGTTTGGAGATCAAGAATACTCTGACAAACAATTCATGTAGCAAAGAAAATGACAGTGAAAATTAAATATATCTTGAACTGGATCATAATGAAAATATGACAGATCAAAACTTGTAGGATGCAGTTTAAGGACTTAAAGATAAATTATAACATTAAAATGCACATATTCTAAAATAAGGGTGAATATCAATACACTACCTAATCACCCATCTCAAGATGATTGGAAGCAGTAGTGGTGGCAACAGATAAAAATCTTCATTAAGATGCCTACAGGGTCGTCTTCGATGAGGGTTTGTGTTTATTTCCACTCACTTTGCTTTCATATGTAGAGTTTTATGATTTTGCTCCTGCCTTCATCTCTTAGTCCTGCCTCTCAGGCTCTTAGTACAGATTCAAGTCTTAGGATGGTATTTTGGGGTTCCCAATTCATGGAAATATTGGGAATGATACAAACCAGTGGCTTAATTCCTGATCATGAGGCTCTAGTTTCATCTCAGGCAGTAGATTGGTACCTTTGTTTCTTGGCCTCTTTTCATGAGTCTGGAACCCAAGTCCTCTTCTTACCCCTGATTCCAACAGTGAAGCACAGGCCATTTTTTTTTCTGTTAATAGGCTGAATGTTTGTGCCCCTCCAAAATTCATATGTTGAAGCCCTAACCCCTAGTATGGCTATATTTGTAGTTAAGATTAATTGAGGTCATAATGGTGGGGCCCTTATAAAAAGAGACAGCAGAGAGCTTATGTTCTCTCTTTCAACCTTGGCATGAGTGCAGAGGAGAGGCCATGTGATGACATGGTAAAGAAGGCGGCTGTGTGCAAGCCAGAAGAAGAGCCCTTACCAGACACTGACCCCTGCCAGACTTGATCTGGGACTTCCAGTCTTCACAGCTGTGAATAGATACATGTTTATGCCACCGATCTGGTAGTTTCTTACAGCAGCCCAAGAAGACTGAGACACTTTCCTTTGAGAGACGCGCCATTTGCCGCCCCTCCTGCTTTTGGGTTTCATAGTCTGTATCTTCAGTCCTCAGCGCTGATCACTTTGCATTGCAACAGCTCCATAGAGACATTTATCTTATTTTTCAATCTACGACTTCTAGTTTTTTTCTTCTTGCATAGTTTGTCTATTGTCAGGTGAGCTAGCGGGTATATCATAGTGTGAGCACACTGTTTGAGATCCTTAGTGTTTTCCAGTAAGGAAGAATCACAAGGAGACAGATGTGCCATTAAATTTGCCCTAGAAATCTGTAAACGTCAAAGGCCTGACTAAATTGCTTTTTTTTTTTTTTCCTGCTTCATAGTTGCTAATTTGCCTGAGGCTTCTCTACTGACCTGTGCTTTCCAGACTGTCCTTGGGCAGGGCTGTCAGCCATGTTTTCACTGGGGGATGAAACATCCCCAGCCTACTGATCCCAGCGTCTCTCCAAACTTAGCTCACTCTGGCTCTTTGTGTTTTCCCACCCATGTGACCTACACCTCCAGGCTTCACCTGGCCAAGCAAACATGGCTAAGTTGCATCTTTTCTATGCACAAAAATGAGATGTAAGTTGGGCAACAAACCCACAGTGATATATTTGTTTGCAAACGTGTTAAAAGATGTTCCTAGACATGATATGGAACTCTTGGTTTTCTCTTGCGGCCCACTCCATGGTGGCTGTTTAGCTTGGAGAGGCAAACTTATTCGCAGGCTCTATAACATCGGTGATATGGAGCCTTTTCCTGACATTGCCTCTTTATATTTCTCATTGCTATAGGATTATATAGTTGCATCTGTGGGTTTCAGCATGTGGCGTTAAAGTTTAACAAACCAAGAAGCAAATGGAACAAATGGCTGCAGATGCATTTCTCATGGCTTTAAGGGGGCTGTGTAGTAAGGTTGAAAAATATGATGGGCTTTGAGGTGGTTCAAATCTCATTCACGTACCCATTAACTGTGTGACCTTGGGCAAGGTCTGTGGGCTTAACTTTTGTGAGCACACCTATACAAAGAGTATTACAATGCATATTCACAAGGTTAGTGTGAGAGTTAAATACATGGAAAGCACCCAGCCTGTGCCTGGAGGTGCTCCGAATATATTCGTTTTCTTCCCTCCTTTCTCTGATTATTTAGCTAGTTGCCAGACTGTAGCAAAGTCGCCCCACCTCACTGCACCTTGTCTTTCTAGTGTTCCGTGAAAAACATGCAAAGTCAGTGGTTTGGCGACTCAGATGTTCTTCTAACTCTGTAATGCTGGGAGTCTGTGATGCAACAGCTGCTGTTCAGGCTACTTGGGCAGTTTTTCTGGTTTGTCCATCCTCCCTGCCATGCCCACCCGTCATGATTAATTCCTTGGCTAAAGAGTCATGCAGCTGTTTATGACTAGATTGATTAGGGGAAAAGTAAAGATCATTTTTAAAAGCCTTAAAGGGACAATAGAGTGGCTTAGAACCTGCCAGACGAGGGGGTGAAATTTGAAATTGCTGAACACACCAATGGGAACAATCCCTTTTCCATCCCAGAAGGCCGACTGCGTGACTGCGCTTGTGCTCTTAGAGAATTCACTGCAAGGAAAAGGGTAAAGAGTGGATTTGCTGGCTCAGGCATTTTTAAACCCTGGAAAAGCTATAGAAAAGCTTTCCTTTGACACCATCCCACCTCCTCTTTTTGTGTTGTTTCTTTCCTTCATTCTGTCCTGTGTGGTATCCCATAGACCTGACTTCCCCAGTTCTCACAAAATCTACCCCTTCTTCCCGCAGATCGAGTGCTGTCTTGGTACCTGACTGTCAGATGGCTGACAGGGGAAAATAGATTTGAGAAATCAATTCAGAATCAGGCTTCTCTCTATAAGATTATGTGCAAACTCTTCGAGGGGCCTTTGCAGGCTAAAGGAATTACTTCTTAATGTAATCATATATTTACTTGGGTTAGGTTATTCTATGAAAATTGTAAAAAGAATTAATGGTACAATGTGACTGCCTTAAGAAGCTGTATAATTTCAGGCTTCATTAATATGAACACATACCAAGGAGGAGGTGTAAATCCCAATCCGACTCCATGGGGATCAGGCTTCCTGGGGTCTTTACATGTAGTTCTGGGCTTCTCTCTTTAAGAGGCACCTAGACATAATGGGATACATTTGGTTCAGCGAAGAGTGAAGAGCAGAGGGAGGGCTACCTTCCACTCTCAAGTGGAATGCCTTTTAGGAAAAGGGCAGGCCTTTTTAATAGCGTGGTGCCAAGAGGAAGAAATAGGAACAATGGGTCAAAAGTACAGGAACTTTTTTTGCCTAGTATGAAGATGGCGATGTTTGAGTCAGAGCTGCCCAAAGATGCCATGGGCTTTCAGGGGGCAGCTCTCAAGGAGATTCCAGCCCATATGAGTGACCAGACCTATTCTCCTTTCCATCTCTTCCAGCCCAGATCACCAAGGCTCTCCATGAGTGAAATCCCAGGGATCATCCTGTGGCTGGAGATGATTCTTGGAGTGGGGAAAATTTCCTCCCAGGAATTTTCATCATATTCCCCAGGCAAGTGCAAAGCCGAGCCCTGGACAGAGCTGGTATTATTCAGATGAGAAGAAATAAGTGATTTCCAGGGGCCAAGGCTTTATTTCTCACATTGACATAATATTCTAGCTGTGAGAAATAGACATTTCATTGATTTACTGTGGTGGTAACTCTCTGCAGGTTCCTGAATGCTTATGGGTATGAATCATTTTTTATTTTGTTTCTATGGACTGAATCCCCAGCAAGATAAGGAGGCATTTTGCCAAATCCAGATATGCTGTTTAGGTGATGGAATACATTTAAATTTTTTGAGGATTAAATTAATTTTTTCTGACCTAGATAACCCCTCTCTTCCAAAGAAAACTATTCTGAAAGATTTATAGAAGGTATTCAAGGATATTTGGATCTTATGCAAGTTTGACTTAATCTTACCTGTTCTAGTAGAGCTTTAGGAATTACATTTTCTATAAACTAACAAGAAATGAGAGAAAGTAGTACTTGACATACACTTTTGACTCTCTCGCAGCGCAGAAACTTAAAGACCAGCAGTTTTATGAGCTGTATTTTATAAGATCTGTATATCCAATTGTGTTCTTCTTTATTTTTTAAAATTAGAATTCTTTCCTTTCAGAATCAAAATTGGTGTTTAATAAATCATTATTTACAACAATGCTATACAAAGCTTTCTAAATTGCTAATGACTCAAATAAATGAGATAATACAGCAAGTATATAAAATCAAATATGTAGATAAATCACAACTTTAAAATTCCCACTTGACTTTTCTGGTGTCCCTGAGGACTGTAAATAATACTGCCATAACAAAATACCATAGGTTGCATGACTTAACACGGATTTATTTCTCACAGTTTTGTGGGCTGGAAGTCTGAGATCAGGGTGTCAGCATGGTTGGGTTCAGGTGAAGGCCCTCTTCCTGGCTTGTAGGTGGCAATGATCTCGTTGTGTTTTCACATGATGACTTCTCTTCTTTGTGTGCATACAGAGGTACAGAGAGAGAGAGAGAAGAGAGAGGGCTTTGGGCGAAGGAGTGCACACACTAACTCTCCAGTGTCTCCTCTTATAAGGGCGCTAATCTCATCAGACCAGGGCCCTGCCATTGTGGCATCACCTAACCCTAATTACCTTCCAAAGGACCCATCTCCAAATACCATCACTCTAGGGGTTAGGCCTTCAACATAGGATTTTTTGGAGGTCACA